>NC_091122.1:25812500-26412500 GCF_040183065.1 Periplaneta americana | reverse complement strand
CGAATAAAGAAATAAATGAATAAACGAATGAACAAATAAAAAATAAACAAATAAAATGAATGAATGAATGAATGAATGAATGAATGAATGAATCAATCAATCAATGGTACTTTATTGTTGTAAGTAAATAAATAAATAATATATATATATATATATATATTTAAATATCACAAAACTTTCATAGTATCTGAATTGGATTGGAAATGTTAAATACAGTTCAAATTTTTAAAGCATAGAACGAATACCCACTTGTACGTCCTCTGCTTTTTAAGTGTGTAAACCAAGGGACAGTCATAAATTATGAGTCAATGAAAATAAAGGATCCCCGTGTGTGACATTAAAACAAAATCTATCTTCATTTGTTTTCCGCGGAATTGCTCAAATAGGAGTTCCGACATACACACGTCCAATATTTCTAGAAATTAACATTTTTTATTATTATTTAGGAGCAGAGATGGCTATGCGAATAGAGTAAGAGATTATGAACTGGAAGGGCCTGGGTTCAACTTCAAAATAAGACGAGACTTTTCATCGCCGCAACTTCAAGAATGTCTCCTATGTCCTCTCAGACTTCTATAAATTTAGTTTGTAATTTTTTTCGGCAGTAAGAAATACTCTCAAACTGGTTCATCAGGGTATACATGCCAAAGAACACATTGTGCCCGCTGTTGATTTGTAGTAGCCATTTCAATCATCTACGATTTTCATTTGTCCTTTCAGACTATGCATTGTTGATTGTCATGTATGAAAACTCCTATCTTTTAATCATAATATAACGTTTGCAGATGATATTGTTTAGTAGCAACATCTGAAGATGATTTGCAATGGTCAATACATAATTTAAATTTAATAGCTCAAAAATATTCAATGGAAATATTCATTAATAAAACAAAAATAATGGCCTTTTGTGGTAAATACCCAATACCAAGCAAAATTGATTTAAATAACACAATTTTGGAAAGAGTTAATGAGTTTAATTATTTAGGATATAAACTTTCTTTTGTTGAAAATTTGGATTTATCAGAGAAAATTGTAAAATTCAACAAATCAATGGGCATCATTAATAGAGATTTAAAACCTTCATTAGTATAAAAATCAACTCGTACTCGTCTTTATCAAATAATAGCTCGAACACTAAATGGGATTGAAAGAAAAATGAAGATATCCTTCAAGAACTTAATGTGTCGTCAATACTGGACTATATCTCCAGATATCAGTTAAACTGGAAGGAACACGTCTCAAGAATGGTTTCATCCAGGATCCCTAAGGCAATAATGAAGTATCGTCCAAATGGGAATTGGTCACTTGGTCGACCTATGAAAAGATGGCAAGAAAATCGCTTTTTCAGGCGTAACAGTTCTTTTGGGACTAGTACTTGACAGGATGATGATGATAATGATGATGATGATGATATAACCAGCTAGAAATTTTTCCTACTATCATAACAGCTTTATAATAATAAATTAATATCAGACTGTATATTCCGCAATAAGAATTTTCTTGAATAATTTTGAGAGAAAAATTGTTCCGGGGCCGGGTATCGAAACCGGGACCATTGGTTACACGTACCAACTCTCTACCAACTGAGCTACCCGGGAACTCTACCCGACACCGATCCAACTCTTCCCTCTAATCCACAGACCTCAAAGTGGGCTGACAACCGTCAAGCAACCAACGTTGAGTGCACACTAACTCTGTGTGACTTAAATTGTGGTTTTCTGTTAACGAACAGTGACGTGTATTATGCAAACCAAGCTTTCAGGTATAACTCCCTGTAAAGTTGATTTGAATCGGTGTGGAGTAAAGTTCTCGGGTAGCTCATTTGGTAGAGCGTTGGAACGTTTAACCAAAGGTCCCTGGTTCGATACCCGGCCCCGGAACAATTTTTCCCTCAAAATTATTCAAATCAACTTTACAGGGAGTTATACCTGAAAGCTTGATTTGCGTGAATTTTCTTCGTGACAAAACTTTTTGTAAGTGTCCGAACTAGGGGACAGTAATAAATTAAAAATGCAATGAAAATAAAGGACCCCTTGCATCATATTAAGAGAGATTCTATCCTAATTTCTCTTGTGTGTGTATATGTGTGTGGAATTATTCAACTAGAAACTCCCAATATACGCGCAATATTCCTAGGAATTAAGATTCATTTTTGATTACTTCCCCCACACCGGAAAAAGTGTAGGATTGAAGAGGGCAGATTCCCAATTGACAAGGTCCCATAACCCCCAAGACATTTACCAGCACATCCAATCCGGGAAGAGAGTAAAAACTCCGGTCCCACAGATGTTTGAAGTAAACATGTACGGGAGGAAAACCATCCCTCATATCCGACACACTCACAACTTGGTTATAAATCCTGCCAAACAGAGAAAATGCCCTTTACACGGGGCAGAGGCGCGCGCCTGTCTGATTCCTACCAACATGTTCACTATTTGCGCAATGCTCATGGGAAATCTAGAACAATCAGTTTATTATGTATACATCTACATGCACGTCTTCTTTCTTCTCCCGCTCCCTGCTCCCCCACTACCGATCTCCGCTGTACCGCCACATCCGCCACGCTCTCTTGATATTTTTATAACCTCTATATATGCGGATGAAATTACTCACAATTAAACAACCCATAGCGCGGCCTGGCTTAGCGCAGACCGTAGCGCGTGCAAACTGAATGCTTGGAAACTCACGCAGGCCGCAAAGAAAAGAAATCACTAGCTGCTGAGTTTTCAAGATACAAGCCACTGTTAATCCTTGAATACTTACTTACAAATTGCTTTTTAGGAACCTGCAGGTTCATTACCGCCCTCACATAAGCCCGCCATCGGTCCCTATCCTGTGCAAGATTAATCCATTCCCTACCATCACATCCCAACTCTCTCAAATCCATTTTAATATTATCCTCCCATCTACGTCTCGGCCTCCCCAAAGGTATTTTTCCCTCCGGTCTCCCAACTAAAGGCTGGTTCACAATAAACCGGAAACGAGAGTCGGAACGAAAACGAAAACGGTAAAATTGTTAAAATGTGTACATTTAAATGTGAGCATTCACAATTAACGAAAAGCTTGCCGGAGCCCGGGATCGGGAACGGAGAGTTGGCCAAGTTTCAACTTTAGCGTTCACGTTTCCGATCACAGCCCACTAGATTCATTCTATTGCCATCTAAAAGCTATTTTGTCGTAGTATATTTTGTAGCAAGAAGACCGTGACATAACCTATGCATTAGTTTGTTCTATGCTGTGCATCATGGAGCAAGTTTTATTTGATGAGATTCTAATATTGAGTGTTGAGGAAAATCCTCACGTTTACGATAAGCGGCGCGCCTTGTATAAAGATGAGAAAATGGAGAAGAATACGTGGCTTTCAAATCTCGAACACCGATCGGAAGCGAATCATATTTTATTACTGTATTGGTTGTATTACACACTACATATTCATGCTTCAATTCAATAACTACTGTTGTGTTCATTTTTGTTCTATTACAAATGCTTCTTCTCTAATTATTTTACGTTATGGTAGACTTAAAATAGGTTGTGATAATAAAGATGCATGGGCATATTTATAGTACCGTACATAATGAAATGTTTCAGTTGAAATTTATAAGTTGGTTAACCTGTGTTTATGTTGGCTGCCTTGTACTCATGAGAGAACGCCATTGGTCAATTATACCCAAATAACATCAGAATGCGTAATATCGACTTTACATATCGTTATTGACATGCATGTCGATATGCATAGTTGTCTACGTTCTCGGTTTATTGTGAATCAAAAATTTTCATATTCACGTCCTCTGCTTCTCGTTTTCATTCTGGTTCTCGTTCCCGGTTTATTGTGAACCAGCCTTTACACTCTATACGCATTTCTGGATTCGCCCATACGTGCTACATGCCCTGTCCATCTCAAACGTCTGGATTTAATGTTCCTAATTATGTCAGGTGAAGAATACAATGCATGCAGTTCTGCGTTGTGTAACTTTCTCCATTCTTCTGTAACTTCATCCCTCTTAGCCCCAAATATTCTCCTAAGAACCTTATTCTCAAATACCCTTAATCTCTGTTTCTCTCCCAAAGTGAGACTCCAAGTTTCACAACCATACAGAACAACCGGTAATGTAACTGTTTTATAAATTCTAACTTTCAGATTTTTTGACAGCAGACTAGATGACAAAAGCTTATCAACCCAATAATAACAGGCATTTCCTATATCGTGTTTATTCTGCGTTTAATTTCCTCCCGAGTATCATTTATATTTGTTACTGTTGCTCCAAGATATTTGAATTTTTCCACCTCTTCGAAGGATAAATCTCAAATTGTTATATTTACATTTCGTACAGTATTCTAGTCACGAGACATAATCATATACTTTGTCTTTTCAGGATTTACTTCCAAACCTATCGCTCTACTTGCTTCAAGTAAAATTTTCGTGTTTTATTGTATGGATTCGTAACAAGATGTTTTTTTTACGGTGATGGATTGTTAGCTCTTTAATAAAATAATCTAAGTATCTTATAGGAATTCTGCATTAGAATTTTTCACCATTATGGTAATGCAGAACTTCTGCACGGAAATATCACACGTACTTCAGTACATCACAATAATATGAATAAATAAAGTTTATTCAAAATAATAAGGGATAATATCGTTTAAAAGAAAGTTATTTATGATAGCGTAATGGTACTTAGTGAAATGAGCCCGAGGATTCGCCATCGGAATACCTGACATTAACCTTACAGGTGGAAAAAGTCTCGGTAAAGTGACGGGAGTTTCGAGGAAATTATATAATTGTGTAACATCTACACAGGAATTAGGGTAATGGAATTAGGATAAATAAAATTGCTTAAGATTGAAGTGTTTCTAACGAATGGAATGATATAAGTTATGAATAACAGTCAATTCTCCATGGATTAAAGGATAATGTACTATGAAAAAGACAAGTGAAGAACTGTTTCTGAGTCCCAGACAAATAACAATTAACTTGTACACTGTATATAAGTATATGAGAATAACCTGTAAAAAGGAAAGAAAGAAAATTTAAAAGAAAGAAGGAAAGGAAGAAAGTTTAAAAAAAAAGAAGGGAAGAAAATTAATAAGAAAGATGAAAAGAAAATAAGAGAAAAAAAGAACAAACATTAAGAAGAAAGAAGAAAAGAAAAAATAGAAGAATGAAAAATAAAGATAATTAAGAAGAAAAAGGGAAAGAAACAATTTAGAAGAAAGAAGAAAACAAAGAAAAGTACGAAGAAAAAATAAAATTAATAAGAAAGAAGAAAAGAAAATTAAGATAAAATAAAGAATAAAAATTAAGGTGAAAAAGGAAGGAAAATTAAGAGAAAAGAAAAAATAAAAATTAAGATGAAAGAAGGAAAGAAAATTAAGAGAAAAGAAAGAATAAATATTAAGATGAAAGAAGGAAAAAAAAAGAGAAAATAAAAAATAAAAAATAAGATCAAAGAAGGAAAGAAAAAATACAAGAAAGAAAAAATAAAGATAATTAGGAAGGAAAAGGGAAAGAAACAATTTAGAATAAACAAGAAAAGAAAGGAAAGAATGAAGAAAAAAGAAAATTACTAAGAAAGAAGAAAAGATAGAAAATTAGAGGTAGAAAATAAAGAACAGAGAAAAAAGAAGGTAAGAAAATTAAGAAGAAAGAAGGAAGGGAAGGAAATTAAAAAGAAAAAATATAAATAAATAAATAAATAAATAAATAAATAAATAAATAAATAAACAAATAAATAAATATGTAAAATGATAAATACGTAAGAAGATAAATAGATAAGTAAATAAATAAATGCGTAAATAAATTTCGCTGTGACTCAAGGAATACATTTTAAAGTTATAAATAAAATGGACTCTGGTTTGAGTTCTGAAACGGGAATGGTAATATTCCTTTGTACCAAAGAAACTAGGGAGAGTTCTTGCTAGAGCTTGTCTTATGTTTTCGCAAGAGACTCCTTGTGTCATGCTGACCACATGATTAGGTACTGTAGGTCTATAGTTATTTCATAATCCTCATAACAGTGGCGTCTGAACGGGTCAAAGGACCGACTTTCTTTAAGACGGTACGTTAAGGAGATGCCTAAGTATCTGACTAAATAACTAGTACGCCTACATACAGTAAATGACGCGAATATGTAAAAATAAATCAATTAGAAATAACCAGGCTGTGTTCAACGCACGACAAAGATTCACATGTTGTACTTTCAGTATAAGCAGTACCGCACCAATATTTCTCATACTATATTCCACTTTTTTATTACACAGCCTAATTGTCTCGAGTTTGGTTGTCACATTGGTATCTTAGCAACTCAGACGCAGGTAATGACGTGTTGTGTGACGAATTCGTTTCAACGAGTAACCGTGACTTGAAAGTACATGTGAGGCACATCGCTTGAACAGGATTCAAGAAACTGCCGATATTTCACCGAGGATTTTCCCAAATACGTTCTCTTCGCAGAAGGTTCTTTACCAGGAAGATGGTGAAGGTAGGTTAACGAACTCAGGAATATGTACGACAGAAGACACGGTTATCCGGAAATTATGTTCCCTAGGAATTTCCGGACAAAGTTCTTGAACTGTGTTAACCGGTTTTATAATTAGACAAATTTTAAATATAAAAGTCCTTGGCGACGTAGTGAATTACCATACTTGCTTCTAGACCAAGGTACACAGGTTCGAATCTGCTTTTGGGCAATATTTAATCGGAAAATTTTAAGTACGGCCCTTCTACATACGAGGAAAACGTTCCATTTTCAAACGGGGGGGGGGGGATTTAAGGAAATCCTGATGTATACTCGAAATAAAGTAATAAATAAAATAAAATATTATGTACCTTTTTAAAACTTTAGTTTGTTTTATTTTGTATTCATATAGTCCTATACTTTGCATACGCTATATCAATCAATCAATCAATCAATCAATCAAACTCCTGTATCTCCTCATGAGGAGCATAGGGCATTCACAAAGTGCCTCCATCGGACCCTGTTTGTAGCCAATTTCGCTCCATGTTTTCCCTTCCCTAGCAATTTCCTCCAAAACTGTTCTCTTCCATGAATTTTTTGGCCTTCCTCTTGTTCTACTACCCTGGGGGTTCCAATCCAAAGCCATTCTTTCTACTGCTCCATCTTTTTTCCTGATTGTGTGTCCTATCCAATTCCACTTTCGTCTTTTGATTTCTATTGTGATTTCTTTCTGATTTGTTAGGCTATATAGCGTACCTAAAATTTCCATGACTATTGTAGGAATAAATAGGAAAAGAGGAGGAGAAACAAGTAAAACGTACGCGAAAACGCATCCTTGCGAGGGAAAATGAGGCTGAGAGAGGTGTTCATGTGAGCTCGAAACCCATTGGTCACTTCTCCCACTCCGATTTTTTCTATCCCATTCAACGGAAAATTAAAGAATTTTCACACTACTGTGTGGAAGACGACGAGACAAATGAAATAGAGAATAGAATGAGACGGACCACGTCGGAAACCACTTGAACTTTTATGTTCCCATGGCATCATGAGTGAAGTCATCGTATTACAAAAAAATGGGACAATTTTATTCGTATACGCTCCCGTTTAAATGCTCTACGTTAAAATCATACTGCCGATTCGACGGACAAAAAAATCACGCTCATATACGTAGGCCTAATACACTCCTAAGACTTGATACACAAACTTTAAAATATGGAGAAATGCCGAGACCCTAGTGGTGTAATCTTCAACTACACTGTCTCTCTTAATCAGAACTATATTTTCAGTCTTTTTACACATTTATCGAAATGAAAGTATAAATAACGAAATAAAATGAAAGGAAAAGATCAACTGGAACCATTATATAGTTGATTTTCTTTTATTTTCAAGGTGCTCAACATGGAGCGAGCTGTTAGGGTGTTTGCATTTCAACATCTAAAATTGTAGTTCCTCGAAAAAGGTAAATGTGTGAAAGGGGATGCAATACTAACGTATGGAGCATACCTTTATAAAAATCGCTCCTGGAACTGAAAGATGTAAAGACAAAATTTTCTCATATTATCAATTTTCTAAGTGCCCAAGGAACAATATTCTGGAAAAAAGACTAATTTTCCGACAATTTTTCTTTGTAAAAAATTCAATACTAGTGTCCCTTAAAGTGCAAAAAAAGCTGTGATTGTACTAGTTTACGACTCGAAATACAGGCTATGAAACTGAAGCATTCTGCGACCCTAGTGGCGCGATCTTGAACTACACTGTCTCCCTTCTTCTAAAATATATTTCCCGACTAGTCTTGCAGGCTGTTGTAGGGCCAACCACGTGTGTCCCAAACTCGCTGTGCGACTTCTGATGAGTTTTTCGTCAAATCAGAACTAAACTTCCCCGAACCTATCTCGGGACTGACTGTCAGTAAAGAGAAATATTTCCATACGATTGTCAAAGAATCCTACCCACTGAATAAATGTACAATTACTTGAAAGTACAGAACAAAGCTGTGATGACTCGACATAAATCTAAAACTGGGGCAATTCCGCGACCCTAGTGGTGCGATCTTGAACTACACTGTCTCCCTTATTCTAAAATATATTTCTCGACACTCTAAACATCTTGACTAGTATTGTAGATTGTTGTACGGTCAATTTCGTGTGTTCCATATTAGTGAGCGACTTCTGACGAGTTTTTCGTCAAATCAAAACTCAACTTCCCTGAGTCCATCTCGTGACTGACTGTCAGTGAAGAGAAATATTTCCATACGATTGAGGAAGAATCCTACCCAGTGAATAAATGTACAGTACAATTACTTGAAAGTACAGAAAAAAACTGTGATGACTCGAAATAGAATCTAAAACTGGAGCAATTCTGCGACCCTAGTGGCGCAATCTTGAACTACACTGTCTCCCTTATTCTAAAATATATTTCCCGACACTGTAAACATCTTGACTAGTATTGCAGATTGTTGTACGGTCAACTTAGTGTGTCCCACGCTTAGTGAGCGACTTCTGAAGAGTTTTCCGTCAAATCAACAACTCAGCTTCCACGAGTCTTTGTATCTCTGACTGACTCGTTGTAGCTATCAGTAAAGAGAAGTATTTCCACACGACTGAGGACGAATTTTTTTTTTTGACTTCCTCTCCCACCCACCTTCCAAAAACCGAAATAAAAAATAAATAAAAAATACAACAAAAGAATGAAATATCAACCGGAACTATCATACAACCCGAGCGTGCAGAAATTAAGGGGCGCTGCAATTAAAAAATAAATTAGACCCCGAGTTCGCTCCGATTCATTTGAATAAGGGCTATCTTTTTCTCTTCTGTTTCAACCTCCCTGTCCTCCCTATAGCCGCGGCTTTTCCTCTTTTACTTCCCTCTCTGTCCATCCCCCTCCCTCGTCATCTGCTTCACCCTTCCCTCGTTCATCCTCTGAAAGCTCTTCCTCTTCTCTCCGCTGATAAGCTGAAGATAATGTCCCATGCATTTCGGGAGAACCAAGTTCTGCTTCTGAATAGATTATATATTACTTGTGTATGTTATAGCGGGCGGCAGTAAATTGTTGTTCGGAACGGCGTAACTGTGAGATGGGTGGGAGCCTCCAGCTGATCAATAAAGACAAGTAGATTCAATCCCCCCCACCAAATAATTAATACCCTGTCCAACAGACGGATATATATATATTAGTCGGTGGCAATAAAAACACACCCTTGTCTTTAATAGCCAATTTATACAAGTGGATTATTGGAAAATTTAAGTGTAACACCTGACATTTCTAGCAGCGCCATTTAATGGATAACGATCCTATATATTTTCATAACATATAGGCCTACCTAATATAATTTAATAATAATAATAATAATAATAATAATAATAATAATAATAATAATAATAATAATAATAATAATAATAATAATAGGGGAGGTTGCCACAGTACCGGACACCTTAGAATTTTTATTATTTAGAGTAATTATAGTGGATCAAATTTCAAAATACAAAATAACAGTACATATTAATGTTATTTAAACTTATAATTTAAAAAAGACACATGGCCGGTTTTTCCAAGTATTATTAGAAAATTTAACGACTGTTAAACTCTAAACAGTTTGTTAATAAAATTGTATGTTTTCAACACCAGTTTGGTTTAACAGATTGTTAACAGTTTGTTAATTTTAAATGTAGGATTTCGGGCAGTTAACTCGTTTAACAGTTAGTTAAATATGGCCGATGTCTCCACAGCTGTTCGAACAGAAGTTGCGAAATTAATATTTTGTGTCTCTCTGTCGGGAATATTTAGCATATGACTGGTAATATAAAATTTAAAAAATACTTTGGACTGTTTAAATACATCAGTGTTATTTTATTTCTTTCGTATTTCGTATCCATAATAGCAATGAGGAAATATAACCTTACTTTGTAATTATTATTCAGCACGTCACCTACAACTTTCATTTGTCAACTGTTTGTTTATGGAGCGTGGCCTACTATAACAGGTTGTCATTTTATGCAAGTTTCATGACTCACTCTATAATATAGAATTTAAAGATTAATTTTAGCCAATCAAAAATTGTCTTACATGTGTAGTATCATTACCAACTGCTGTTGAGTAGTTGAGTAGTGCTAACAGACGTTATAGTTAAGTGTTGGTTCTCTTAAACAAAAGTATGTTGAACAAATGGAAAATACATTAACAAAGCGTTAAAAATAAACAGACTGTTAATTTAACATTCGTTAAGCAAAATTAAACATTACTTGGACAAACTGGCCATAAAACTTATAATTTAAAAAAGACACAGTGTACAATATGCACCATTGAAATTTAACTGCAATAGTAATGCAATACATGGATTTTAAAGCAAGAAAACCTGTTAAAACCAAAACTAGCATTGTTGTGTTGTATCACGTGTTGATTTCAGTTCACAAAAGGTGCTCAAAATGGCCCCCATTTACTGCTAAAAATTCATAAATCTGTCTTTGAAATGATTTAATTTTTAACCACTGTTATTCACTTGTTTCTATTAGCTTTTGTCTGAAATTGTTTAATCCAAAGCCTCCTCAAATCGATGTACTGAAATATTTAAATTTCCCTTTATTGAGTACACATACATTGCCATCAAAAGAGGTAATTTTTACAAAAAGAATAGTTTATAAATGACAAAAAAAAATATGATTTTGTACGTACTGAGAACTGGAGAATCCAAAAATGGAGAAATAAGTACATGGTGCCATTAAAAAAGACTTATTGGCACATTCTTTATAAATGAAAAGCATAGTACTTGAAAATATGTTCAAAATATTTCTTCTTTGAAGCCCTACAACTTTTTTATACACAGTTTCTTCATAGAATTAGAAATAAGAAAGTTACAAGCATTGTTCCATACTTTTTATTCACCCCGTATGTCGATACAGTAATTACGTATACATTATTTCAAATTACGCTAAAATAAAAACCCAAACTGTCTCCAGTTTATCTCGTGATCGTCGGCATGGCTAATTGTTATTCATTTTATCTGAGAGGAATTGTGCTTCCGACCATAATCACAGAAAGCTAAATGAGTTTATTGCATTATTACGTAGGTACTTACTTAATTGCACCATTTCATCGTGAGTTATCATACCCAATATCTAATTAATACCGGCTATGGTCAATTAATCACAAACCGGTTTTTCCTAACAACTAATAGAGACACAGTTCAAATGTAAATTAAGCTTCTTGCACGGCTATAATTACGAATGTCGCCATTTTCTTAAATATTAGAACTCCGCCATTTTATCTCCATGTTCCATTTTTGCGCGCAGAGATCAACGCCAGGGATTAAAATAGTAAAATAAGAATAATTTCTTTCTTAGACCACATACTCTGTCTTTGCGTATCTTATCTGTCTACAAAGAGGATGAAGTAACATTTTTGGGGGCATTTTCAACAATAAAAATGACAGAATTAATCTAATTCCTATAATTGTGTGAAACGTTTATACTATTCCTCATGTTACTGTGAGCATGGTTGGTATTGTAAGAATTTTTGGGATCTGAAATAAAAGTTTTTGATGTTTTACGAGTATTTCACTGATTTGTACCTTTATACAAAGGGGGCCGTATTAGAAACTGCTGCCGTAGGTCTGTGATTTCGGTATCAAATGGACTTCGGACTGCCTCCAAGTTCTGGTGCTCAGCATGCTGGCTTCCAGATCTGGAGTTCCCTGGTTCGAATCCAGGGCTCGGCTCTCGGGGAATTTTTCCTGAAGAAGAAAAGTTCCCTGAGTGTCTAGATTCTGGAAATTTGTATGCATGCGATTGTATCTGGTTATTAATTAACCAGTTTTCATAAAATACACAGAACTTTCACTGGGAGGAAATCTGAACGCACGTTTCAATGTCACATTGTTGACAAGTTACATCATCATTGAACTACACCAGAAAGCACTAAGATGCTAGAGAGTTAACACTGAATTAAAATAAAAATCACTTGGGAAGCTTAACCAGGTATCAAATAAGTTTAATTTAATAAAATATTATTCATTACACAAATTAGGACAATTAACAAATGTGGGGAATATAAAGACAGAAATAGTTAATTTAACATAGTCTAAATTTTAAAGTAACTAACCGTTAACGTGTAAAGCTTAACTAGATATTTAATTGAATTTTAATTTAATAAAAAATATTATTCGTACACAAATGGGGTGATTGATAAATGCGGGGAATATAAAGACAGAAATATTTAATTTAACGTAGTCTAAATTTTAAAGTAATTAACCGTTAACGTGTGAAGCTTAACTAGATATTTAATTGAATTTTAATTTAATAAAAAATATTATTCGTACACAAATTGGGTGATTGATAAATGCGGGGAATATAAATACAGAAATAGTTAATTTAACATAGTCTAAATTTTAAAGTAATTAACCGTTAAAGTGTAAAGCTTAACTAGATATTTAATTGAATTTTAATTTAATAAAAAATATTCGTACACAAATGGGGTGATTGATAAATGCGGGGAATATAAAGACAAATATTTAATTTAACGTAGTCTAATTCTAACCGTTGTATTTAATTTCCAAATGAATCCAATTCTCTGTAATGCATCACAATTCCAAACAAATCATTAGCGTCATACTGACGTGTGAATAATTTTGACTATGAATACTGCATTGTTGTCTCGAAACTAGGCCACATGGAATGAGGAAGCGATTATGTAGTAGTTAACGAGAAGGCTATGCCTTGTTAAATTTAAATGCGGGGAGTATGAAGACAGAAATGGAAAGAAATATCAAGTTTTTTTTTTTCCTATTTCCTAAACATCCTTACAATTCTAACCATGCTCACAATAACAATCACGAACAGCATAAACTTTCATGCAATTATAATCCTCTGTAATTTTGTTTTCTCTTTTTGTACACTGGACTGCAAAAGAAATGTCGATACGAAACTATATTCTTTTTCGAGGATTTTAGTAAACATGGACAGGTGGAAAGCTATTTTCCTGATATTAGTTTTTTAAAAAGCATGTAAATACGACATTTATAACATGAATTGATTTTAAATTATTCATATACTTTTATTTTACAACATTAATAAGAATACTGCACGAAAATATTAATACTGCAGTTTATATGTATTCCACGGCCTTCCTTATTAAACATGGATGCTGCCATTGTTACAATCGATATATACGGCCAGTTACGTTTCATATTGTATTAACAAAAAACATATATCAATTTCATAATAAATGTAAATGTAAATATAAAATCTTATTATAAATACAGATACAGAAGGTGTTTGTGTAATTATTTCATACATAATTCATTTATAGTTTATTAAAGACATACACGAACAAGCTGAATGTATCTCCATTTCTATTGTTTCCTAAGCGAAGTCCTAGTAACAGCACAGTCTAGTATATACAGTCACGAAGCTTGAGTTTATGAGGGTACTAGAAACAATAGACTGTGCAGGTACTATTTCGCATTGCCTGTAATGAGGCGATAGTAGCGATCCTAGTGGTTAGCAACAATCTATGGATGCATATTTACTACGTATTGAGCTTCATGACTGTGGTAATAGTTCAAATCATCGATAGCGACTTCGACTCTGCATTTCTTTTGCAGCCCAGTGTACCACAACATAAAAATAAAATGTTTAACAATATATTGGGATCGATTTTTTGGTAGCAACGGTCACTTATAATACCAGATGGTTGCTTATCTTTGGTACTAGATAGCGTATGTGCAGACTAACTCTCACAATTGATTACAAATGGCATGTCGGCTTCATCTCCTTCCTACATTGTTTTCCTCCATGTCGACGCCAAAGCCCCCTAGAGACCCAGGGCCCAGGACACGCGTCCTGTCACGTCATTCAACGGCGATGTCCTCGTACGCCTATAAAACTATTTCACCCCCAGCCTCAACCTCCTTGTATGTCTTCGGTGAACCAATTCTGAAAGCGTGCCAATTTGACGGCGGTTCATCTAGACAGGATAATTACCACAAATTACGTTTTTCTTTTCTATTCTGCTTAAATCTCGAACCCGAAAGTTGAATAAGCAGCGTCAATGATTTCTGTACACTTCCCCTGCCTCCCACACTCCAGAATGGCATTAAAATGAATAATAATAAAAAAATAATAACCCTTCATCCGGTCTTGTCGTCTATAAATGCAGATTTCATTTATGCCAGCGTCCTACAACGACGCCGAAACAAAAGGCTACGTCATTTTTTTCTAAATTGGAATAATAAGAATGGCAAAGAGTGTAGACAGAGAAGAGAATAGAAGATTGTGATTGTTCCCTCTCTCCCAAGCAACGGCCATGTCATACCACGGCCTTCTAGATATACTCTTGACTCCCTCATCCCAGTTCCGTTTTCTCTCTGCCGGATGTGACATCTTATTTGCGTGAATTCTTTTTGTAATTCAAATGAAATTAAGACGATGAGTAATCTCTTATCGGAGTTGCCTCAGATGCGTCTTACTTATAGCAAACGACCTTTTCTCTATTGTTTATAAATATCGCGTTCTTTGAAATGGCATTTAATTATTTACACAGAAATTGTCCGTATTATGAATAAGATTCGAGAAACGAGATAGTGGTGAAGGATTCATTTTAAAAGGAAGTGGCTATATAACGTAATTGATTATTCTCGTTTGTGGCCAAGTTAGGAAATCCACAGAAATGGCAAAGTTTACAAAATTGAGTGCTGATAAAACACAAGCAGAAACAATAACTGTCCGTATAAGTTATGAACAAATCTCTGTTGAATTACATATGTTTCCAGTTAGCACCATGGTTGCCATGTCTCATTTGCACCCGTTTTTAGTAGGACTAGAAATTATTAAATTTTTGTGCGAGATCGTGCGTATTTGCTTGTTTTCCGCACAGAACCAATACGCGGTAAGTGTGAAATACCACATTCAGTATTCACAACCTAACACACATAACAATTTCCCTCTTCTTACCGCTTAAGCGCCATATTCATTTTACTGCTTTAGGCTTTTAACATATTATTTTTAGAGACGTTTAACATAGTAATAATTATAAATTGGAAACTTACCACTGCAATTTCACCTAAATTGCAATGTTAATTATTGTTTTTAAATATTTGCAAAAATTAAGTAAACTCTACAACACCACAAAAGTTACTGCATTTGTAATGCAAGTAACATTAAAGAAGCCGTGAAAAAATCAACAAAACAACTTGCCGAAGTTATTACTGCAATAAATTATATAAATAATATTGTTAAAATATTAAAATGAAAAATAAATCATTACATAACCTTACCGTTTGTTTTAAGTTCGCATTTATAGACTGGGGGAAAAAAATACAGACGTATATCACGGCCTGCTGGAGTATAGTAAACACAGAAAACATTTTATAGCAACAATTTTGAAGAAAGATATTTTGGTTTTCCGAAGTTGCCGTCATTAAACAGAAACCAAGATGGAGATTTCATTACAACTAATTAGAAATTCGTCTTTCAGGTATGTAATAAACGATCTTCGCACAAAATAATGTACTATACACGAGCGGTATGTTTGTTTTCATGTTCTCGGAAATTAAAAAAGCTCAACTACGTTTCGCTTTTTCAAACTTTTCCTCGAACATGAAAACTTCAACATACCGCTCTTGTAACGCATATTACTATTTCTTAACGTGGAATGCCCAAATATCGAAATAGCATTCTCAGCAACGTGTATCTTTTTCCCCTAATTTAGAGAATTTTGTGATCAGGATGAATTTCGCATATAGATCTAAATACAGGCTGTACCAATAGCATGCGAATTCAAGTCGAATGATTGCCATCATGTGATTGTGTTCTGTTTTTTATCGCTTTTCCCGCAGTTCCCGTGTGTATGAAACATTAGCGGAAGGAAGTTAAAAATGTTGTGATGTGAATGACACAGCATTGCCCATGTACTTTGAGAGAAGAAAAGAATTATGATAATGGCACATGTGTGTATGTTACAGGGCGCTGACCCTAGGGACGGTGGCGTGTCAACGTTACAGAGGTCACATTCCCATCACATCCAGGTTGCTTTTCTCACCGAAATCATCAGCCTGGCGATTATTATGTTTTTTATTATTCTAACAGAACCGTGCTCAGGTGACGTAACAATGGCAGGATGAGGAAATTAAGAGACATTTCAATAGTTAGTTTGCTATTGGCTTTTTAAGGTTGGCCATTCTCACATGAGAGTATTTTTATGTCCTTATAAAAAGCAGTTATTCTGAATTTACACGAATGGTTTATGCCTGATGTCTGTCTTCGCCTGCAGAAACTTCTGGCGTTAAGACGGGTCTGGATTGATGATTTAATTTACGGAAAATCAGGAATTAATTTGGAATGTTTTATGTTGGCTACATGACCAAGAATCCTGCTGAGTATGACGTAAGACTTCCGTAGTGACAAGTGTGATAATAATATTTTTGAGAACTTTGCACTCATGTCAACTTACCGCAAGAACGTATCGATTCCATTATCAGGCCATGCAAAGGGAACCTGTCTGTCGGACTGTTACCGGAACTTTTCCTGGAGAACCTTTGTCTTGGATTCGTTACTAAGAGCCGTTCCTGAAGAATGTCAGTTGGATTTCTTATTAAGAGCTGTTACTGAAGAATGTATCTGCTGGATTCCTTACTAAGAGCTGTTACTGAAGAATATATCTGTAGGATTCCTTATAAGAGCTGTTCCTGAAGAATATATATGTTGGATTCCTTACTAAGAGCTGTTACTGAAGGATATATATGTTGGATTCCTTACTAAGGGCTGTTACTGAAGAATATATCTGTTAGATTCCTTACTAAGAGCTGTTACTGAAGAATATATCTGTAGGATTCCTTACTAAGAGCTGTACCTGAAGAATATATATATGTTGGATTTCTTACTAAGTGCTGTTACTGAAGAATATATCTGCTGGATTTCTTACTAAGAGCTATTAATGAAGAATATATCTGCTGGATTCCTTACTAAGAGCTGTTACTGGAGAATATATCTGTAGGATTCTTTATAAGAGCTGTTCTTGAAGAATATATATGTTTGATTCCTTACTAAGAGCTGTTACTGAAGAATATATCTGTAGGATTCCTTATAAGAGCTGTTCCTGAAGAATATATATGTTGGATTCCTTACTAAGAGCTGTTACTGAAGAATATATCTGTAGGATTCCTTATAAGAGCTGTTCCTGAAGAATATATATGTTGGATTCCTTATAAGAGCTGTTCCTGAAGAGTATATATGTTGGATTCCTTACTAAGAGCTGTTACTGAAGAATATATCTGTAGGATTCCTTATAAGAGCTGTTCCTGAAGAATATATATATATATATGTTGGATTCCTTACTAAGAGCTGTTACTGAAGAATATATCTGTAGGATTCCTTATAAGAGCTGTTCCTGAAGAATATATATGTTGGATTCCTTATAAGAGCTGTTCCTGAAGAGTATATATGTTGGATTCCTTACTAAGAGCTGTTACTGAAGAATATATCTGCTGGATTCCATACTAAGAGCTGTTACTGAAGAATATATCTGCTGGATTCCTTATAAGAGCTGTTCCCGAAGAATTTATCTGTTGGAAGTTCTTACTAAAAGCTCTTCCTGATGAATCTATGTGTTGGAAGTCATTAAGAGCTATTCCTGAAGAATCTATCTCTTGGAAGTCCTTGTTAAGAGCTGTTCCTGATGCATCTATCAAGTTCTTATTAAGAGCTGTTCCTGAAGAATCTCTCTGTTAGATCTCCTTACGAAGAGTTGCTACTGGAGAGTCTAACTGTTGGAGTCGTTAGTGAGATTTGTTTCTACAGGATCTATCTTTCAAATCGATTACTAAGAGCTGTTCCTGGAGAACCTGTTAGATTCCTTACAAAGAGTTGTTCCTAGAGAACATATCTGTTTGATATAATACTGAAGGCAGTTCCTGGAGAACCTACATGTTGAATATGTTACGAAGTGCTGAAGAATTAATCTATCGAATCCATTAACAAAATGCATATGAGGAACTTATCTATTTGATCCGTTACCAAATCCTGAAGAAATAGGTGTTAGTAACAGCTCCAGTAGGTAGGTTCCCAATTCATATGTTTCTGATAATAAAGTCGACACATAGTTTCGATATAACCTTATTACATGTTTTTACAAATATGGAAGGTTCAAAACACATAAAATCTCACACCATGCCGAGTATAGTGAAAGTCTGAAGTAATATTATTTAATCGGTTCCTTAAAGACGCTGGAATTGATTACAGCGAGATAGTGTTTAGTGAGGCGAGTCTGAGGATTCTGCATTGGATTACCTGGCTTTCGACTTACAGTCGGGGAAAACTTTGGGCAAATCTAACTAGATAATCAACCCAGGCGGGATTCGAACGCATGCCCTGAAAGAAATCTTAAAACATATTAATACAAGCTTTCTCTTAGTGTGATCGACTGATCTATTTCTTTTACGTAAACCAGTCTAAAACCTTGAAAAAAAAAATAAAACTTTGCAAAAAAAAAAAAACAAAAAAGAGCTGGAGGGCGAAGTTGTGGCTCACCTGCGGTAACTCTAACTCGCTCATTATGAGAAGGTTCATCGCTTTCGAAATGCGATTACCTTCCGAGATGGCCAGGCGCAATATAACAATGTCACTTAGAGTGCAAAGTTGATTAGCGGCTTTCCGACGTGTGAAATTAAGGCCACCCATGGGCAGGAGAGCAACCGGCCTGCACGCCCCTCTCCGCAGAGCACCACGGCGCGTCAGGAAGGAATAGATTCAACGATTCGACTCACGATCCAATGAACTAAGATTATTCATCAATCCTACCAAACGAGTAGCAAATTTAATCATTTGAATCACGACACCAGTCACCGGAGTAGCTCAGGCGGATAAGGCGCTTGCCTGCCGATCCAGAAATGAGCTAGGGCGCGAGTTCGATTCCCGTTTGGACTGATTACGTAGTTCGGATTTTCCGAGGTTTTCCCAACCGCAATCGGTGGCGAATCATATCGCCAAATGCCATCTCGCTATCACTATTTCCATCGACGCTAAATGACCGAGTAGTTGATACAGCGTCGTTAAATAACCAGTGATAAAATCACAACACCTTGGCGTAAACAATGGAAGAAATAATTTATCTTGCGTCCACGGGACATGATGGTTGTTCTGCGGTGGCCCTGTGTTATGCCAACCCCACATCCAAAGAGGCCCGCTATGTGTTGATGTTTAGTGTGGATTGAGAGACAATATCATCTCTCCCCAACATCGCATTGTACAGGCAAAACGGACAAAGAAAGAAAGAATTACAACACATGAATCCACTGTAATTTGAGAGTTGATATTCTCAATTATGAACACAAATTCTGGAGTCGATGATGAACCTTTCTGTCACGTACGGGAAAGGAATCAATTTTAAGATTCCTATCACTTTTCTGCAAATAAATACAATTCACTTAACGATCCGTATCATAATTTTAAGTTAAGAATAATGATTTATTTACACTCAAAAATGCAGCTTTTATAATCAAGGATGGTTTCCTTATTTTCATCGCTCACAAAAGAAACAATCGATTTGATGATTCTATTTACGATGAATTCGGTAAAAAATCATGATTCAATTAATTTATTCAAGAATCAAATAATTAAATGCGAGTTAAAAACCATACTGTTAATTGCAATTCATTTGCCTCTATAAACACAGCTACGGGAAGCAACAATGACTAGTACTTTCCGTTAAACACGTGTTTTCAATACAGATAATAGTAATAATTCATTAACCGATTCAACTAAACACACGAAAAATAATAACGTGATTCAGTAATTCGACTCGTAAATCATAAATCGAGCTAAAATTAACTTATGATTTGAGATTAAAGTTTTGACTGCACATCCAACCATGAGTGTAAACACAACTTCTGTACTAGAGAAAAATTCGTTCTATACACCGTGAACAAAAAAAGTTAATAGATTTTAAGATTCAAATTAAGACCCAGTGAATTACGATAATTCAATAATTGATTCAACTCCATATGAACAGATTCAATTATTGAAATTGTAGCAAATGAATTCAATTAACTCGGAAAGTGAACCAATGTTAAAATTTTTAATATATTTAAATTCTTTTATCCCTTTATGTTTATTAAATAATTCTTGATGAATAATTCAATCAAACGCGTGATAAATTATAACGTGATTCAGTAATTAGAATCGTAAAGGCTGGTTCACAATAAACCGGGAACAAAACAACAACGAGAACGGAAATAAAGTTAAAATAAATGTGTTTAAATGTGAGCATTCACAATAGAGCCTTAACTCATAAATCTAGCTAAAATTGGCTTGAGATTCAAGTTTTGACTGCACATCCAACCACGATTGAAAACACAACTTCTGTAATAGAGAAAAATTCGTTCTATACACCAAGAACAAAAGAATTAATGCATTTTAAGATTCAAATTATGACCCAGTGAGTTAAAATAATTCAATAGTTGATCCAGCTTAACTCCACATGAACCGATTCAATGATTAAATCTGTAGAAAATGAAATTCAATTAACTCGAATAGTGAATATAATAAATAATTGTTTTTAATTTTAGTCAATAACTTATCGATTAATACAGAAAACAATTTTCTGTTTTTAAGTTTCACATCATTATATATATATATAACTTAAAAACAGAAAACTGTTTTCTGTATTAATCGCTAAGTTATTGGCTGAAATTAAAAACAATTCTTTATTATAAATACTTTCAACTTATCTGAAATATTAACCTCAATATTACTTTTAAATTCGAATAGTAAAGCAAAGTTACATTTTTTAATATATTCAAATTTTTTTATCCCTTTATGTTCATTGAATAAATCTTGATTAATAATTCAATCATTGATATCACTGGTAAACAAGATTTTGCTTATCATTGTTTTTTGATCATTACTTACAGATTTCGACACGCTGAACATGAATCCGTTAATGGTTTTGTCGTAGTGTCAATATTTTGGATTATATCGGGATATTTTATTTCTCAGAATACTGGTTTAGCAATATGTACATGTAAGTATTTATGTTGATATCCGCTAGGTGGCAACATGGCTCTGGCGTATAAATATCTGCTGGTGACGCTCAGTCACGATAGTAGGTTCGTTATCTTTGCAGTTGTATGTATCTTTGTGTTTAGTAGTTCTTTACACCATGTCTTCAGGGCGGAAGTGCAAATTACAGGCAGACACTTTCTGCTATGTATGTAGATATTACATTGGACCAAAGCAAGTTAAATACACCACTGTGCCTGGAACAAAGTTCTGTGAGGCATACAAGGCGTGGCAGTAGGTGACCTTGACAAGGCAGTTAATGCAACATCTGGAGCCGGATGACAAACCCAAACGAGTAGAATTCGCCAATACGATGCTAGACCGTCTCGGCGCTGATCCTGACTTTAGAGGACCAATCGCTTGGCCCCCGAGATCTCCGGATTTAACACTGCTCGATTTCTTTCTTTGGAGCTACGTCGAAGATAAAGTGTACGCCACCCCAGTCAGAGACCTTCGTGATCTTCGGGAGCGCATCATAGAGGCTATTGAGAGCATTCCAGGAGACATGCTCCAACGTGCTTGGCAAGAAATCGTTCATCGCCTCGATATCGTCACAGTGACAGCTGGAGCTCACGTAGAGATATGGTGATGTGCATATCGAAACTTGCTGAGTTTTCCTTTCATATAAACGTTACTGTAGGTTTCTATCTTCAACCGTTTATCAGTCACATACAATTGAAATTAGGTACATTTGAGCGGTCCACCCTGTATATTTTCTAAGTCATTCTAGGTCATAGGAGTTAACTATTTTGCATTCCTGTCTTGTATTTGTGTATTTACATGTCACTCATGATTTATTGAAGTAGTGTTAATGACTGTCCTAGGTTTGAAACTATTTCATACAATGTTACAAATAAATATCATTTACTGTGTTGATCAAATTTAAATTGCTTACATCATCCAAACTGTTGAAACTACAGAAAAACTGATGTGATATTCGTGATCAACATAAGCAAAACATTTATTGGAATTTTTATATGTTACAAATTAACTAATTTACTGCTTTAATCAAATATAAATTGCTTATATCATCCAAACCGTTGACACTATGAAAAAACTGATGTGATATTCATAATCAGCGGGTCAGAGTTATTAATAAACCACTAAAAGATCAACATAAGCAGAAAGTTGATTAAAATTTGTTTACTAGTGTATTTTATAAACTTATATTTTTATTTATATTTTGATCGAATTTTAAATACACAATTCTTTGACCCAGCCGGAGTAGATGATTCAATTCTATACCAACACTTATTACGGAAATATGAAGTATGTCGCGTTCATTTTTCTACACAAAGAATCGTACTTTTTCACTGTGAGTGATAAATTAATTTTATCGATGATTCGAGTCACAATGCACAAAATTATAATACATCACTAACTGATCAAATTGAACAAGTCACAAACTGAATCGACTCAATGATTCGAATCGAAACTCATGACTCGAATCAACTATGAGGGTAAGACTCAGTATCTGAAGAGCTGGAACATTCGATATTGGAGACGGATGCAACGTATTTCTTTAGAAAGAGCCAGGGGTTAAAGACGTTTCTCGATTTACACATTAATCTCTCTGCATGCAAAGTTGCAAACCTTATCGCGGTTACATTAACAAGGCAGTGATCGCATGAGAAGATGACTAATCCAAAAATGAGTAATAGTTCTAGGAAATCGTCACAGGCGATTTATCTTTAATAAACACAACGATTTATAGACCAAAACTCGAATGTGCAGATGACGATGATACAAGAATATCAAGGAAAACCTACTATTATAAGTTCAATGGTGAAAGACGTAGTGGAAGAGCGAATCTAAGGAGATGATGAGACAATAACTCGTAGGCCTATTACAGGTCTTATAGATAAGTCCATTTAAAAATAAAAAAGGGGTCATAAAAATGACGGAATATAAAAAATCTGTATATTGATCGGATCAAAATTAAAAGCCTAATATAAAGTCCGCCGAGTTAGAAATGTGGTAGCTCGTCTGCCTCTAGAATAGCCGGCCTGGGTTCGATTGCCGGCGAGGTCAGAAATTTCGTATAAAATTTCTACCTCAGGACTAAGAGAGGTGGCGGTGCACAACTTCTAATCACTAGACTGTGCATCAATATGCCTGGGTTAAATCCCAAATCTCTCCGCAGTGCGTTTGAAGAGAAGGCATATGTCACTGTTTCTTCTGGAGATGTTAAGCCTGGCGGCCCCTTTGGTGCTATTCAACAGGAGTAGGCTACATGCCGACACCAGTTTTCCCCTTCTCCCTTCCTCACCACTATTATCCTCACCCATTCCCTACACTACACTTGCACATACACTCACCCTAGAACACGACATAACTTTCCACAGATACACATCATGCACAGCGTGGCCCGTCGAAGTGGCGTACAACTTGAATTTTACTGTAAACAACTTAATAGATGCTTAAGTGGGTAGAAGCAAGGACGTACGCAATGAGGCGTTACCGGGTTTGAAACCCCCCCCCCCTTGAACTTAAAATGAATACATATTTAGATTTGAATACTTTCTATCAGGAAGAAATTTTCTCGTGAAATTTCGTCCAGTGTATGGGACAGGTGCCCACCCAGCATCGTGATACACTTGGGGAGCTACGATAGGTAGCGAAATCCGGTTGCGAAAGCCAGCTATAACGGCTGGGGGGATCATCGTGCTAACCACACGATACCTCCATTCTGGTTGGATGATCGTCCACCTCTGCTTCGGCATATGGACGTGAGGCCAGCAGCCGGCTGGTCGGTCTGGGCCCTTCACGGGCTAGCACGATGATCCCCCCAGTCGTCATAGCTGGCATTCGCAACAGGATTTCGCTACCTATTGTAGCTCCCCAAGTGCATCACGATGTTGGGTGGGCACCGGTCCCATACAGTGGCCGAAATTTCATGAGAAAATTTCTTCCCCCATGAGGACTCGAACCAGCGCTCTTTCCGTAACGCGAGTCCTAGGCGGGATGCCTTAGATCGCGACGCCACGGCGCGGGACAATAATAATAGTAATAATAATAATAATAATAATAATAATAATAATAATAATAATAATGATGATAATGACAACAATAATTATACTCGTAATAACACATAGCATTTAAAATACCGATAATATAAATTGTAAATAATTTTAATGACTCTCCCTCGACAAAATTCTGCATACGTCACTGGCCAGAAGGAAAACACTTATGCTCTAATAAGAGCAACTTTTATACAGGCTGACTTGACCTGCCTCTAAAAACCAAGAATTTGTCTCTTTTCGTCTTTTGGATCCGACCTCGTGACCCACCCTCCGAGACCGCCATGTTGTTGTATTGTCATCTCGATCGCAAGCCCCACTTGGCAGGGTCGCAGAAGACCTCCCGAGTCATACTTGGAAAAACACCAAGAAATGAGTCGAACGCATTTTTAACCCAACTGGTGCTTCACAATATGCAGAAAAACAAAAACCAATGTTAAATAATGTTCCAGCTACCAATGCGTTTTCGATAATGGAAAAAACGAATCTTGAAACTATAACAACAAAGATACTCAACCCAGGGCTGGCGATCTGACAATAGCTCGCAGATAAAATTAAATGACGACGGAGTTTTCCTTGATGATTCATACATTTTTTACGTCAGTACCAGGTGTACCAAGGAAGTGAGTTCAATTCTTGATAGATATGAGACAAAATTGAATATAAATCGATGTCAAGCGATTTTTTTTTTTTACGTAGAGCTACTTATTTCTTCTCATAAGTATCGGGGGGGGGGGAGGATAACTTGGAAATTATCACGTAAAATGCAACCCCTTTTCGTCCTTTATTCCCCTTATTCTTTTTTTTTAGTAGGTTATTTTACGCTTTATCAACATCTTAGGTTATTTAGCATCCGTATGAGATGAAGGTGATAATGCCGGTGAAATGAGGGATCCAACACCGAAATTTACCCAGCATTTGCTCATATTGGGTTGAGGGAAAACCGCGGAAGAAACCTCAACCAGGTAACTTGCCCCGACCTGGGATCGGACCCGGGCCACCTGGTTTCACGGCTAGACGCGCTAACCGTTACTCCACAGGTGTGGACCTTATTCTTCTTGCAGTCCCTTTGTTCTCCTTGTTCTTCTTATCATCCCTTGTTCTCACATTCCCCTTGTTCTCCTTGTATTCCCCATACAATCGTAAAGCTAAGCAAAATCAATAATCTAAAAAAATAGCTTAATTAGGGGAAACGTTTAAGTAAATTTATAATTCTATCAGTAAATTTATTATGAAATTT
Organism: Periplaneta americana; assembly: GCF_040183065.1. Classification (NCBI taxonomy): domain Eukaryota; kingdom Metazoa; phylum Arthropoda; class Insecta; order Blattodea; family Blattidae; genus Periplaneta; species Periplaneta americana. Next base: position 26,386,738 of record NC_091122.1, on the reverse strand, counting down.
AGCAAAAATAAGGTCAAAAAAGTTGTTTAAGGTTATGGATCGGAGAAAATAACGCAAAAAAAAACATTCAAAAATGGAAATTTTGTTTTTAACTCTAAAAATAAAATAATGCTTCGGTTTTCTAAAGCTGTGCTTATTTTGGCCCTATGAAAATTTAAAGCCCTTCGGGACGAACTTAAAGGGACCAGAGCGTGCGTGGAGCTGCAGCCCTTTAAACTGATATTCAGCTGTCATTCTGACAGACTTTGTTCTTCATTCTAACTAATTTTGCGTTTCACTCAGTTCATATTTCGCGCTTGTATGTAGGAGAAAAATGTGTGTGGTATGCGACATCACAGAAACGTAACCATGTCAATCAGGTACTATCATCGTGTGGTAGATGAAAGAAACTCACTGTCCGATATTACCCGATGTCCGATACTACCCGACTCTCCCCTATATAGGAAGGAAGGATATCGATAGTATATATCATATACAAGCTGGACTTCGATACACTTTTTCTCGATTTTCCAATTTTCAAAATTTTGTAACATTCAAAATGCTCTAATGACTGCAGTTTTTCTCCAATCTCAGTGAAATTTTGTACAGACGTCCACAAAAGTATGTGAAGTAAACTGACAGATGTCTTTTCTTCTGTTATTGAAAGTGTTCAAATCACCATGTGATGAGAATGTAAGTTTAAAAAAATTGAAAAATTAACAAGTAAAAGCGTAAATATTCTTTTCGCAGAAAGTATTTGGAAAAATATGAAAAGCATGTGTCACATTTTACATACATCTGTCAGGAATAAATTAAATATAAATTTGAAGAAAAATTATGTAAACTTTGAAAATTCGAACAATTTTAATCCAGTATTAAAACAACAACAACAAAAAATAATTATAAGTAAAATAATTGAAATATCAAAGTGAAAATTTGTATATTGCATGTTCCCATTGTAAGAAATATGTAATAAAAGTTTAAGATTAGAAATTTCACAGATCCATAACCTTAATAAGAGGGAAGTTTTCAGGAAAATTTATGATTTTATCAGTACAATATTATGAAATTTAGCAAAAGCAAGAATCTAAAAAAGTTTAATAAGGGGTACAGTTTTCAGGAAAATATAGTATATCAGTACAATTACAAATCTTAGTAAATCAATGAGCCTAAAAAAATAGCTTAATAAGAGGAAAGTTTTCAGTAATATTTTAAAAATTTAAAGTTCTCTGGAAAAATTTAATCACTAGATAAAGGCCTCCACTACAGAAAAACCTAGTACAAACACACGGAATTCAACACAACCGGTCTTTGCGGAAAGGAAATTCATACCAGTTATGCTGTCGGGAATCAAACTCCTGTCTGTTAAATTTGTAGGCTTGTACCCACAACCGTTGTCATTTCCACTGCAGGCGTCATCCTCTGCTTTATCTTAAACTAATTTTAAGACAGTGTACTTATGACGCTATGTTTTTTTATCGTGGTTTTCTTTCAACCTAAGTAATAAAAAAATCGTGATGCTAACATAAAAAAACACCACACCTGTCGATAGTGTTAACAGCTAAGTAGAACCCATCGATGTACATGAAAATAATGGACAGACATTGTTCCAGATCACCGAGTCCCTGAAAGAACAATAACTCTGGCAAAGTTGATTTCCTTTCTATAGACAAGTATCCGAAACTTTTCCTCTCCTTGCACAATGAAACTTTCGTCGCCAACTTTAAGGCGCTTTATAAAACTTTGTGATAACTTAACTAACCGATCTAAGAGGTACACACTTAATCTTTTATATACACACAACTTGTAGGCATCCTTCGAAAATTATCCCCTCCAGGCCTATTTTGTTGCTAGATTTAAAAGAAAAAGAAAAGACCATACGGTAGCCTATATACAATATAAGGTTTTTGAGCCCGGCGAGGAGTGCTGTATTTGTACGCATCGAAACTTCATCACATTAAGCCTACTTTACTTCATATTATTTCCAATCGATATTAGGTAATACAAGATTCTGCTGAGATTTACAAGAAGGGAAGTTTGAAGGAGGTAAAGTCTGAAACGGATGTGAAATTTCCCTTTCTTGCAAGAGGTATAGAACAGTGATTCTCAACAGGGGGCTCCCACCGCCCTCTGGGGGTCCGAAAACTAGTTAATGGAGGTCCGCGAACAAAATAATAATAATAATAATAATAATAATAATAATAATAATAATAATAATAATAATAATAATAATAATAATAATAACAATATTTCTAAATTTATTTCATTAAATTCAAACGTCCCACTATTTTGCGTTAAATAAAACATTATGAAATAATTTTATTTTTAAATTTATACCAAATTTCACATTACTATGTTCTACATTCTACATATTAGGCAAGGGGGCCACACTAAAGAAATGCGAGGAAAACTGGGGCCTCATCAACAAAGAGGTTGAGAAACCTGGTCTAGGGGATGATGGGATTTCTACGTGGGTTCCAAGTCTGTTGATAACTTATCTCACTTCAGGGTACATCGTCCCAGGGAAGGAATTTTAATTTTTATAGGAGAACCGGAAAATAAGAAGTAATCAAAATTTTTTGCACGATCGTGTTTTTTTTTTGTTTTTTTTTTTTTATTATTTACAGCTATTATTGTTAGGCCTTGAAAGTTAGAATTCCCACACAGAAACCTGTTGCTAGGGTAACCATTCTTCATAACATAAAACTATACTGAAATAGACCCATTACAGTACACTTATTGTTACTTAGTTACCATTACAGTGCGGTTTTGCGAAGGCTTTGGAATAAAAAAGGCTCTAAATTTTCAACGCAAAATATGTTGTATTTGCAATTTTAAAAGTATGGTAGTATAAAAAATGTTGTACAATACACAATACAAATCTCGGAAATTGAAGCACTTCCAACCTTGTATCGTAAAATACTATTACATAATCACGACTGGAGAGTAAGGACTACATTTTCACAATCACACAATGAATATACTCCATTTCAATCAATATTGTCATTATTATTTTTTCAACAAATACTCAAAAGTACTTAGAGATCACACACGTCTAGCAGGTAGACCCTATTAGTTTCTCCTAACCAATGAAGTGAAGTATTTACATAACAAATAATTGCTTTTAACAAGAAAATTGTTTACATACAATTAACTTTTCCTATTTCTCTTTTTGTTCCTAAAAAACTCTTCCCTTTTCGATTTGTTTATATATGTACATGTATATTAAATAACTGAGTAATTAGCCCTATTACATAGCCAGAAATTTAGTAATGCAAGTTATTGTAATAATTGCTGCCTTTATTCGCTGCATGTGCATGTACATCCCTGATGTCTACGTTACGACTCTATGTAGTAGATGCGCTATGCGCTCGTGATCAAGGTCGAGCTCTTCTACCATGATTGGGAGCTAATATCGTCTCATCCTTGCTCTAGAGCAAAGTTAAAAAGTAACGGTGATAGTGCATCTCCTTGCTTTAGCCCGCAGTGAATTGGAAAAGCATCAGATAGAAACTGACCTATACGAACTCTGCTGCAAGTTTTACTGAGAAACATTTTAATTAATCGAACTAGTTTCTTGGGAATACCAAATTCAACAAGAATATTATACAAAACTTCTCTCTTAACCGAGTCATATGCCTTTTTGAAATCTATGAATAACTGATGTACTGTACCCTTATACTCCCATTTTTTCTCCAATATCTGTCGAATACAAGAAATCTGTTCAATAGTCGATCTATTACGCCTAAAACTGCACTGATGATCCCCAATAATTTCATCTAACGTACGGAGTTAATCTTCTGAAAAGAATATTGGACAAAATTTTGTATGACGTCAACAAAAGTGATATTCCTCGAAATTTATAGATTAAAATTGTCTAACACAGAGCCAAGATTCAATGACACGGTACAGACACACACGTAGCATAAAAGACAAATCATAATCCCCACAACCTCCATGCTGGATTGAGTCAGGACTAGTCTCTCTCTTACTTAGCAAGTCTTCAAATCCTTCCCGTGTCAAGGCATTCCTACTAGGTTCAATGTAAATAGACCCATTAGTTTAAAAGGCAACCATCTTGTCAAGAAAGACAACGTGTATCATCACATAAAGCCATGGAAACCAGCAGAAGACATATCCTAACCTCAATAGGGTCACGTGACAACTAGACACATTACCAGTACATGTAAAAGGAGGCCCTGATTAATTGTGTTGCTATGGGAATTTCTAGGTGGCCATGCCTTGATTTATAAAAAGGAAAAACAAATGCCGAACGTTATGTGTCTTTTTAATGCGGTAACAATATGTTTACTAAAAGCCGAGCCTTGCAGCGATAAGATCGTCAATATCATATTACTGAAAGGAGGGAGAGGTGAGGAATTATGAAGACACAAATATATTATGCCTCTTGTAAAATTGCCTTCACACAGATAGATGGAGAGAAAAAAAAAGAACCCTACGTTCCATTCCAAGAAGACGAATTTTCCACGCATCAGTAGACATGAGCACGATTAATTGTCGGAAACTCAAAACAATTATTCTTATTCTTCCCTTCCTCCTTTGTTACTTTTCTACTTCTGCTTTCTATTCCGAAAGTCTTGTTCAAACGGTGAGGAGAAAGGCCTCCTAGACTGCCAGCAGCTATCTTCACACTAAACAATTAATCTGTTAGGACTAATCGATCTCTAGATAAGAAATCTAACCAGAAGGCCGGGATTGTGTCTCCATAATACAAGCTTCCGAATTATTCTGGCTAATGCAGTGTCATTTAACACCATTTCTGTGTTTAGTATACAAGGAAGGCATTTTAACGCGAAACTTTTTTCTGTGTACTACTCGAGAAAATTTGTAATAAAGATTTCAGCACTGCCTCTTATGGGATTGCGTCGATGCAATGCATTCGTTAGTTAAGGATCTTCATTTGTTTATTCATGGTCCAAGTTATATAGGGACATCACTTTATTTTTACTAACATTTTTAACATTAACCTGGCTATACTCGGAAACACTGTTACCCCGTTCCATTACAGGAGTTTGAAGTTGCTAGTGCAATATGTAAACAAATCATTTTACTAGCTATAGGAGGAGAGAAAAGTAGTGTATCCATTTATGTTACAGGGAAATATAGTATTACGATTTTCAGTTTGGTCATTATTTTATAGTATTTTATCAAAAAACAGTAGAATAGTAACAATTTTTTTTCACAAACTTAAGTCTTCAGGCGGTTATATACATTATGTAATGTCTACTTTATTCAGCATATTACTAACCTAATTTATTCCTGAGAATTTTGTGAGCACTTCCGTAAGAAACCCCAATTTCTACAGCTACCTTCTTGACCGACTTATTACGACCACGCTACATCCTTTCTCTAGCATCTTCTACATCATCTTCTGTCACCTTTGTTGGCCATCTTACACTTTTCATCCTTTCTGTACACTCTGTTGCTCTAAATTTATCTACCAGTTTAATGATTACATTTCTACGAATATATTCCGTAATGATATAATCAGGAAATTGTGAAAAAAAAAAAGAAAGAAAAACTGTTGTTCACATTCGGTTATTTTGTAATTCCAGTTTCCATCATCGTCCTTCATACCTACAAACAGTAAAACAAAACTCTTGTTTAAATAATGCTGTTAAGCACCGCACAATATTATAGGGTATCGTACTTTCGGTAACTCTAATCTTCACTTGTACTCAGTCCACACAGATAAATTCAGTTATGCTACACACCATACCTGTGTGAAAAAAAATTCAATAATATAAGCTTTTTATTCTATAGAAAATGCAACATATTTCTGAAACACACTGTACTCTGTACTGTTTATTTCACTGCTAGCAACATCGGCCGTAGTTTGTGTGACTGACGTTAGCAAGGACATTAGTGAAAGGTGTGGGAGTCAAGTACATATAGAAAACTCAGGTACAATAAAAATTGAAGTAAAAATAAAATGATGTCCCTGTACTTCTACTACAACATTGAACAAATGGAATGCGTAACCTATGTTTATTGGATCATAAGAATAAAAATGAATATGTAGTATATACTCGACTTTTTTAAGTAAATACTCTTGTTGGTAAGAATAAAAACATTTGAGTATCTACTCATTTTTATTACATACTCATAACATGGAAGCATATTAGAACATACTCAAGTGTCCATCTTGTATAGAGTATATGCTCATGTTTGGTAAGAATAAAAGCTAGTATATTCTCATTTTCATAAGTTCGTTCTCATATTATTTTGAATATGGTTTCTAACAGGCTCAGCTTGATTATTTGTTGATTTGTGTTCAGTTTAAAGTTAAGACTGAAGAAAATGGCAGAATTTATGAACGATGTAATGCTTCGTGGAAAAATACAGAAAAAGAGGTGAACATGTGCATTCAGAAAACTTCTTAAACCTTCAAGGCTTCATAAAAGTGAATGTGGGTTGGTTAAACACGTATTAGTTCTTCATAAAAATATGACTTATAAAAATATGAATTTTAGAAATGGATTGTAATCTCAATGTGTTAATGATGGTTTACCACTATTATTTTCTTGTTTTCTGTTTTATTAAAGTCACTTTTCTGAGTCGCTCTCTGTTTCATGTTATTCATTCATTCATTCATTCATTCATTCATTCATTCATTCATTCATTCATTCATTTATTTATTTATTGATGTATTATCAAAATTTACGAAAAAAAAAAGTTTCTTTCCCAGGCAGGATTCGAACCACGAAAGTCTTAGTTACCAGTCTATCGTGCTCTGGAGTCAACAAGGCTCTGAGATCAGCTACAAGGATCGGTCCGGTTTTTTTTTTTTTGCCACTACTGTACTTTGTCTTCCGCACAGTAACGGAATACCCATTACTTTGAGTTCATTTTCGGCTTTTTTTTATTTCAAAATTTCTCTAGGTTCCTTCAATGGAGAAACGACATAAAGAGTGAGACAAGTAGCCTACAGCCTTGGAGGTCATATATTTCTTTCTCAAAACCCAAAATCCCGCTCACGAACTTTTAAACGTTTTCCCCTCCCTTTATCCTCATTCGATTCGGACCTTCTTCATAACGGACGCAAGAATACACTCCCCGTATACGGCACAAGGACGTCGCTGAAAAATCACAGGACTAATATCAGACAAGAAACTCACACCCAGTTGTTACAGGAAGAGATAAAAGGCTAATAATAGACTTAACAAACAATTTATGCAGTTTGATGTCATCAGACATCCGACGAAGGGACAGTACAGTACAGCTATTACGTGCATACGCGATTGCATACATTGTAAACATGACGAAAAAGTAAATTATTATTATTATTATTATTATTATTATTATTATTATTATTATTATTATTATTATTATTATTATTATTACTACTACTACTACTACCATTATGGAAGGGAACCAACACAAAATTAAATTCTAACTCTGATAGAAACTTTAAAACTAATAATAAAATGTCTTCTTATAAGTATAGGCTATAGTACGAGAAGCCAGTAATTTTATTATAATTAAGACATTCTTGTTTGCTAACTATTTTTCCGATGTTAAGTTTTGGCCTTTTTCGTACTTTTAGGCGGTTGACGGTTTTAAGACACTGAAAAAGGACGTGGTGGAACCCTCTTCAGATAGGGTGCGCATAACACTATATCATAAACTATATCATGCATCTTTTCACGAAATTTTGAGTACGTGCTTCAATTTTTAAACATCACTTTCGTGTATGCTACTATTTGTATATATATTATGTCATGATATGAAGCTACCATAGTAACAATGATCATAAAAAAAAAAGAAGTTCGATATTTTACTTTTTCACACGTTTGTCCACACGTTTTCAACACTCCAACTGGAATTGCAGGTTAAAAGAATACGTATTTCAACTTTTAATGCTGAAAGCTTCGTTTCGCATCCATGAAAATCACGCGAAATGCTCAACATTTTCCGCAAAGTAGTTGTGGAACAGTGGGTAAAAGCACACGATTACGTCAAGAGTTTGAAATTTATTTCAGAATATAGTGAAATACTGTTTCTAACTAGACCATTAAAACGGAGCGAAATCTGTCTTTGGGTCAATTTAAAACACGCAAGAATAAAGGAACGACTCGCCAATTAACATTCAAACAATAGTTCACAAAGGTCACGCTTAAAAATGAACTCCAGGAAGGTTGTTTGTGCCAAAATTCTTGCAGCGCGCATATATAAATACACGATACGATATTGATTCATTTATTGTATATAGCAATCACTTTATAATTAAATCGTCATTTGTTTATCGTCATCATTAAGCAACTGTCGTCTGCTATCAAGCAACCGGTGTAGCTCAGACAAAGTCTGACTCGTAAATTAGAGTCTGCAGTCGGGTATGGGTTCGAAACCAGTTTGGGCTGACTACACCGTTGGATTTTCCAAGATTTTCCATAAATGTAACGAGAATGTGAAATAATCACCAATTCCAGTGACACTAGTTTAACTTCCAGTCATTTGTTCAATACACTTCTTTTAACCTTACATAAGTTTTACAAAGTGGAAGTAATATTTATAAATGTTCATATTTTAACTAGACGATGATGATGATAATAGTAATAATAATAATAATAATAATAATAATAATAATAATAATAATAATAATAGTAATAATAATAATATAGTTATTTAATTTAATAATTTAATTGCATATTTTTATGTCTCCGTGGTGCCACAGCCATTGAAGAACCCAGAACGACCAGCCGGTTGCTGGCCTCACGTTCACATGCAGAAGCAGAGGTGGACGATCATCCAACCAGAATGGAGATATCATGTGATTATCCCCCAGTCGTTATAGCTGGCTTTCGCAACCGTATTTCCCTACCTATCATAGCTCCCAAAGTGCATCATGATGCTGGGTGGGCACAGGTCCCATACACTGGCCGGAATTTCATGAGAAAATTTCTTCTGCCATGATGACTCGAACCAGCACTTTTTATGTCTCACCAAACTGAATTTCGGGAAAGTTAATCTCAATTTAGGAAAAGCTAACTTTAATTTCGAAAAGCTAAACTCAATTTCGGAAATAGTTTATTCATATTCAGAAAAAATAAACATAATTTCTGAAAAGCTAATCTCTGTTTAGGAAAATTTAAATTCAATACTGGAAATTATATCAGACTCGGAAAAGAATTAAGAAAATTTAGGATTTGAAAGTTTTCTCATTTTTTCAGCTAGTAACGCTTTATATAGGACCTATATTTTATTAATTACATGTTAAAATAAAATTGATTCTCCAAATTCTCTCAAGAGGACAAAATATTGTAGCTCCACAGCCATTCAATGAACAACATTCGTTTACATGGCAACAAGAATAGCTGCGATCATCTTAATAAAATTTATATTAATTTAACGCAAATATGTCTAATTTAATACAATATTATTTAAAATAAAACTAATTTAAATAATAGCTTTTAAAACTTTCTGAAATTAGACTTATCTTTTCCGAAATTGAATTTCCTCTTTTAAAATTAACTTTACATCTTACGAACTTTATATCACTATTTCTAAAACTGAAATTAGTATCTCTGAAATTGTATACACTTTTTCCTTATACAATTATTGAATATTTTCCGAAATTGAGATTGAAAAGCTATAGACATTGTCTCTTACAGTTTCACACATCACGTTTCATGTATATGTAACAAACCCACATTACACAATTCAGAGTTTTAAAACAGCAGTTTTCTACTTTCATTTTTTTTTTAAGTTTGTTTTACAACACTATTAACTTTTATACAGGGTGGAAGACGCACCATAGGGATTTCAATGCTAAAATTTATATTTTGTTATAGTAGCTCTCCTAATTATTATAGACGAAAATGTCAAAGGTATTTGTAGGGAAAAAAATTCTGCATCCGATCATGTCTTTAAAAACGATTTTTGGCTGGGGATAAAAAAAAACTGGGGATAATACAAAATATTCCCGCCACAGAAACTGCACTAATTTTTAATGCACGCTAGTCATAGTAGGCCATGGATTAGTAAAAACATTTGAATACAAAGATATTGTTGTTTATGGTTCATTTGTTAATCTGAGAAAATATATTCCATGAAATGAAAAGTTCAAATTATTAAATAACTTAGTATTATACTGTAAACTGTACGTAGAGAGTACAACAAGATATCAAACATGCAGCTAGCAAATGCCAGACGAGAGTTTTATAATATACTAGCCGTACCCGTGCGCTCCGCTGCACCCGTTAGAAATAAATATAAAGTAATTACATAATTAAAATAGGACATTTGATCCAGGGAACATTCGTGTTTGATAGAAGGATAAATCGTTTAATATGTTACTTAATTTAAATTGCATCCAAATAATTAAAATGCGATCATTTCGGTCCAGAGACACTCATTTGGTGCAATGACAATTCCTTTAACATGCTTCTTAATTTTTATTACATGCAAACATAGTTTAATGAACATTGACATCATTTACATTTAATGTGTATATTTTATTTTACTTGCTATATGTTTCCATTGAATTATGGTAATAACTTAATTTTAACCCTTCTTTTCTACGTATTCAGTAAATGGCGTTTGGCCCACTATGGTTCTGAACCCTTCAAATAACTTAAATTATAGTATATAATATTACATATTATATTATAATATAATATATTATATATTATATTATATTATATTATATTATATTATATTATATTATATTATATTATATTATTATATAATATTATATTATATTATATTATATTATATTATATTATATTATATTATATTATATTATATTATATTATATTATATTATATTATATTATACCAGAAGTTACTGTAATAACATTATAGCATTATGTCCATCTAGAGGAACTACACTTTCCAATGGTGAAATAATAATTAATTATACAATTCGGTGAATTTAGCTTCCGATATTACTTCATACAAACACAGAAACATTCTCTGTAGGCTATGATTCATAGCTTTCGATTGTTGCTGTCCAAGGCCCCTTATAATTATACGAAGTCATTTGTTTATTTCATTATACGGCCTTAGATGGCAGTTATTTTAATTTTAAAACTAATTTATCTCATTAAATGTCAGTCCTATCAAAATTTTTCAAGGAATAAAACTTATCGCAAATTATTTTTAAAGAAACGTTTGTTATGTAACATTTTTCACAAAAATCAATAATAAGCGAGATATTTCGATTTATTTAATTCAGGCCCCCTTTAACCCCCCTTTTAAATAATGTATTTTGAATGCCATATAGCCTAAAATCTAAGTTACAACGAACTTAATTTATGTTCCAATTTTCATCGAAGTCCGTTCAGCTATTATCGCGTGAAAAGGTAACAAACATACAGACAGACAGACAGACAGACATACAAACAAAAATTTCAAAAAAGCGATTTTCGGTTTCAGGGTGGTTAATTATATATATGTTAGGACCAATTATTTTTGGAAAATCGAAAATTACCAGAAAAATTTCGGGTACAGATTTATTATTAGTATAGATTCGGTTATAGTTTAGCAGCAAATGGAGGTCTATTTGAAAATTTATTGTGACTTACTAATTTACCATGAAATAATGTAAACATTGGTAACTTGATTGTTAACCTATAAAAAAATGAATTCACATTGGTGCCACATTCATTTGTTTCCCCTTTAAATTTTATCGTAACTGCACAGTCTAGTATATACAGTCACGAAGCTTGAGGTGATGAGAGTACTAGGAACAATAGACTGTACCGGTACTATTTCACATTGTTTGTGATGAGGCGACAGTAGCGATCCTAGTGGTTAGCAACTATCTATGGATGCATATTCCCTACGTATTGAGCTTCGTGACTGTATATACTAGTCTGTGATAACTGGTTGAATACTAAATTATTTTGTTTTAAACACAAATATCAGTTATCCATGACCTACTACAATTAATATTTAATTAAATATCGCTATAATGATTTCTTAATTTTAATTAATTCCAAACACATTAATAATCAAAATATTAATTCAATAAAACAAATTAATGCAGAATTTTATAATATACTCTGTTATTGTTTAGCAGCAAATGGAGATCTATTTGAAAATTTATTGTGACTTACTAATTTACCATGAAATAATGTAAACATTGGTAACTTGATTGTTAACATATAAAAAAATGAATTCACATTGGTGCCACATTCATTTGTTTCCCCTTTAAATTTTATCGTAACTGCACAGTCTCAGTCACGAAGCTTGAGTTGTTGAGGATACTAGGAACAATAGACTGTGCCGGTACTATTTCGCATTGTCTGTGATGAGGCGATAGTAGCGATCCTAGTGGTTAGCAACTATCTATGGATGCATATTCCCTACGTATTGAGTTTCGTGACTGTGTATATACTAGACTATGAAAACTGGTTGGATCCTAAATTATTTTGTTTTAAACACAAATATCAGTTATCCATGACCTACTGTAATTAAATTTTCATTAAAGATCGTTATAATTATTTCTTAATTTTAATTAATTCCAAACACACTAAATAATCAAAATATTAATTTAATAAAACAAATGGATGCAGAATTTTATAATATACTCTGTTATTGTTCAGCAGCAAATGGAGATCTATTTGAAAATGTATTGTGATTACTAATTTACCATGAAATAATGTAAGCATTGGTATCTTGATTGTTAACCTATAAAAAAAAAATGAATTCACATTGGTGTCACATTCATTTGTTTCCCCTTCAAAATAACTGCACAGTCTAGTATATACAGTCACGAAGCTTGAGTTGTTGAGGATACTAGGAACAATAGACTGTGCCGGTAGTATTTCGCATTGTCTGTGATGAGGCGATAGTAGCGAACCTAGTGGTTAGCAACTATCTATGGATGCAAATTCCTTACATATTGAGCTTCGTGACAGTATACTAGACTGTGATAACTGGTTTGATCCTACATTATTTTGTTTTAAACACAAATATCAGTTATCCATGACCTATTATAATTAAGTTTTCATTAAAGATCGTTATTTCTTAATTTAAATTAATTCCAAACATACTTATAATCAAAATATTAATTCAATAAAACAAATGAATGCAGAATTTTTTCTCTACAAAAAATTTAATGACGCTAATATAACAAAATATAAATTTAAGCATCGAAATTACATTCCTATGGCGCGTGTTGGAAGTCACCACCCGGTATAGTCAACAATGTTCATTTTCTTGATTTTATGTGCAGGCATATTGAAGATGCCTACATGACATAATCACATCCCATACAGATGAACATCATCTACAGAAAAGATGTTTTATACACAGCCTACTATATACAGTCACGAAGCTTGAGTTTTGAGGGTGCTAGAAACAATAGACTGTGACGATACTATTTTGCATTGCCTGTAATGAGGCGATATTAGCGATCCTAGTGGTGAGCAACTATCTAATGTTTGCATATTTACTACGTATTGAGCTTCGCGACTGTATATACGAGACTGTGGTTTATATAAGGAAGATATCAGAGGGGCTTGTAATGCATTTTCTGAACTAACCTAGGTTTCTACAACATCGATATAGCGGGTGCTTGAAACGGCTCAGAAACCAAGGTTACACTCGAGCAGTGATGATTTGCTGAGTTAACATCCATGTTATTTTTGAAACGTGACTAAGATAGGAAGGCTGGACGAATGGCATACAAATAGATATGTAATTTATTTTGAAGAAGTTTGAGGAAAAAAAAAAAGAAGAATGATGAAAACGAAGACCGGGAATGTAAATCTGTGACAGTGGAAACCCATGTCACTACTCCATCACCATGTCAACGGTTACAGTAATGCCACCCAACCAGAAAAAAAAAGAAGTGAGAAAAACTTTCGGCGAAGAATAAAATTAGGACTTCAGCGTTATATATTCTTTTCTGGCAAGGCGTGTCATTGAAATTAAATTATACAGAAGCTGCTGTTAATGATGCAAGAACTAATCTTGTATTACTGGGCAAATCTTCAAAAAGGACTTGGATAAGTTCTAGTTAACGTCATCACTGCTGTTTAAATCGTCCTGTCTCTAATACTGTGCAACAACTACGGCACTTTGCTAACAGCGCCATCAATGTAGCAATAGGTTCGTAACTAGGGGTCCACGATCTAGGCCAAGCAATCTCGGATAACATCTTCTCAATACAAATCAAGATTTTCAGGTATAACTCCCTGTAAAGTTGATTTGAATAATTTCGAGGGAAAAATTGTTCCGGGGCCGGGTATCGAACCCGGGACCTTCGGTTTAACGTACCAACGCTCTACCACTGAGCTACTCGGGAACTCTAACCGACACCGATCCAATTTTTCCCTCTATATCCACTGACCTCAAAGTGGGCTGACAACCGTCAAGCAACCAACTTCGAGTGCACACTAACTCCGTGTGACTTAAATTGTGGTTTTCTGTTAACGAACAGTGACGTGTATTATGCAAATCAAGATTTTCAGGTATAACTCCCTGTAAAGTTGATTTGAATAATTTCGAGGGAAAAATTGTTCCGGGGCCGGGTATCGAACCCGGGACCTTTGGTTTAACGTACCAACGCTCTACCACTGAGCTACTCGGGAACTCTAACCGACACCGATCCAATTTTTCCCTCTATATCCACTGACCTCAAAGTGGGCTGACAACCGTCAAGCAACCAACTTCGAGTGCACACTAACTCCGTGTGACTTAAATTGTGGTTTTCTGTTAACGAACAGTGACGTGTATTATGCAAATCAAGATTTTCAGGTATGACTCCCTGTAAAGTTGATTTGAATAATTTCGAGGGAAAAATTGTTCCGGGGCCGGGTATCGAACCCGGGACCTTTGGTTTAACGTACCAACGCTCTACCACTGAGCTACCCGGGAACTCTAACCGACACCGATCCAATTTTTCTCTCTATATCCACAGACCTCGAAGTGGGCTGACAACCGTCAAGCAACCAACTTCGAGTGCACACTAACTCCGTGTGACTTAAATTGTGGTTTTCTGTTAACGAACAGTGACGTGTATTATGCAAATCAAGATTTTCAGGTATAACTCCCTGTAAAGTTGATTTGAATAATTTCGAGGGAAAAATTGTTCCGGGGCCGGGTATCGAACCCGGGACCTTTGGTTTAACGTACCAACGCTCTACCACTGAGCTACCCGGGAACTCTAACCGACACCGATCCAATTTTTCTCTCTATATCCACAGACCTCGAAGTGGGCTGACAACCGTCAAGCAACCAACTTCGAGTGCACACTAACTCCGTGTGACTTAAATTGTGGTTTTCTGTTAACGAACAGTGACGTGTATTATGCAAATCAAGATTTTCAGGTATAACTCCCTGTAAAGTTGATTTGAATAATTTCGAGGGAAAAATTGTTCCGGGGCCGGGTATCGAACCCGGGACCTTCGGTTTAACGTACCAACGCTCTACCACTGAGCTACTCGGGAACTCTAACCGACACCGATCCAACGTTAAACCAAAGGTCCCGGGTTCGATACCCGGATCCGGAACAATTTTTCCCTCGAAATTATTCATCTTCTCAATATATTGAAGGGATACTAGGACTATTTTTTTACAAAAAAAAAAAAAAAAAGATAAAAAAATATCAACTTTCTTTTTTTTTTGCACGAAAAAATTCCATGTGCACTTAGGAAGTTGGCAGTAAGAAGTTTTTTACTTCTATGTTTTCTTTGAGATCCGGGAGCGATTTTTATATAGGCCTGCTCCATATGTAATACTGTATCACTTTTCACAAATTTATTTTTCCCCCGCAACTATATTTTTTATGTTCAAAACACTATATGCACATGCAGTTTTAACAAAATCTAAAAAAAAAAAAAAACATATTCGCACGTATCCATGCATATGTTATCTTCGCTCTAAAGTTGAGAAAACTTTAGTAGGCTTATCTTGAAAATTAGCAGCTAAAATTAGACTGGTCAACAAAATGAAATATATATTTTGTTAACAGATAAATAATGGGTGATCCTTACAGTATTTTTCGTGCTGATTTCAAATCTGTTTTCAAAATTTTTCTATCAATCAGGGTTTTCGAGTAATTAGCCTATATGAAATATAGTTCAAACTTTTCTAGTATTGATACCTTGCAACATATTACCTAGAATCATCTTATTACCTAACATGTGTGTGAAATAGATTTTGGGCTATACTTCGCTTGAGAAACATGTCTTTTGAGTGTCCAGTAGCAGTCTGTCAGAATATTTAGTCTCTATTTTTTTCTGGTGGCATGAACAAGATATGTAGATTGCTACAGACAATAATGTCTAACGCGTGAAGGAAGAAGAAGAAGAAGAAGAAGAAGAAGAAGAAGAGGAAGACATATGAATTCCTGGGTACACAATTTTTACACAACACTTGGACTCTTTGAATAATCAGAATTTACTACATCCTAGCTTTAAATATTAAAAAGGTTTCGATACAGAACTAGAGAACAAATGAATTCTTAAAGTTTTAAAACAAAAGAAGAGAGAAATTAAGAAACGCCATCAAAATATTCCGTATGGTTAGCCATGTTATTTCGTGCGAACCGAAAAGAGAGTATCGCAATATTCTGGAGTTACGTAAGCGATTTGGAGGAGCAATGACTCTTGACTTTTTCCGTGCTCGCTGGAAATGATTTTTCTTAATTTCTCGAGAACAGAAAAACAATTTTTCAATGTACAAGCTATAGGCAATCAAACTCCTTCCTGCAAGGTTAGCTGCAGCCATGTGTGTTATTTCTCTTTTGTTTTATTCGGTTCCGCTAATAAACACTCAATTACTGGAGCGCCTCTGGTGTTGGAGTTCAAGAGTTTGCGGCCTAAATTACCTCAATTATTGCTTATTAGAAAAATCCTTGCGCTGGGGCGAGGGAGGATGAAAAAAAAAAGTTTGGCTCAAATAATTAACCTTCAAGACCTGTCAAGTTAAACTGTGTACAGTTAACATCATTAAGAAACGAGATTTTCCAGAAAACTCTTTCCCATCATGCGAGAGTAATCAACAGCTGAGTATCGGATTTCGGACTTAGGCCTTCTTCTGTTTGCAGGGCACTCGATCGTCTAAGGATAATCCATTTAGAAGTGAACAAAGGATTACGAAGAGCAAAACCGGTTATTATTCCACGAAAGAAAGCACTGTAGGCCTATCTACTACTTGTATGTATGTATAATTATATTAGTAGATATTTAGGTAATCAAGTAGGCCCACGTATGAATTTTATTTGACATTAAATTACTGTACATAGGCAAGTACTTATGGAAGTACATAGGCCTACATGCATCCGTCTAGGCATGTATGTATGTATGTATGTATGTATGTATGTATGTATGTATGTATGTATGTATGTATGTATGTATGTATTTATATTTTAGTAGGTTATTTTACGACGCTTTATCAACAACTTAGGTTATTTAGCGTCTGAATGAGATGAAGGTGATAATGCCGGTGAAATGAGTCCGAGGTCCTGCACAGAAAGTTACCCAGCATTTGCTCCCCGGAAAAACCTCAAACCTGGTAACTTGCCCCAATTGGGAATCGAACGCGGGCACCTGGTTTCGCATGAAGACGCGCTAACCGTTACTCCACAGGTGTAGATTGTTTGTATGTATGTATATATGTATGTCTGTATGTATGTATGTATTCTTATTTTAGTGGGTTATTTTACGACGCTTTATCAACATCTCAGGTTATTTAGCGTCTGAATGAGATGAAGGTGATAATGCCGGTGAAATGAGTCCGGGGTCCAGCCCCGAAAGTTACCCTGCATTTGCTCATATTGGGTTGAGGGAAAATCCTTGAAAAAACCTCAACCAGGTAACTTGCCCAGGACGGGAATCGAACCCGGGCCACCTGGTTTCGCGGCCAGACGCGCTAACCGTTACTCCACAGGTGCGGACTGTATGTATGTATGTATGTATGTATGTATGTATGTATGTATGTATGTATGTATGTATGTATGTATCAGCTTCTTTTGTTTCTGGCTAAGTGGAAGAGAAGGCCTGATGGCCTTAACTTCGCCAGAATAAATAAATATTATTATTATTATTATTATTATTATTATTATTATTATTATTATTATTATTATTATTGTTATTATTATATATGTATGTATGTAAAAAAAATGTTATGTTTTATTTAACGACGCTCGCAACTGCCGAGGTTATATCAGCGTCGCCGGTGTGCCAGAATTTTGTCCCGCAGGAGTTCTTTTACATGCCAGTAAATCTACTGACATGAGCCTGTCGCATTTAAGCACACTTAAATGTCATCAACCTAGCCCGGGATCGAACCCGCAACCTCGGGCATATAAGACCAGCGCTATAATACTAACTGCGCCAACCAGGCCGACTGTATGTATGTATGTATGTATGTATGTATGTATGTATGTATGTATGTATGTATGTATGTATGTATCCAAAATAAAAGGCAATGTATGATATAAGATATTCAGATAACTGTAGATTATAAAATGAGTAGCTGTAGGCCTAGTACCGTTGTAAGAAGAAAAGCACGTTTTGACTTCCTGACTTCACTGTGTTATATCGATATATTTTCCGAAATTTAAAATATGTAATATTATAATACAGTATATTATATACGGAATGAATGTGAAATAGTATAAACTAATCTGGATATATTATTTAAATTCTAATGTTAACATTTTCCAATTTCATATGAATAAAATCAGTGTGTCATAAAGTTAAATGCATCTTAACCTTACTTGAATCGATAAAACTACAATATTGTTATGTGTGTAGAATTTGAAATAATAAAAATATACAGATTCAACCCAAGAAATTACTTCCATTAATTATTATCGATGTAACAAGAAAACCAGAGACAACAGCGCTGCCTATTATCTTCATTATATGATAAAAAGAAATCAGATACAAACGAAGACAATTTCTTTATCAAAATCGGTTACTAGCGTTCATAAAAATAAACACAAAATACAAGCAGCCATAAAGCAACACATCTGAAACCTTTAAACTATTTGTGTTATTAGGTTTTGTCGAATTTCGCCTTTCAGCTGTTACGCTAGTCGTCTGTTTCTGCAAAACAAATGAAACACACAAAGAAATGGAGGCCGTTTCATAGTTACCACGCACAAAAAAGTAGAAATACACATAAAATGTAAGGAAAACAAAACACTGCTCTGCGGTACAAAAGAAGACAAGTGAGCATCTACCTACCGTACATATTGTGCTGCGTCGCTCGTCAAAAAGTACGTTAATGACGGACGATTAAAGTTCATTACGCTTTTGATGATCATATTTTCTCCTTAACGAATAGTTCATCAAAGAGGTAATTACAAATTTCTATACCCATACCGCCAACAGATCACTTTAAGTACAGCTGCCAACTATCCGGCAATCATCTTACGCTGCCGAGTCGTCTTTTTTTTTTCTCCCCCCCACTCCTTCTAAATACATTACTATGAAACAAATCATCGTATTGTTGCTGTCTTTTGTTTTCGCAGTTTTACCAACTGTGCTTTGTGCGTGATGATCTTTTACCAGAGAATGGCAGCACTTAAAATAATTTGTAATGGCGGTCTCTCGTAACTTATTCAATATATCGGTGTCATTTTTATGTTTTGAATCGTGATTAATTGATATTAGCAAAACTGGAGAGACTAATAAATAAATCTGCTTTGAATTATGTGCTGATAGGCTTCAGACCATGAGAAGGTTTCGCCTCATTGTTTTTATTTTAACATAAATGTCTGCTTCCAAAAGCCAGGTATGGAAAGTTGGGTTTTATTGTTTCATTCCACGAAATATAAAGAAGGAATGTCTGAGAATCTCCAATCTGCGTGGACCTGTGGATGCAGCGAAAAACTCATAAGATAGAAATGTCTTTATCTCCATGGCAACCATCGCAAATAAAAGCTGACATATCACTTACGTGAAAAGTAATAAAATTAATTACTAAAGAACTATTTCGTTTATATGACGTCATTCCATTTTCGACCAATGAAGTGTAACAACATTTTGAATTCCAACCAATCACAGTCAGACTTTGCGATAATTTCTGCAGCTAGATTTATCGCTCTCAATTTATCGCATGGTCATTCTTTTGTTTAGTCGTTGTCGCCAACTGTTTCCCCGTAAATTAATGATCATGAATACATTAAGATGCAACTACACGGTTAAACTTTTCTTTCAACTTTAAAGCAATGAATGCAAGATTGATATTTAATATTAATTAATATATTTACGCAGTGAAGACCACGTTCAAAACGGCGCACCATGTAGACACAAAATCTTTATGCATCTTAATTGAAAGTACCTTTTAAACTTGATTCTTTCAATATTATTCCCAGACTGCATTCATACGCGATTAGAATATTGAACTGTGTAGATGCAGCTTTAGTTCCGTTACACACTACAGCGAGAATGCGTTTGTCGAGCTATAAAAAAATGCTGTCGTGTAGCACTCATTGTAAGTAACGGTCGAAACAAGGCACAGCTGACATTGGTCCTGCTTCCACAGGTAGGCCTAACGTAACCTATAAAATTGTAGCCTATAACATTTGTATTGAAATTAAACAATTAATAGACGTTCAAATTTATGTAACATCATCGCATATCAAACTCAAAGACCTTGCATAGTAGTAATGTCTTTGATGAAACTGCCTTTCGTATGGCGTAATAAAA
The DNA here is from genome assembly GCF_040183065.1 of Periplaneta americana. Taxonomy (NCBI): domain Eukaryota; kingdom Metazoa; phylum Arthropoda; class Insecta; order Blattodea; family Blattidae; genus Periplaneta; species Periplaneta americana. The sequence continues at coordinate 26,366,127 of NC_091122.1, read as the reverse complement.
TTCGTGTTTTAATTAGGCCTATCTATACAGAGATGGCTTCACTGTATAGCAACATGTCTCGCTGTGAATACATAAGCATTGGTATATAGCTGTCCCCACTGTTACTGTTAAATTAAATTATGATTTCAGCAGATAATGAAAATGTATTTATGTTATAATAATAAGAGAAAAGTGCAGTACATGTAATTAACATTGTTAAACCTGTATTTCGCTTTTCGCAATTGGTATTACTGAATAATAACATCGAATTTCTTTATTGCAATAATCGATATTCATCTACGAGTATTTCAACTTCGCAATGTCTGAATAGGTTAAGCATTCGTTAATATACAATTATTAACATTTTACGATCGAATTTTAGGGATATATTAATTAAATTTTTATTTTATTCACGAAATAGTCCTAATAAATGTCACTCGAGGTTTGAGATTTCCCAGATAAATCCACTCGCTTCGCTCGTGGATTTATCGGCAGATCTCAGACCTCTCGTGACATTACTACAGATAAATTATATGTACAGTATGTATATATATATATATATATATGACAAGTGTCTATCTGTCCCACCATTTTCTTCAAAGCCGGTGCGTCATAGAAAAACACTCTAAACACCAAAAACGCTCCGTTTTGAGAGAATGGCTACTCCTAAAAAAATTATTGGTTTCTTTCTCATTCCACTGTGGGCCACGGACCATCACCATCGAATGGTGTAAATGGAAAAATATTGCAATTCACTTTATTTTGTTGCCGAAAAAGAGCAAAGTCTACTAGACAACCGAAATGAAAACAAATCAACAAAAATAGAGCAATACTAGTGGCTTGTGCAGCAAATGTTGCTGGAAACTAAGTTCGTTAGACGTTCAAATAAAAATTTTTCAGATTTATTTTCAATGAAGAATACTTGTCTTTTTGATAGTTATTTGCTTCCATAATAATGAAACATACTCCTTCTGAATTGGTTTTTTTTAGGCCAAATACTTTTTCTTGAACCTATCCAACTTCAGTTTTGAGTTTCAACGCGAAAACGCAAGTATCAGTGTCAGGACGATAGCAGTAGCTATTTCAGGTCATTGTGGATTGTAGGCAAAAGTTAAAAAAATGTCAGGTTTGCTAAGCTTTCGAACAATAGCATTTTCGTATAGCTGCTGCATGTAGAACTTGAAATGTAGAGCGTAAAATCATTTTATCCTACTAAGAGATCTTGCTGAAATGATCTGGAGACTACAAAATTTTCTAGGTCTCTTATTTTTATCAGTAAGTAATACCTTTTTATCTCTCCTTAGGGACTGTAATTTTTGCGCTCTCTCGAGCCAATACTGAAGACAATGACACATATCAATATCTACACTACACCGCCATTAAGTATATGAAAAAGACCCAACCCCACTTGATTAAGTACCATAAAAAATTTGATTTTTAAAAACAATATTATTATCTTACGTAAGTTTTGTAGTTATATATAGCCGCCACTCAGTAAATTATAGAAATGAAGATCTAAATTAAGATATTCTCTACATTTACTTACATAACCTCAAAACTTTTCACTTTCATGTCATCAATATAGCATCAATATTATGTACAATTAATGAAGAATAGACACATCATGATATTAACTATAATAATATTTAATTTCTAATGGTAATAATGTCATCAAACCACCTCAAGTTTCGTAGATTTGAATATCCAATACACAGCTGTACTCAGAAAATTATACACTGCAGAATCAGTTTTTAATAACAAATTGAATTGAGCTCTAAATATGTCGGCAATCCTGCAGGTCATGGCCTTCGTGTAATAGCCTATTGTTTATTGTAGTGTGTGTTTTGTTCTGAAATTCAATCAAGTCGGCCGTGATTCAATAAAATTAGCTCTCAAAACTGACAACAGATGGATTTTGGAAAATAGGAAAATTATGTAGGAAATTTGACATTTCACTGAAAACTAATACTTTTCCGAAAACTTTTGGATGCCAATCATGAAAATGAGGGGTCACTCATTAAAATCCGTTCAGCCGTTTTCCCATAATTTCCATTACCAGTTCAAATTATATATATAGATTAAGTACTCGTAATTCTATTGTGAATAAAATGACGTTTGTATTTTCACGCAAGTTTCTTTTCCCCATTAGGTTCCAGCAGTTTCGAAGTCCCCGACTTTTGAGCATACATATATACGAAGGCAATTAGAGGACAATTATTCAAGTTACGAGATATCGAAATCTTTAACCAAATGTCTTTATAAAATTCACAAATGTTTAAAGACAAAAGACAGAGCAAGAAATAAGTTTTTAAGGAAATTCAAAGCGTTTCCTTAGCAACAAGGTTCGTTCAAATCACATCAAAATTAAAACCCTGATTTACGTCTGCTATAGATCTTCAACTTTCTTTTCATTTGTGTAAAAAATAAAAAAAAAGAAAGATGAGGGGGAGGGATTGGATGGAAACCAAAAATATGGGATGAGAGGAGGAAATGTCTAACCCAGAACAATCTAAATCGATAACCATTAATTAAATCCCCCTCTTCTTCAAGACTAATCCTTAACTGTGTGCAAACGTTTGAAATATCTTTTGAAACGTTGCCACGAAGGCTCTACATAACTTCTCTTCGAATATGTATTGATTTTTTTTAAATAGAAATAAATTAAAGAGAGGTAAAATACTGTTAAACAAGCTCTCCTCGTCCTGGTCTTCTAATTATAACTTGGTACGGGATCAGTTCTAGATTGATCACTATTCGTGTAGAATTCAATCCAAGATTTAAAGCCAACATTATTTTTACACAAAATGCACTGAAATAAACTGTATGAACCCAGACAGATGCTTCCACAGTAACTTAAAAAATAAATACTAGCTAACAAATCAAGTAATGTATAAATGGCTAAAACAGAACCTGCGATATGTTATTTGAACACTAAAATGTCTATATAACGAACTTCTGGAGATAATGAAATAATAATAATACTTATGGCTTTTAAGGAACGCGGAGGTTCATTCCCGCCCTCATATAAGCCCGTCATCGATCCCTATCTGAGCAACATTAATCCAGTCTCTATGATCATTTCCCACCTCTCTTAAATCCATTTTAATAATATCCTCCCATCTACATCTCGGCCTCCCCAAAAGTCTTTTCCCCTCCGGCCTCCCAAATAACACTCCATGTGCATTTCTGGATTCGCCCATACGTGCTACATGCCCTGCCCATCTCAAACGTCTGGATTTAATGTTCCTAGTTATGTCAGGTGAAGAATACAATGCGTGCAGTTCTGCGTTGTGTAACTTTCTCCATTCTCCTGTAGCTTCATCTCTCTTAGCTCTAAATATTTTCCTAAGCACCTTATTTTCAAACACCTTTAACCTCTGTTCCTCTCTCAAAGTCAGAGTCCAAGTTTCACAACCATACAGAACAACCGATAGTATAACAGTTTTATAAATTCTAACTTTCAGACTTTTTGACAGCAGACTGGATGACAAAAGCTTCTCAACCGAATAATAACAGGCATTTCCCATATTTATTCTGCGTTTAATTTCCTCCCTAGTGTCATTTATATTTGTTACCCATAGGTATTTAAATTTTTCCACTTCTTCAAAGGATAAATTTCCAATTTTTATATTTCCATTTCGTATAATATTCTGACCACGAGACATAAACATATACTTTGTCTTTCCGGAATTTACTTCCAAACCTATCTCTTTACTTGCTTCAAGTAAAATTTCCGTGTTTTCCCTAATCGTTTGTGGATTTTCTCCTAACATATTCACGTCATCCGCATAGACAATACAGCTCAATTTCAAATCCTGTCTGTTATCCTGAACTTTCCTAATGGCATACTCTAGAGTAAAGTTAAAAAGTAAAAGTGATAGTGCATCTCCTTGCTTTATCCCACAGTGAATTGGAAACACATCTGACATAAATTGACCTAGGCTCGTATACGTACTCTGCTGTACGTTTCACTGAGACACATTTTAATTAATCGAACTAGTTTCTTGGGAATACCAGAGTCAATAAGATTATCATATAAAACTTCTTCCTTATGCGAGTCATATGCCTTTTTGAAATCTATGAATAACTGAGGACTGTATCCTTATACTCCCATTGTTTCTCCATTATCTGTCGAATACAAAAAATCTGATCAATAGTTGATCTATTACGCCTAAAACCACACTGATGATCCCCAATAATTTCATCTACATAATTATGGAGTTAATGTTCTAACAATAATAATAATAATAATAATAATAATAATAATAATAATAATAATAATAATAATAATAATAATAATTTTGCAGTCGTTACTTCTTAATTGCCGTTTCTACTCTTGTGCAAAAAACATTTTAAAAGTTACTTAAAGATGAGAAGATGAGATATGAACCAGAAATAACATAATTTTATTTAAACTTACAAGAGAGAGGGAGAGATTTTTTCGGCGGATAAAAAGAGAGGAATTTACGGCCAGTCTATAGCATCGCGTTGTCTTAATGAACTTCGTTATTTTTTCATGACTTTTATGGCGGATCTTCACGTGAAATACGAAAACATGGGAGCTATGTTACATTGCCATTTTTCTGGGTTCAACCGTAAGGGTCATCGGGAGAGGAAGAAAAATAAGAAAACAGTTTGTTATTTAGTCCTGAGTAAGAAGAAATTAACAGAGGGTAATTAAAGAAACAAATATTACCTCTAATGAAGTCCTCACTTTTAATTTTTTCCCTTGCCCAATCCAGGTCCATTCTCGAGGACAAAAGCTAAACGAACCACCGACCATTTAATTATTTCCATCTGTTGTAAAAGCGCTGAAAATTAGTTCCTGAGGGGGGGGGGGGAGACTTCAACTACTGTGCTTTTAATCCTAGGCATGTCAAATTTTAATGTTGCGGCCCGAACGAATGAAGACGCAGAAAACTAGTTCAGCTTCTTAAAACCAGATAACGTAACATTCACAGCTACAGCGTAACTGATTTACCCATTGTCTTATGGAAACAATTTTGGGGGTGAGTCTCAAAAATGCGAAATACTAGTAATATGCGTTACAAGAGCGGTATGTTGAAGTTTTCATGTTCGAGGAAAGGTTTGAAAAAGCGAAACGTAGTTGAGCTTTTTTAATTTCCGAGAATTGAAAGAAAATATACCGCTCTTGTATCGTACATTATCGAAGATCGTTTATTACATACCTGAAAGAGAAATTTCTAATTAGTTGCAATGATATCTCCATCTTGGTTTCTGTTCAATGACGGCAAATTTGCAAAACAAAAATGTCTATCTTCAACATTGTTGCTTTAAAATGTTTTCTGTGTTTACTATACTCCAGCAGGCCGTAATATACGTGTCTTCCCCCCCCCCCCCAGTTTATGATGAGTCTGGAATCTTGTTGATTTTTTCACGGCTTCCTTAATGTTACTTGCATCACGAATCCAGTAACTTTAGTGGAGTTGTAGAGTTTACTTAATTTTTGCAAATATTTAAAAACAATAATTAACAGTACAATTTAGGTGAAACTGCAGTGGTAAGTTTCCAATTTATAATTATTACTATATTGAACGTCTCTAAAAATAATATGTTAAAAGCCTAAAGCAGTAAAATCAATATGTCACTTAAGCGGTAAGAAGAGGGAAATTGTTATGTGTGTTAGGTTGGGAATACTGAATGTGGAATTTTAGACTTTCCGCGGATTGGTTTTGTGCGGAAACCAAGCAAATACGATCTCGCACAAAAGTCTTTAGCGTGTATTTCTGTACGTCAACAAAAACAGCAAAAGCCTTAATAAAATGCCACTATCACTAGGAAACCAAAATAAAAAAAGACGTACGATTAAAATTACTTTTTGCTGTTTAACATCAATGTTTTATCTATTTAGTTCGTTGGTAAGGTATACACTATAAATAAGAGCATTGTAGTATTTGAAACTGAAGAAAAACGACATACAACCTGTTTTAACACGAGGAGCTATAATTTGTTTACAAAACTCGGCAAACGTTGTTGAAATAACGGACTCGATGTCGCGGAAATCAATATGTCCTTAACATGTTGTTAATTTTAATGTTCAGTTATTGATTTATTACCTAATATATACATACTGCGCAATGGAAAAGTAATAAGCTACGCTATATTTCGAAACGTGCTAGATGATGAAAGAGCAATTTCCATTGCTGTAGCTTTTCGTCGCTAGCTTCTTAACCCTTAAATTGGCAATGTATCCTACAGGATACAACAGGTTAATAGGCTATATGCTATAATATTAATAGAACAATAAAAAAAATTGGTACGAAAATTAAAATTTCACAATTATATAATATTGTACGACAAATAAAAAATGGACATTGCGATAGTTGTTTTCTTTACAGTCCGACACGGTTTAATAAACTAGTGTGAGAAATGAAGTTTTGCCAATTTAAGGGTTAAATATTAAATAATTTCTCTTTGATTATGTTACATTTTTATGTGCTAATACTGGACTAGGAGGCGTAAGACAGACTCAACTAATGACAGATCTACAATTATATACATTCGTTTAAGAAACAAAAATAGTATCCTTACACTCTTAGAAATAAGTTTCTGCAGAATGTCTGCTTAAAGTAGCTAATTTAAGAGAAAAAACAGTAAAGGGGAGAAGAAGAGGTGGAGATGAAAATTCGGGCGAGGAAGAACTAAAAAAAATTGAATTATGAAGAAATGAACAAAAATAGACAGAAAAAACATATTACAGAAGGAAATTAGATATTTAGATAAATGTTCGCCGCTGTGGTTATGTGAACAGCGTGTGTTTCCTAACCAAGTTGTCAGAAGTTCGATTCCCGGTGTGGGAAATGGAAGAAATTTATCTTTCACGTGACTGGGAGTTTGTCCTTCGTCTTGTGATTGTCCTGTGATATCTCTGTGGTGGCCCTGCGTTATCTCACGAGCACTGAGGCCCACATTTGTAAGATGTCTAGTGTTCGATCATGTGAATCTCCCACCAGCAGTGGTATGTAAGTTGGATAAAAGAGGAGGTGAAGCACAGTCAGAAATAAATAAATAAAGATAGATCAGAAAGACACGATAATATTAGATCAGATTGATAAAGATAGGTTTAAAAGATAGAATAGGTTAGGTAATATTAGATTATATTAGACTAGATAGAGTAGATATGAGATTAGATAAGATGTATTAGACTGGATAAATAAATAGGTGAGATTATAAACGATAATTGGATTAGGTATTGTCCGTCCCAGAAATCTGTGGAGTAGAAAGAAGAAGCAAGACCTGCGCAAGTGGTAGGTGGGAGGGCTAGGGCCAATGACTGCTCTGGGGGGAGGCATTGCTTGAACGAAGCGAACAATCGCTTGCAGGGAGGGGATAATTTCTATCTGAACTCTACTCTATCTTCTACCACGAGTATCTTACCCCTTAGCGGATTCGAGCTGATGCTGCCCGCAATACACTCCGGTACAGACAGACTCCGCCCCCATACGCGCGAAGTTTTTCTACAGATTCCGGGGACGAACCATAGATAGAATATGGTTACATTAGATTAGATAGAATAGACTGTAATAGACTAGATTAGATTACAAATAATAAGATAGAATGGAATAGATTAGATTATACAGATGGATAGACGGACCACAGACAGACATATTAGATTAGATTAGCTAGTTCAGACATACAGACAGACAGATAATAATGTATTTTTTATTTTTTATTTTAGTAGGTTATTTTACGACGCTTTATCAACAGCTTTGGTTATTTAGCGTCTGAATGAGATGACGGTGATCATGCCGGTGAAATGAGTCTGGGGTCCAACACCGAAAGTTACCCAGCATTTGCTCATATTGGGTTGAGGGAAAACCCCGGAAAAAACCTCAACCAGGTACCTTGTACCGACCGGGAATCGAACCCGGGCCACCTGGTTTCGCGGCTAGACGTGCTAACCGTTACTCCACAGGCGTGGGATAATTATGTAGGAAACAGAATATAAAAATAATGAATGTAAAAATGGAGTTAGAGACAAGCAGGGTAATGAATACAAAACTATAAAGAATATTTTTATTTTTATTTTTATTTTATTGGGTTATTTTACGACGCTGCATCAACATCTAGGTTATTTAGCGTCTGAATGAAATGAAGGTGATAATGCCGGTGACATGAGTCCGGGGTCCAGCACCGAAAGTTACCCAAAAAAACCTCCAGCAGGTAACTTGCCACGACCGGAATTCGAACCCGGGCCACCTGGTTTCGTGGTAAGACGCGCTGACTGTTACTCCACAGGTGCGGACTACAAAGAATATAAAGGGAGGAAAATTGAAGAAAGAAAATCCGTCAATAAGAAAATAATGAGTTAAGAAAGAGCAGAAGAAGAAAAGAAAAATACAAATGAGAGAATAAACGAAGAGCGTAAGAGAGGACACGAAGACAGACAGACATATTAGATTAGATTAGCTAGATTAGACAGACAGGCATGTAGGCAGGTAGAAAACAGAAGGTTAAAATAATGAACATTAAAATGGAGTCAAGGGAAAAACAGGTCGATGGACATAAAACAAAAAAAAAATAAATAAATAAAGTAAAGGAAAGAAAACGGAGGAAAGAAAACATGTCAAAAAGAAAGAAGGGAGTTAAGAAAGAGACAAACGCGTATCCATAAGGAGAGACAGAAAAAGAAAATGAAGCAGGAACAAAAGAAGAACATAAGAAAGGATAGGAAGAGACGAGGATACGGAAGAAGAAAATGAAATAAAGAAGAATAAAATGAGTAGAGAAGAACGAGAGAAGAGAAGAGAAAAAATGAAAGGTTGAAAGAAGACGGAAAAAATAGGAATTAGAAAAACAAGAGAAAGGAGAACAGAAGACATACGAGTGCAGTTTCCTGAGGAAGGCGCCAGCAGTGTTTCCATGACAACCAAATGCTGTCATTCAGGTTAGTACCAGAAACGATATGAAGCGAATCTTACCTTTCTTTGGGATGAGCGACTTGAGGAGCAGGACTGCGTTGTCGTCGCAGGCCCAGGCGTGCATCTTGCGGTAGCTGTCGCGGCCCTTCTCCGTGAGCTTGTCCCAGGGCTTGGGCTTGGACAGCAGCTCCGACACCGTGCCCTGCGACAGGCCCAGCACGTACTTGGCGAACAGCCGCTGGCCGATGTTGTTGATGGACAGCAGCTCCCGCACGCGTCTCGAGATGTGCAGCGTGTCCAGGTTCTGCGTCGAGTACTTGTCCATGTTGTAGCGTAGCATCTCCTGCAGCCGGGCCTCCATGGGGTCGCCCTTGGGGATCAGGGACTCCCCCAGCCGCCCCACCATCACGGGGCCGCCGTCCTCCGTGAACCTGAAGGGGCTGCGCGGGTCGTCGAACCTGAAAGGGCTCTTCATGCTATCGTCGCTTCTGAGGAAGCCTAGTCCCGCCGCCACGCTGACCGGGGTGCTGGTGGGCGGTGGCGGCACTACACTACCCGCACTCACTCCCATCCCCGACAGCAGGTGTCCGTTCCCGGGGCCCACAGTGTTACTGTTGCACAACGCACTTCCCGAGGAGGCGGCGTCTTCGGGGGGCGTCTTCGGGTTGCCGTTCACCAGGTGGTGGTGGTGGTGGTGCAGAGGTACTCCGTTGTCCGCCGCGGAACTCGTCGTCGTCACCGTCGTGGACGCCAGGGGCGACGATATCGCGGTCGTCGTCGTGGACAAGGACGTGGGCGAAGACGTGGAGGTGAAAGACGGGGGTGCCGACGACGGCGGCGTCGTGTGAGGGGAGGTGGCGCCCTCCAGCGGCTTGGCGTCAGCCTCCGACGTCGGCTGCTGCGGGGTCGTGGACGTCGGCGTCGCCGGAGACGGCTGGGGGGCGTCTGTGGGGGAGTGGAGGTTTAGTTGCGCGGAGGAGATGGCGGCAGCGTGGCTCTGGCTCAGGATGGTGCGCTCCAGCGAACGCCTCCAGTTCGCCACTATCTCCTCCCCCAGGAATGAGCCGAACGTTTCCACGTTCTGGAGCGGGGGCGGGAACAACATCGCGGACGGAGGGACGGATGGAGGCGGCGGTGGGGGTGGCGGCGGCGGTGGAGGCGGCACCGCCGAGGAGTGGTCGAGCGGGTGGTTCGAGAGCGGGAGGTGTGAGGGGTGGGTGGGAGGCGGGGGAGGTGGTTGGTGAGGTGGTTCCTGCACCAGATGATGTGACGTTGTCGTGGTGGGGGTCGTGGTTGTGGTGGTACTACCTGCAAAGATACGGAGCGAAGGCAACCTGTACCGTCTAGCCCAGTACTGCGCCCAGCCAATCACTACAGCTACTGTATGGTCACTCTTATTTAGGGAACGGACGTACCTATCTTGATTGCCACATCCTACGCGTATGTTATTCGGATATTTATATATTTCACGTACACAGAATCCCCTATTAAAACTCTATAGAATCTAAAAATCATCATCTTCTTCCAAACAGATGATAGGCTAGTTCTAGAAGACTGTTCCGGTCTACAAAAGTTTTCCCGCCTCTTTTCACAGGCCGACTCAGTGATCTTTTCCTTGTTGGTCTGTATTTCAAGATTAGAGCTGAAGAGAATAAAGCTACAAAAAGTTATTTATATATTTTTGGCCTTTAAAAAGATGCTTACATGATAATCTAATGCGAGTTGCTTCTTAAAGTATTTTTTGTACCTATATTTAATAATTTTTTTTTTTATAATTCTAGGTAGGTGCAATTTTATAATAAAGTAGTATATCTAATATTTTAATATTTTTTACAATGACAGATCAGTTCAAAATAGACAAAAGACACATTATTAAAGTAATGCAAATGAAATGATCAGTAAGTGTAAAAAAAAAGTTATATTTATAAGGGTTAGGTACAGCTCACAGCAGTAAAATTTTTGGAAATATTCAACATTTTTTTCCTCCATTACTGTATCATGTACAATAATGAAGATTGGTATGTGTAAAACACTGTCCTTCTGCTATATGAAAAAATATTTTTACGATTAAAAAAAATTATTTATATATATATATATTTTTTCAAAATTAAAAATGGTGACAGTTCACTGTGCAATGATGAAGCGTTTCCCTCATAACTCATAAACTTTTTTTTAACTTTTTCATGTTCTCTCTCTTTTATTTCATTGCTGAAACTCATGTTTAAAATATCATGTTCTTTCAACTACATTCCTTAATAAATAATATTTTTCTTTATTTCGTATTAGAAGAAAATACTGATATTTGACCATTTTTTAAATGAATTTGTTTTCTTATTACACAATCTATCAAAGATAGAGAAGTGATCTTGCATCACATTGTAGATATGACATGCATAAATACACACAAAAAATTTCATCAGAGAATGTTGGATAGTTTTTTAGTTATGTGGGAAACGCTTCATCACTGCACAGTGAACTGAATTTTGAAAAAAAAATAAATAAATAAAAGTAAATAATTTTTCAACTCGTGAAAATATTTTTTCGTATAGTAAAAGGATAGTGTTTTACACATACTAATTTTCATTATTGTACAAGATATAGTAACGGAGCAAAAAAAAAGTTGAATATTTCCAAAAATTTTACTGCTGTAAGCTGTACCTAACCTCTTAAATCACTAACACCAACATGCAGCAAGTATTTCTATGCTGAATAGGGCTTCTTCATTGCACGTTTTCAGGAAAAAGAAATATTTCACGACCTCAATTTTGAAGTTTGAAGCCTTTCGCTTCAATACTCCGAAAAAAATATGGGTATTTAACTTCCATAACTTTTATATTAAAATTTTCAGAATTACTAGATTTAATTTACTCTTACTGAGAAATTCTATAAAAGAACTCATTATATAATAGGTACTACATTCCCTTTGTTGCTTTGTAAATGTGTTCGAGGTTTGGTAACATTACATAAATACGTGACGGGAACACAATAACATTTCTAAAGGATTACAAACTATTGTACTAACGGCCGACTGCCCCTAATAAAATTATTGTACTGATGAAGATTAACAGGCCTACTATTGTTATAATATCTTTATTAAAGCAGTCCGTGTTTGTTACACGCATAGAACGTAAACTCACAGCAAACACATACCATGTTTTACTGCCTACCATAACATCAAAAGCAAACATGCAATTTACAGAAATTTTCGTGCTATTGTGCGTCTATTGCTCGGAAAAAAAAAACAAAAATGTTTTAGTAGTATCTTGAAACGGGTTTCTGTAGGTCTACATATTTTAATTTTCCTACCAATTTGTTTCTATTTTTCTATTAAAATTGCAGCATATAGCCTATTAACCTGTTGTATCCTATATGATACTTTGTGAATTTAAGGGTTAAGATATGTGGATCATATGAGGAGACAGAGGGGAAGGAAAATAGGGAAGACTGGAGAAATCTGGGTTTGCAGTGAAAGACTTGTCCTTGGGCAGAACACTAAATGAATGAATACCCGTAAGAATTTATCAGGAGTCAAACCTTGGTTCCTTTCCTTGATTTCTTAGCATCGCCACAGATACACTTGATTGTACTTGTCACTATCTCTGTCACTAGAGAGTTCTTGAAATTTATATTTTCCCCGCCATTCATAAAATATTTTGATATGATACCTCTTGCACAAAAGGGTAGATCTATAACTGAAACTTGATTAATATATTTCAGTATTATTTGTATTTATCCTGGTAATAATGAACAGTTTGACTCGTAGACATTTTGTTTTTCAGCATTAACTTCCCATGATTGTATGAGATTATTCGAAGAGAACGGCAGTTACGCAGACCTTCGGCTCCCCCCTACTACCAATAATGCATAGCACAATGTCAATATGGCGGTTGCTGTCGTCTACGTTACAACGAACTTTACTGCTGATTTTCGAGTTCGTCATTTTTTTCCTGGCTATTATACGCTTATTTAAATTGTGTTAACTCTCGCTAAGTGGTTTTATATTTTATTTTATGCTCGACCATGCCGAAATGTAGTAATTATACACCTGTAGCAGTCCTTTAATGCATGTCATTAAAGTACACCTACTCATTAAAGTACAGGTGTTCAGCCAATGACAACTCAGCTTACAGGTGTTCAGCCAATGACAAGTCAGATTTGTACCGTTATAAAATCGCAAGTATCGATTATTCTCGGATATGCAATCGAAAGAGAATTAGCGAAAAGTCACGGAGGCTGGAAATCCAATACTGTCGCAGAAGGTTATGTTCTGTTACTATAATAATTAGCGTTAATTGTAAATAATATTCAAGTAAATTCAATTTGTCATCTCGTTTTTTAATGTCGAATTCAATAACCAAGGTTATACCAATTTTAACGGGATTACACAAGGTCAATGACATTATTGTTCCTCGGAAAAAATCAATTCTTTCGCGTCTGCGCACATCTCACAATTCACGACCTAGATCTTGTCAGATACAAATAAAATGTATACATCTGAATAATTTCAAGTTAGAAATATGGTCGAGCATAAAAAGTAGTATGAAACTCGCCTATAATGGTAATTAAGAAGCTCGTATGAAAATTATGAAACGAGCGCTTGCGCTCGTTTCATAAACATACATACTCGCTTCTTAATCACTATCATTATAGGCTAGTTGCATAATGTACTATTATCTGTCTTAGTATTTATTTTATTATTGTAAAAATTTTTGTTTTATTATTATTATTATTATTATTATTATTATTATTATTATTATTAATGAATTAATTTGTATTACTATCTTTGGATCATCTCCGTCACGGTTATTCTATTATTATTATTATTATTATTATTATTATTATTATTATTATTATTATTATTGTTACTATTATTTCTATTATTAACATTATTATTGATCTCTGTAAAATTTACGTAGACTACTGGACTGTACCCAAGCACGAGCATATGCTCATTTCGGGTATGAATTCATATGTATCATTTCAAATGTAAATTGTGAATAAATTAGAATTAGAATTAGAATTTTGTTCAGCTGAACAAGCAAGCTACAGACGGGTCCAACTATATTCATTCCTGATACAGAAATATTCACAGAAAAAGTGTCTCAAAATATCTCTCCGCAAGGACAAACTCAAAAGGACGTATCCGCCATCAAACCCGGTACTTCTTTAGAGAGAAACTTATCAGCCTATGAGCTACGACCAGGTCACAGAGAGGACTCGAGCCTGCTGGTAGCAAGTGTTATTGGCAATGGGAGGAGAGGAGGAGGGGAACGGAAGAACCACTTCGATAAAATTGAATCACTGATTGTTTTAAATGGGATCCCGGGCGCATTCAGCATCTGGTTATACCACACACAGGAAACCTTAATGGATACAAGCATCATTCATAAGTCCTCGGCCGAGCCTTTTCTTCAACAACACAGCCTGCTCTGCTCTTGCGGCGACATGCCCTCCACCGACATCAAAAGAGGGAGATGGCGTACAAACATGGCCAACTCGGTTTTCAAATACTCCAAAGCGCTCCGATTCACTCGGTTTTGTGGTTTCCTTTAACTACTATAGATGGCAGTTCACTTCCATCTGTATTTCCGTTTACCTTCCCGAGATGGCACTTTCATTGATCTTGTAGTTTCCTTGATGTGTGTTAGATGGCAGTTTAATCTAAATTGCAATTTAAATTTTATATCAGACGACAAAATTACATCAACGTCTTACACTTGCTTAAGTGCCTTGTTTTTCTCAGTTTACTTTATTTCTCTATTTTATACATTTTCTCGTTTATTTCTTCTTTCTTTGTCATTTTAATTCCCTACTTCTGTCTCCCTTTATTCTCCTTTGCGTTTCTCGATTCACTCTTCCTACCCTTTCCTATGTTTCTCTTCGTTTCTTCATTCTTTCTCTACGTATATCCTTCCTTTAGCTTCTTAATATGTTCTTTTTTTCTCTAATTTTGCTACTTTTCCTTTACTTCCCTTCACTTGTTTCATATTATTTTCCCTTCTTTTGTTCACCTTTTCTTTTTTTGTTTTTAATCTTTTCCTTCTTTTGTTGTTCATATTTTTCTTCTTTTCTTCATCTTTTCCTTCTTTTGTTTTTCATCTTTTCCTTCTTTTTTCTTCACTTTTCTCTTCTTTTGTTGTTTATCTTTTTCTTATTTTGCTCTTCCTCTTTCCCTGATTTTTCTTCATCTTTTTCCTTCTTTTATTCTTCATCTTTTTTCTTTTGTTCATCTTTTCTTTCTTTTGTTCTTCATCTTTTCTTTCTTTTGTTCTTCATCTTTTCTTTCTTTTGTTCTTCATCTTTTCCTTCTTTTTTTCATCTTTTCTTTCTTTTGTTCTTCATCTTTTCCTTCTTTTGTTTTTCATCTTTTCCTTCTTTCTTCTTCATCTTTTTCTTCCTTTCGTTCATCTTTTCTTTCTTTTGTTCATTTTTTTCTTCTTTTCGTTCTTCATCTTTTCCTTGTTTAGTTTTTCATATTTTTCTTCTTTTCTTCATCTTTTCCTTCTTTTTTCTTCATTTTTTCTTTTTTCATCTTTTCTTTCTTTTATTCTTCATCTTTTCTTTCTTTTGTTCTTCATCTTTTGCTTCTTTTGTTCTTCATTTTTCCTTCTTTTGTTTTTCATGTCTTCTTACTTCTTCACCTTTCTCTTCTTTGGTTCATTTTTCTTTTGTTCTTTATCTTTTCCTTATTTTGCTCTTCCTCTTTTCCTGATTTTTCTTAATCTTTTCCTTCTTTTGTTCTTTCTAACTTCCCCTTCTTCGTTCTTCCTAACTTTCCCTTCTTTTGTACTACCTCTCTGCCTTCTTTTGTTTCCCTTTAGTGTCCCTTCTTTTGTTCTTCCTAGCTTTACTTTCTTTTGTTTATCTTCGCTTTCCCTCCGTTTTTCTTTCTTTCTCTCCTTTCCTTGGTTTTATTTACTATCTCTTCGTTTGTTCTTTCTTATCTCGTCTTTGTTTTTTTTTAATTTATTTCCCTCTATTCTTTCCTTCTTTATTTCTTTCTTACAATCCTTCTTCCCCTCTTTCTCTACTTCATCTTTTACTTTTTTCAACCTTATTTTGCTTCCTTCTTCACTTCCATTACTACATAGTCTTGTGTTTTCTTTTCATCTCTTCATTTCTTCCTTTACATTATTTCCCTCTTTACTTTATTCTCTTATTTATCTCCTTCTTGTCTTTAATATTATTTATTTCCTTTATTTTTATTTTTTTAATTCTTCTGCTTTATTCTTTACTTCTCGTTTTGTTTACTTTTATTCCCTTGTTTTCTACATTCCTTCGCATTCTGTATTTTTCGTTCTTTTCATTCTTTTCACACTTCTTTCTTCCTTCGTGCTTTTTGTTACAACCGTCATTCTTTTCTTTCTTTTCTTCTCTTCGTGTCCATCTTCTTCGTCATTTGGAACCTCTCCATAATTATTTACTCATCCCTTAAACTTGCCACACGTTACCCCTGAGTAGCTCGTGCTACCTGTAGCCCCTGCTATGTGTTAGACACAGACACTTGACTTAGAACACGGAGACAAATTGAGCTTGCACTGAATTGAGAACATCAACAATTATCGTGAAGTGGGACACTCGAGTGACACACCGCTCACTATTCTAGGAAGCGCTCCTTGTATCAGATCTAGTCACTCTGTACTAGCATCAGCAGCCATTTTATAAACACCAGCATTACGTATGCAGCGTAGAAGATGAGTGGCACGGGCAGCTGTAATAGAATGCAGGTGTCTCGTGGTGATGCTCAGCTGTTCATAAATAAGTTAACGGCGGGACCCAAAATTAGGCGAGGATGCAACTGGGGTTAAAATTAAAGTGAAACCGTCTTGCATTTAGTGCCCCATTACTTGTTTAGAAATATTGTCTTCACTCATATTCGTAGCTATATTCTCGTATTTTAGGCATTATTTAGGGACAGTCGTATTCGCTTTTACTATTGCGGCGATTTCTTTTATAATAGATACTTTACTACATTTGCGTGTTAAGAAGTTCCAACTGCCAAGTCGTATTCTATTTGTATCACAGTTTGGTGCTACAGGGGATTATTTATGATATCGGCCAATAGCTCCTGCATATAAAAACGTGTGTCTCACAATTTTAACATTTAGTTTCATGCGTCATCTCTTTCAATGACGATGTAAATGTTTTGTAGCAAATATGACTTACTAAAATAAAGATGCATAAAATTACGGGCTAGTTACAGAGGTTATAAATGTGTTCATATTTTAGTATACATAACCTTCAATATTTCACTTCTAGATAAAACTATGTTACATTCCATACCTCGATATATATAGCGTTTAAGGGAAGACTCCACTGAAAATCATGAAAATTTTTCCAAATTTTTTTTAGCTATTTCACTTATTCAGAATTTATATTTTCATACCCCAAATGGATTCAGCTCAATTCTGATTACAAATACTCGTATGTTTACACTTTTTAAATTAAGGCTGGAAGGGGGCGTGGAATTTAAAGAGGTGTCAAAATTGTTTTTCATCGAAGAATTATTTTTTAAAATTTCTGATTACAAATCTAGTAACTTTTTGTTGGCTCCCTGAAGTTACTACTGTAGATGAATGTAGCGGAGGAGAATATTAATTTTCATTTTATTTTCAAATCTATTTTTCTGTGTTCATTTTTGTTGATTCAACACCAGCTTTCTTATGCCAAATATTAATCAATCTGAATGAAATTTTTACTGCAAGTATTTATGAGATAGCTGCATGTTTCTATGCATTTATTTTATGAGAAATGCTGCTAGTTTATTTTATTAATATTTTTATTAAGAAAAATATTAATAAAATAAACTAGCAGCATTAAGAAAAATATTATTAAAATAAACTAGCAGCATTTTTCTTAAGAAAAATATTAATAAAATAAACTAGCAGCACTTCTCACAAAATAAATGCATAGAAACATGAAGCTACCTCATAAATACTTGCAGTAAAAATTTCATCCAGATTGATTAATATTTGGCATAAGAAAGTTGGTGTTGAATCAACAAAAATGAACACAGAAAAATAGATTTGAAAATAAAATGAAAATTAATATTCTCCTCCGCTACATTCATCTAGTAACTTCAGGGAGCCAACAAAAAGTTACTAGATTTGTAATCAGGGAGCCAACAAAAAGTTACTAGATTTGTAATCAGAAATTTTAAGAAAGAATTCTTCGATGAAAAACAATTTTGACAGCTTTTTAAGTTCCACGCCCCCTTCTAGCCTTAATGTAAAGAGTGTAAACATACGAGTATTTGTAACCAGAATTGAGCTGAATCCATTTGGGGTATGAAAATATAAATTCTGAATAAGTGAAATAGCTAAAAAAAAGTTGGAAAAATTTTTATGATTTTCATTGGAGTCTTCCCTTAATTCTAGTAAACTTCAGAGAGATCTAACGCTTTGAAAGTGTAGGTAGTTATGCTAGAGGTGAAAATTTTAAGTTCGAACACCTAAATTTAAGTCAATTTTCCATGTCCAAGTCCTTCAAAATGACTCGCATAGTTTTGCGTCAGTTGCCAGTTACGAAAAAATGAAAGAAAATTACTGATCTCTGACAACAAACAAGGTGTCAAAAAGATAAAAATGGAAATATGATAGTCAAAAATACGCATATTTCAATCCCTAACTAACTGAATTTGAATTGCAATTTAGGACACATCCTTCCCCGTCATTTTTTTTGTTCGTTTACCACAGCAATTTTCTCGAACGACAACGCTATTGTAGATTTGAAATTTTAATTCCTACCATATCTATTCAGGAGCTCGACATGTACAAGATCTAAATAATGCATAAGTTCACATAAAAACCCGTCACTTATAGAAATTTCAGTTCTAACCATGGGAACATTTCAATTTACGGAAGACAAAAGAATTCTGAAAAAAAAAGAGAATATCAATTCTGCGCTACAACAATTATATCGATTCATATCGACAATTTACTGAAGCTAGTGGCCCTAGTGGTGGATATAATGAACTAAACTAATAAATAATTCTAATTTATAAAAAACAAAAGAACACTGGAAGAAAAAAAAGAGGATCAATTCCATGGCAACTGGATCGTTAGGCCTACATATCGAAATTTATATCGACTAGATATTAACACAATGCGAACCTATCAGCTGAAATAATGAACTAAAATTTATACCGCTATTGTTGAAGCGAAACTTATGTGCAGAACATAGTTATTGTGTGTTTTATTACACAACTCAATTTCTTACACCAGAATGACGGAGGGATTAAGCTACTTACGGTTTATATCCGTGAACATCCTTGATAAATATGCAATAATCTCGCTACTTCATCTAATTCGACATGAGCCATTGCGACACAAGAAAGTTAAAGCACAGATTGTAGGTCGAATGAAGGTTTTAGACGCAAATATGCGACCTTCTTGTAGAAATCGAAATTGCGAGTGTCACAAATAGCTGAAATCATATCAGTCATTTCGCAAGCACAACAGCGCCAAAGTTCAAACTGAATTAATACCTATTATTACCAGCTAGATACATCAGATAAGGCATGAATAAAATGCAAAGGAAATACAAATAGCATGCTTCGGTAAACACATGTAAAAACAACATGGCCACGATGCTACAATTGGAAAAACAAACTCTGAAAAATGCTTTCTAGAACATTAATCGTTTAAGTTTATGAAATAGACACATAAATTCAACATGTTATACATCAACATTTAGAAATATTGCGCAATATTTTGGCACTATGATAGTATTACTGCGTAATAAGCCATTTAATTAAACTTTTTCACGTTCATCCTAAACTAACCGTGTAATAGGATACTATTCCTTCATTTACACGTCGGTAAGGCCAGGATTACGTTCAACGTTCGTTTGCGTTACGATTCGTTACGGTGAAGTTCGTTGAAGTTTGACAAATATAATCTCCGTGTATTTGATTACGATTAACGTTAAAATGAACTAAAGCAAGATGGCGCTGATTCGACATCGCCGATTTCTAGCTTTCACAACCGCAAAAAAAACTAAGTTGAACATCATCCAATCACGAATCAGAAGCGCGTCGCCGCGTTTCATTTATTTTCACCTCTTCTTTCGTTGTAGATGCGGCCATATTGCTACTGATAAATTAAATAAAATAATATTAATTAAAATATACATCTTGATTACACAACTTTTAACACTGTATCACTTCGGAATATGTATGATAAGAACTTTCTTGTGTTAAATTTTAACGTACCTTGTTAACATGTTTCGACCTATTTTGGGTCATCTTCAGAACTGGTCGTTGTTGGTCTTGGCGCCTCTTGTTTTCTGTGAGGGTGCGTTCGTAGTGTAGACTCAAAGACTGTATTTGTTTTGAAATTGAATTGTGTGTTGAGAATATCGTTGGGGTGTGTTTTCGTGTGTCTGTATATTTCATATTGTTCTAGTGTGTTGAGTTTCTGGCTTTTTGGTTGGATGTGCAGTATTTCACAAGTGCCAACCACACCTACAGAGACATCAACATAGACATGGAAATACTGCACATCCAACCAAAAAGCCAGAAACTCAACACACTAGAACAATATGAAACATACAGACACACGAAAACACACCCCAACGATATTCTCAACACACAACTCAATTTCAAAACACATACACTCTTTGACTCTACACTACGAACGCACCCTCACAGGAAACAAGAGGTGCCAAGACCAACAACGAAAGGTTCTGAAGATGACCCAAAATAGGTCGAAACATGTTAACAAGGTACGTGAAAATTTAACACAGAAAGTTCTTATCATACATATTCCGAAATTAATTAAAAATTACATAATACGAAGAATGATCTTTGATTTAATATGTCAGGTCACATGAATATTTTCCCTATATGCCATAAAACACATTTTTGTTTAAAATTAAACATAACAAACAACAAACATGAACACATTCATAATATCTAATTTAACAATTATTATTATTATTATTATTATTATTATTATTATTATTATTTTTATTATGCTACGTAGTTCTCTTCAGAATGTTGGTAAAGTGAGAGACCATGGTGTAATTGGACCTAGGTTCAAACCTCCTGAGATCAACTTAGGGCCTATTTTTTATATTTTTGATAATTTATTTATATTATTTTACAAACATTATTTTATTTTAACCCGAAATAAAGGGGATTTTACTACATAAATATCCGTAACTCGCACTAGTTCATCTATATATTAGTATATGGTATTATTATTATTATTATTATTATATCGATAGAAATCGAAATATCATTGATTGTTACGCTATGTGAGGTAAAGCTGGTACTGTTACGTAGCAATATAATCGAACTCATAAAATACCACAATTTTTATTGCGAAATAAGATCAAAAAACTAATTATTTGTAATTAATAAAAAAAAAGAGTTTCCATGCACATTAAAAACGGAAGAAGGCAAATAATAAAAGCCCTACTAATAAAAAAAATATACTTGGGTAAGAATATACGAATAATGGGTTACTATTGGACACGACACAACATATGACGTCACATCATCGGTGAAGGGATGAGGGTAACAAACATACAGTAAACATTCACTGTAAAAAATTATAAGAGGTTAACATAACAATATACAACTACTAGCAGAACAAAACTGCCAATGCTACAGATTCTTAACTATTGCAGCCATAAATTAAATCAAGCATTCATACAACTAGGGCAATATTTTTTACATAACAGCTAAAGGAATCGGGACGTCGATTCTTGCCTTATTACATCGGAGTTTAGATTAATTCTGAAACATTTTTATTCTGTGAAATTCGAGAAACATTCACTCGTAATGAATTTCAAATAAAAATGTACAGGATGATCCGTTTGGGTATGGATAAAATAAAAACACTGTAAAACATTTACTACTGAATTTTATTTGTTGAAACTTTGTGCATACAACACTGAAAGATGGGAGACTCCTCAGAACTCAACATGACCCCCATTACGCACCCTGCACAACTCATAACGGTGATGCAATTCAGCCCATGTCCGTTGTAACATAAGAGGGGTGATTTGTTGAAAAGCTTGAGTAATTTTTACTCTTACATCATCAATGTTCCTGGGTTTCTGTGAATAGACGATGTCTTTAACAAAATCCCACACGAAGAAGTCAGGAGGGGTTAGATCTGGGGAGTTTGGGGACCAAGCCAAGAGACAGCTGCTTCTCGTACTGGGTTTCGCCTGCGACCTCGTGTATGTTTTTTTTTTTTTTAACACAGAACCTGTTTCTACAAATGTTCGATACCACAACATTAAGGAATCATATTTAGGTACATTACGCACACCATACTCAAGTTGAAATTCCCTTTGAACTCTTTTAACTCTCAAATTTGGCATACCAAAGAACACATTGTGCCCGCTGTTGATTTGTAGTAGCCATTTTAATCATCTACGATTTTCATTTGTACTTTCAGATTATGTATTGTTGATTGTCATGGAAACTCCCATCTTTTAATCATAATATAACCAGCAACAAATTTTTCCTACTATCATAATAGCTTTATAATAATGTTATCCATACTCAAACGGAGACTGTATATAGTTAAAAGTCTTTCAGAAAAATGCCTTTCGTGGTCATTTGAAACGATGTGTTACATCGGGAGTACTGTACGATTTATTCTATGAGCAACTGAAACAAAAGACGACGACGGTTCGGCGTTGTGTGTGTTACCTTGGAGATCCGCCGCGGCGCTGACTGCAGCCTTCAGAGCCACGTTCTCCGCCTGCTGCAGTGCCTTTGTCCTCTCCAGAAGCAGCATCTCCAGAGACTTGCTGGCTTCTCCAGGACCTCCGGGTCCCATTGACGGGAATTCGATACTCCGCAAAATGCTGGAAGAACACAACAAAACGTAGCAGGTGACTCGGGTGCCGCACAGAGGTGATGAGCAATGATAATGGCGCCGGGTGAGGGTGGGGGGAATGCAGACGAGTTGGTGGGGAAGAGAGAAGTAATCCGGGATCAAGTCTTCCTACATCTCAGCCAGCACATTAATGATTTCCTTGAAAAAATGTCGGGCCGTACCTCCGAGTAAACATCTAGTGCTTCTGTTATCGATTTGTATTATAGCGTGGAAACTGAAGTAAACAACAATATAAGTTATAGCCTATCTTTGCCAAAGCTTAAGATCTCCGACTTCAGTTTACCATGCGAACTCAGGGCATGCAACTGTTTGTTCTAAATTTCCCACTCAAACTTACCGAAAGAGATAAAAATAAAAATTAAAACTGGAAAGTGGTGTAGGCCTAGTTAATATATATATATATTTTTTTTTTTCGTTGTTGGTCACTCTATAGCATCAATTAGTGCTGTGTTCACAGATGGAGTTACTTGTCAACAATGTGACGCTGAAACGTGTGTCCAGGTTGCTGCCCAGCGACAGTCCTGATGTATTTTTATATTTTTTATGATTGGTTAATTAATATTAACCCGGCACACACACAATCACATTCATACAAATTTCCAGACTCTAGACACCCAGGGAATTTTTCTTCTTCAAGAAAAATTCACCGAGAATTGGGCCCAGGAATCGAACACGGGACCTCCAGATCACAGAGGCAGTCAGTTAATATTATGAACATTCATTTTTTTTTTTCGTTGTTGGTAACTCTATAGCATCTATTAGATGCTTTATGGTTATGTGGAGCTACTTGTCAACAATGTGACGCTGAAACGTGTGTTCAGGTTCCTGCCCAGCGACAGTCCTGATGTATTTTTATATTTGCGATGATTGGTTAATTAATATTAACGCGGCACACTCACAATCACACTCACATCGATACAGATTTCCAGACTCTAGACACCCAGGGAATTCTTTTTCTTCAAGAAATGAACATACATTAAGCACATTAACCATTTCCTTTAAAAAATGTTGGGCCGTACCTCCGAGAAAACACCTAGTGCTTCTGTTATCGATTTGTATTACAGCATGGAAACTGAAGTAAACAACAATATAAGTTAGGACTATATCTTTGCCAAAGCTTAAGATCTCAAACTACAGTTTACCATGCGAACTCATGGCATGCAACTGTTTGTTCTAAATTTCCCGCTCAAACTTACCGAAAGAGACAAAAATAAAAATTAAAACTGGAAACTGGTGTAGGCCTAGTTAATATTATGAACATACATTAAGCACATTAATGCTTTCCTTGAAAAAATGTTGGGCCGTAGGCCTACCTCCGAGAAAACACCTAGTGCTTCTGTTATCGATTTGTATTACGGCAAGGAAACTGAAGTAAACAACAATCTAAGTTAGGCCTATATCTTTGCCAAAGCTTAAGATCTCAAACTACAGTTTACCATGCGAACTCATGGCATGCAACTGTTTGTTCTAAATTTCCCGCTCAAACTTACCGAAAGAGACAAAAATAAAAATTAAAACTGGAAACTGGTGTAGGCCTAGTTAATATTATGAACATACATTAAGCACATTAATGCTTTCCTTGAAAAAATGTTGGGCCGTACCTCCGAGAAAACACCTAGTGCTTCTGTTATTGATTGTATTACAGCAACGAAACTGAAGTAAACAACAATGTAAATCAAATCTTTGCAAAAGCTTAAAATCCCTGACTTCAGTTTACCATGCAAACTCATGGCATGCAACTGTTTATTTTAATTTCCCGCTGGCACATGCCGA
Source organism: Periplaneta americana (assembly GCF_040183065.1). Classification (NCBI taxonomy): domain Eukaryota; kingdom Metazoa; phylum Arthropoda; class Insecta; order Blattodea; family Blattidae; genus Periplaneta; species Periplaneta americana. The sequence continues at coordinate 26,341,634 of NC_091122.1, read as the reverse complement.
AAGACATTCCTTTCATTCTGCATTTAAAAAAAGAAGTAAAACTGACAGTTAATAGTATGGACACATGGGGTTTTTAAAAATCACTTCTGAGACGCCTGAGATAATTTTTTTTAAATAGAGATTAACTACCCTATACTGCTTATGCCAATTTTGAAAACTGTACCAGTTTTCAAATATTTAGGTACAATGATAACAAACAATAATGATATGAATAATGGCCGGTAATAGGTGCCTCTTTGGGCTTGGAAAACTATTTAAACTCGGTTCATTATCCAGATCTGCAAAGAAAATAATTTATAAAACTATTCTAAGACCAGTGGTTACATATGCTAGCGAAGCTTGGGTTTTAACAATAAATAATGAAAATATGCTAGCAGTTTGGGAAAGAAAAGTCCTGAGAAAGATATATGTTCCCCATTTTGAAAATGGTCAGTTTAGAAGTAGAACAAATAAAGTACTAATGGAACTGTATGGAGAGCCGAGTATAGTTTCCTTCATTAAGAAAGGCAGACTTAGATGGTTGGGACACCTTGAACGTATGCCAGAAGGCCGATTACCTAAACGGGCATTATATGGACACCCAGGAGGATTAAGGAAGAGAGGAAGACCAAGGCTGAGGTGGCTTCAGGATGTGGAGGATGATCTGCGGAGAGTTGGATGCAAGAGATGGAGACAACGGGCTCAAGATAGAGATGAATGGTTTATACTGATTAAGGAAGCCCAGACCCTTCACGGGCTGTAGTGCTAATAATGAATGAATGAATACTGCTTATGCCCCATTATTTCAGGATCTACTGAAATTTTTACAAGAAAAAAGCACAATGTTTATAAGTAAATTGACTTAGATTTATCAAGAAATACATGCTGTAAAGAAGGATTCGTTTTTCTTAACAATACTGATTTTATTTTGTTATCTTTTATGTAAAACATTTTTTTCTGATCGAACTAATAGACATACACCACTTAATGTATTTCAATTTAATTATTGTAGTGTTGTCAACATGTGTTTAAAATTTCATTCTTCTACCATTCATTGTCCCTAAGAAAATGGGACATTTGCACAATAAAAACCAAATAAAATCAATAGTATTTTAAAATTAAAAAATTTTCAACTTGCATCGTATTTCTTGATAAATTTATGTCAGTTTATTTAGAAATCTTGTATTTTCGTCCTGTAAAAATTCGAGTAAGATATCTTCTCTACTTCTTGAGATAATGGTTATAAAATAAGCAAATTTCACATTGTCACATTAGCGGTATAGGGTAGTTAATCTTCTCTTAAAAATAAAAGAAAGATAAAGTTCACTTACATAAAATGAGAATAAAATAAATTTGAAATATGAATGTCATTTAATCTTCAATCTTCTCAAGGTTCTGTAAGTACAGCATTAAGATGCAGATATTGCGAAATATCTTACGCGTCTTAGAACGTTGATATACAGTATAATGTCCTACTGAAAACAACACCTAACAAGACAATTTGCGTATACAAGATTCGAAACAATTTATTCTGTACAATAAATTCGCAGAAAAGGAAAGAAAAGAAAAAAGAAAAACGGAATAACCCACACACAATAGCTTGAGTTGCTTTCATTTGTTACATTCCGAAATCAGCGTTGCCAAGGCAACAGAAATTAAAAAAAAATTGAAAACATTATCGATACGTTTTAACCAATTACTTTATGAATTAAATAGTCTTTTTATTTTTATGTAAATCTTTTTTCAATGATATTCCCTCAATATGACACAAACCTGTTACATGTACGCAAATTAATTTTCTCTTAGCCATAAATATTATTTATTTTAAACACCATTGTAAAGACAAATGATTTACTGTATCGGCAACGTAAAAAAGTAATATTGACTTTTTTTTTTTCAAGAGTACTCCAACAAATTATGTAATAACGAAACATTAATTTATAAAATTTCTGTTTGATTTTTTTCCACTATAGGAAGCCGATTATAAATTTAGACTCGTACCGTAACGAACTTGTGAAAGCCTAGAGCAATCTTGTGTTGCTTTGTAACGTATTCTGTTACATTTGAAGTTAACTTCAGTTTGGAACAGAAAAAAAGAGGCAATAACACTGTAACGAAGTAATGTAAATATATGTAAAATATTATTGGTATTTTTTTTTGGCTCAAAAGTTTTTTTGATATGTGTTTCACCCATTTATGAACCCCTTCCACTACACTTCTAAATCTAATAGACACCCGTTATCACCATAGAGACTACATGATGTCGAAATGCAAACACAATCAACATTGCCACAATGGACTGTAAAAACTAATCTTCTTCAATTGAGATAAACGTAAGAACACACTTTTATAAGAGTTTATTGGCCTTGCAAACAAGTCACTTCTTCAGAATAAGCATTAGACGTTTATTCTAGCTGCACTTTGCTACGGGATCAATTCATTGAAAAGCAAATAGGCTTGGTCTGTGTTTGTGTACAGTGCTTCTAAGAAAAGAGTGTCCCAAGAAACAAATGTAGCCCATTTTAAAAACTAGTAGACCAACATTTGAGAAGAAAAATGAGTTTTTAGTTAATAAATAGTACAGATGGACATCTTAATTTTAGTTGATTTTAGAATAGAGAACAACATTTTGTTTCACCATCAAAGCGTGACTCTGAAAAAAAGAAAAGACGAACTTTTTGGTACGTATTCTATGAAATAAAGGAAATAACTTATTCATAGGTCTTAAAATCCTTAGATGTTTTTGTTATTATCACTGTAATATTGTAATTGTATTAGGTAGAAATATTTATGTGATCACCGAAAACGGGCACTTTCAATTTTTATTGTGAAATGTGTTTCTATGGATACGACTTCGCACTAGCATACAGAACCAGTTTATACAAAATACATGTAGGCCTACTTCTTTTGTTTTTTAGTGTGCAAGAATATGAAGATGTTTTTTGTTTCCATTTACAGAACATGTACATAAAATATCGCACCATATTTCAGATTTAACCTGCATATACGAAAACAGATTTTAACGTATATAAGCTTAATAAGTTAAATTGTTATTTAAGAATATAGAAACGCTTTTAAATTTAATTTTTGACATGGATTTACATTGGATTTATTATTATCATCTGAAGTATGTGTTTTACGACCGTAATAGAGCCAAGGTGTAATTAAAGAAAGAGATGTATGTATGTATTTATTCACACTGCAGTGGGTATATACCCGGTGGCAGTGGTAACTAATTACACTCAATAAAATTTCACAACCTCGAGCGGGAATCGAACCTGCAACTTCCTGTCCTCCGGTCAGGATGATGATCAGATGATCAGAATATCTTAGGAATACATGTACTAAAATTGCTTTTAATACAATCCTGAAGTCAAATGAAAAGTGTCGTTTTTTTATTATTTGCAAGGCTTGTTATGCATTAAATTCAAACATATTTAGGCCTACCTCAACACCCACTGAAAATTGCACACATGTTTATATGAACTGTTGACTTGAAAACGTCTGTAAGTTCGGTTCAGTACCCTAGGGTGCCATCCCAGAAAGTAGCTCGACACATTTTCAGGCCAAGTTTGTAGCGCCTATAATTTCTAAATTATAAGACATATTCCAATGAAATAAACCGCGATCGTCAGGGAAGGATCAATGTATAAAATGTTACTTTGAGTTGGATCAGGTGACGTCATCTAGCGATACGCGGGAGGGGGGAAATTGAGTCACGGATTGGCGTGGCGCGCGGCAGCCGAGGCAGTGTTATTCGAGAATGCGAAGCGATAGAACGTTTGAAATACTGTCAAACGATTCGTAAGGAACCAGACTACAATCTAAATTGAGCAACAATCAGCTGTCGACAAGTTAAATTGGAAAAATTCGCGAGTGAATTTCAGTGAAGAGAGAAAATTCACAATATCGAGGCACATGGGAGCAGATGGATACGTTACATCCAACGCCCCATCCCAGAACATGTATTCAAACACAAAACCTTCAATTGAGTTTCCGATACATCATATCCCAATTTTTTTACTTTGAATAACCCATACGACCACCATCCCTAAAATATTTATATTTTTTCTGAATCACCCTGTATGAAAGAGAGATTTTAAGCTTTTTTGTGGGGAATGTAATTATCTTTTGTGTTCTATAGTTCGTATTGGCAACTAAATTCTTTATTTACGATTTCCATTAGAGTATCTATTCCTATTGAATTTGGTAATCCCAAGAAATTAGTTCGATTAATTGAAATATATCTCAGTAAAATATACAGTAAAGTCCGTATGGGCCAGTTTCTATCTGATGCTTTTCCAATTCACTGCGGGCTAAAGCAAGGAGATGCACTATCACCTTTACTTTTTAACTTCGCTCTAGAATATGCCATTAGGAAAGTCCAGGATAACAGAGAGGGTTTGGAATTGAACGGGTTACATGAGCTGCTTGTCTATGCGGATGACGTGAATATGTTGGGAAAAAATCCACAAACTATTAGGGAAAACACGGAATTTTACTAGAAACAAGTAAAGGGATAGGTTTGGAAGTAAATCCCAAAAAGACGAAGTATATGATTATGTCTCGTGACCAGAATATTGCACGAAATGGAAATATAAAAATTGGAAATTTATCCTTCGAAGAGGTGGAAAAATTCAAGCAACAGTAACAAATATAAATGACACTCGGGAGGAAATTAAATGCAGAATAAATATGAGAAATACGTGTTATTATTCGGTTGAGAATCTTTTGTCATCTAGTCTGCTGTCAAAAAATCTGAAAGTTAGAATTTATAAAACAGTTATATTACCGGTTGTTCTGTATGGTTGTGGAACTTTGACTATCACTTCGAGAGAGGAACAGAGATTAAGTTTGTTCGAGAATAAGGTGCTTAGGAAAATATTTGGGGCTAAGAGGGATGAAGTTACAGGAGAATGGAGAAAGTTACACAACACAGAACTGCACGCATTGTATTCTTCACCTGACGTAATTAGGAACATTAAATCCTGACGTATGAGATGGGTAGGGCAGGTAGCACGTATGAGCAAATCCAGAAATGCATATAGAGTGTTAGTTGGGAGACCGGAGAGAAAAAGACCTTTGGGGAGGCCGAGACGTAGATGGGAGGATAATATTAAAATAGATTTAAGGGAGGTAGGATATGATGATATAGACTGGATTAATCTTGGACAGGATGGGAACCGAAGGCGGGCTTATGTGAGGGCGGCAATGAACCTGCGGGTCCTTAAAAGCCATTTGTAAGTAAGTAAGTAATAATAATAATAATAATAATAATAATAATAATAATAATAAATTTGCCATTAATAAACGTACTGAAAGATGAGCGAATTTCAATATTTATACAGGATTATCGGAAGAAATGGAAAAATGCTTTGGAAGAATGAAACTAGACAAAATTCCAAAACGAAATTTAAGAAAGGTCAAGCACGAAAAACGGTATGAGAAATTGTCGTACCGCCAAAAAGTCACATGATTTAATGTGTGAGATATGACGAAGAAGAAGAAGAATTTGACGATGGTGGTCGTGAAAGTGATGATGAAAAAAGTGAGATGTCTAACTGAACGCGCTATTTAAGTGCATGGTGGACAGACTTATAAGTTTTATTCTTAGAAACGCCATCTGAAAAATAATCTATTCGAGTAGTATCGTATATTTTTTCAGATTCTCGTCTGTAATTCCTTCAACAGAATTTCAAAACTGTTTTATTAATTCAGAATACGACGAAACGCTTCTCACAGCTGTGAATGTATAGATGTTTGATGTGTTAACTTCCTCATGGCAACCCGATCCGGTGACGATTGCGTTGCTACGTTGCAATCCTATTATATTTACATGTTGTCATGGACCAGTAAACAGATGGACGATGATAGATGAGCAAAAATAACGATAAACATAGTAAAAATGTTTTTTTTTTTTTTCAGTCGAACAGGATTTGGAGTCGGATGGGTAATAGGTTAATAAAAGAATGACGTTTCGTTTGCCACTCCCTCATTTCCAGGATGTTAACAGTAGGTGGAGAATTTTTGGTGAAATAAAACATCAGAATTATAAAAAACTATACTTCCTTCGATATTTTAGAATAGATTTCTGTCAACCATTATCTGTCTCACGTGACGACACATCAAATGACAGAATACGTCCATACCCTGGAATCTAGTCTATATAAATCTTCTGTATAGTATCAGGTATCACGCAAACCCACAAAATGTTTTCCCACAGGAAGTTCGAACACGTATATGTTCTTTTTTTTTTTACAGTATCAATAGCATTGTTCAAATATAGAACAACATTGTTCAACAGATTCTCTGATAAAATAGCATCGGCGAATTGAAGTAATAACTCATGATTTCTAACGCTGATTGTATACGATGCCATTAATGAAGGGTTAATTTCAAAATGCATGTCCTTCGACTGGGAAATCCCGTAATGTAGCTTTAAAAGGTTGCCAGCGTTGCCATATTGATATTATCGATACCGCCGTACCTTTATCCATATCAACTGCAGACTTACCTCGTCTTTATGTAGACAGAGTCAAACTTAAGTTATCGGAATTCTTACCGAAGCATACCGTTCTTTTTCGGCAGGGGGTACGTTGGTTTTTGTCTGCGGAAAAATATAATTGGTGTTTTTTTTATTGTTGCAATTAGCTGATGACACAATTGAAGGGTTCAGAACCATAGTGGGCCAAGCGCCATTTATTAAAAACGGAGAAAGCAAGGGTTAAAGTTAAGTGAATATCATAGTTTAATGAAGACTGACATATCATTTAGTTTGAATGTGTATACTTTATATTACTTGCTATATGTTTGCATTGAATTATGGTAATAACTTCATTTTAATCCTTGTTTTCTACGGTTTTAGTAAAAGGCGCTTGGCCCACTATGGTTCTGAACCCTTCAATTCTGCTACCACTTTGCATTGTCAATCTGTTACTTACTTACTTACTTACTTACTTACGTACTTACTTACTGGCTTTTAAGAAACCCGAAGGTTCATTGCCGCCCTCACATAAGCTCGCCATCGGTCCCTATCCTGAGCAAGATTAATCCAGTCTCCATCATCATATCCCACCTCCCTCAAATCTATTTTAATATTATTCTCCCATCTACGTCTCGGCCTCCACAAAGGTATTTTTCCCTCCGACCTCCCATCTAACACTCTATATGCATTTCTTGATTCGCCCATACGTGCTACATGTCCTGCCCATCTCAAACGTCTGGATTTAATGTTCTTAATTATGTCAGGTGAAGAATACAATGCGTGCAGTTCTACGTTGTTTAACTTTCTCCATTCTCCTGTAACTTCATCCCTCTTAGCCCCAAATATTTTCCTAAGAACCTTATTTTCTAACACCCTTAATCTCTGTTCCTCTCTCAAAGTGAGAGTCCAAGTTTCACAACCATACAGAACAACCGGTAATATAACTGTTTTATAAATTCTAACTTTCAGATTTTTTGACAGCAGACTGGATGATAAATGCTTATCAACCGAATAATAACAGGCATTTCCCATATTTATTCTGCGTTTAATTTCCTTCCGAGTGTCATTTATATTTGTTACTGTTGCTTCAAGATATTTGAATTTTTCCACCTCTTCGAAGGATAAATCCCCAATTTTTATATTTCCGTTTCGTATAATAATAATAATAATAATAATAATAATAATAATAATAATAATAATTTAGTGAGTTGTGTTTCTTCTGACCTGAGCTCCCTCTTGACGTCGTCATAGTCCCGCTGCGCGTCGAGCCTGGCTTCGAGCCTCGCGATATGCTGCCGTTTGTGGTCCAGCTGCTCCTCCAGCCTCGCGATTTGCCCCGCAGAACTCTCCTGCAGTTTGGTGATGCTGGCCTGCAACCTTTGGACGTCCTCCACCAGCTGCGAGATCTGAAACAACCAACAAATACCACTGTTAACCCTTAAACTGACAAAGATCTTATAGGATACAACAGGTTAACAGGCTATATGCTATAATTTTAATAGAACACTAGAAAAAAAATTGGTAGGAAAAATAAAATTTCACAATACTATAATATTGTATAACATATAAAATATGGACATTGCGATAGTTGTTTTCTTTACAGTCCGACACGGTTTAATAAACTAGTGCGAGAAATGAAGCTTTGCCCGAATACCTTACTATAATAATACCGGACAGCTAGCAGTTTTACGTGCGAACGACGATGGTGCTGCTACCTAACTGCAGGGATGGAGATACTCGCGAAGCAAGCTGTAATCAACTGCAATGTATATTGTTGCTGGGCTAGTTAATTTGTTAATAGTTTTATGAATTAGTACTAGTGTTAAAATGTCAGGGTGTATATGTGCTGTTTATAATTGTGACAATTGCAGCATTACAAATTGCTCCAAATCGTACTTTCGAGTTCCGACAGTTCATAAAACGTGAGTCAACAACATTCTTTATTAGGCCTAATTCCTTCGTCTTTGTGTTGATAGAAAAATACAAATTAGTTTTTTTATTTAGACCTAATAAAAGTTAAAATTATTGGATTTTAAGGTTGTATCAAATTAAGTTTTATTGTTGTCCACATGCCTTTACTAATTATTACAAGCATCAGATTACTATCAGTTTTATCTTTGCAGTTGTCAGCAATGCGTATATAAAATATTACTGTAAATTCATTCCTAATATCAGATTGATTTTGTCTCGGTAAACCAAAGAAAAAATATGTAACAATTAATTACGGAAAGTAATATGAAGCATGCAATATTTCTCATAATATGCAGCTTTGATATAAGATAATTTTACATTAAATATTATTCAACATTTCTTAAGTGTTTCATATATAATACCACATTAGTAACTCACGTTTTAAACAATAGTCCGAATCTCGCTATGTTAATATTTGTATATGTGGACGTAATTCCATCCCTCTGCGCTAGATGTCAGGTTCGCGATTTTTCGCACTCACGTAGCACAGTCTACTATATACAGTCACGAAGCTTGAGTTTTGAGGGTACTAGAAACAATAGACTGTGACGGTTCTATTTTGCATTGCCTGTAATGAGGTGATATTAGCGATCCTAGTGATGAGCAACTATCTAATGTTTGCATATTTACTACGTATTGAGCTTCGCGACTGTATATACTAGACTGTGCTACTAGTATACAGCTGTCCGGTATTATTATAGTAAGGTATTTGTTATTACAACAGCATCAACGAAACAGTGTCAGGATGACGTAGTAATGTGTTCGATCTACAGATGGCTCTGCTGGCTAAAAATTCAAAGCATTCTTATACTCCAGAGGTGTGTAAGTGAAACAATCTGTTTAAACTACAATTTTTAACTGAAAAAATAACGTTTTAATCATATTTGAGCAAATACTTAATACATGTTTATATAAAAAAGGCCACAAGACAGAATAAACTAAAAAAGAAGCAATAGTAACGAAGAATTCCAACTAGAAGAAGAAGAAGAAGAAGAAGAAGAAGCAGTGCGTCATCCTCCTTAGAGATATAAAATATCCCCTGCAGAGAAGATGCGTAGTATGGATATAATAAAAGTTGCGAGGGGTTATTGTCGTTGTATAAGTACTTCTTCCATCCCTCCCCAACACACCTCCCGCTTGTTTCTTACGTCGAAGTCAGTTCAGTCCGTGTTGGGTTGGCAGCAGTGCAGTTGTTGTTACTGACTTCACTCTAATTAAGATATAACCTAACGACAATTTCATGCAAATGTTTTTCTAACTTCTCCTAGCACACCAGGGCGATAAAGTTTGTTAAATTTTCATTTTTCCTCTATCTTTCCCCCTCCTAAACCCTCTCCCCTTTACCTCCCCTACTCCCTCCGCCCTTCTAAAACTATACAAATGAACCATTATATTTCATATCGTACATCCACCCCGAGAGGTGTATAAACACGAAGTAGATAACGGGATATTATAAGGTCAGCCGTTCAAAAAGACGAAGTTTGGTACAATTTTCGGACTTAAGCTGTCACCAAACCTTGGCTCAGTTTTACAACGATACCAATTACGCCAAGTGAAAATTCCCTTTACATACTTCTTTTTTATATACTAACTTTTGTTATTTCACAACCGCTAGAGTTTAAAACCACTTGACATAAATCATAAGCGACATCAAAGTCTGTGCAATTATTCTGTGCTTGAATTACATCGAAAAGCAGAATTAAAACTCATATCTAAGCGTATATTCTTTAAGAAATCTCTCCTTGCTACGAAGGGATTAAATCGTTTCTGTCGACATTGTAACCCCTCTCGATTATCTCACTTCATACTTTATCATATTTTTTTTTTTCATTAGGCTATTTTACGACGCTTTGTCAACATCTTAGGTTATTTAGCGTCTGAATGAGATGAAGGTGATAATGCAGATGAAATGAGCTCGGGGTCCACCACCGAAAGTTACCCAGCATTTGCTCATATTGGGTTGAGGAAAAAACCTCCAAGAGGTAACTTACCCCGACCGGGAATCGAACCCGGGCCACCTGGTTTCGCGGCCAGACGCGTTGACTTACTCCACAGGTGTGGACAGGAAAAAAGATAAACAAATGAAGAGCAAGAGAACATTAAGAAAGGGGATAAGGAGAAAAAAATAGTATAAAGCGGAGGAAGAAGGAAATTTAAAAAAAGATGGATAAATAAGACAACGAAGAAGGCGAACTGAAGAGGATAAAAAGAGAGAGAGAAAAAAGAGAGTAAAGAGAAGGGGAAGAAAAGAATAAAGACGACAAAACGGAGAATATAAAAGAGTAAAGAGGGAGACGGTAAGAGGGAAGAGGTAGAAGAGGAAGAAAAGAAGGTCAGAAAGAAGAGTAAGAGAAGGAGACAGAAAAGAAAGAGAAGGAGGTAAGGAAATCAGAAGAGAAGGATAGATAGAATGACGAAAGAGGAGAAAGATGGAGAGGAAGAGAGGAAAAAGAAAGGACGAAGAGTAAGAGAAGGAGTAGGAAAAGTAGAGAAAGTGGAAGAAGAGGAGGAAAAGAAAGAGAAGGAAGAAGAGTAGAAGAAGAAATAAGAAGGAAAGAAAAGCAGAAGAGAAGAAGAAATGTGACGAAAAAGGGGAACAGGAAAGAGAGAAAAAGGGAGAGGAAGAGAGGGAAAAGAGAAGAAGGAAGGGGAGAAGTGGAAAGGAGAAAGAGAAGAATAAAGAAGACGACAAAAGGAGAAATAGAAAAGGATAAAAGGAGAGGGTAGGAGAGAAAGAGGAGGAAGAGAAGGAGGATGGGAACGAAGAGGCAGAGGAGGAAAGGAATAGATAGAGGAGAAGAAAGGATGAAGAGAAAGCAGAAGATAATGATAAATAGGACAAAAAGAGAAGGAAGAGGGAAAAGAGAAGAAGGAAAAGTAAGAAAAGGAGATGAGAAAAGAGAGAAAGAGGAAGGGAAGGAGAAGAAAGAGGACGAAAAAGAGTAGGAGAGGAAAGGCGGAAGGAGAGGCAGAAGAGAAGAATAAATATGACAAAAAGGAAAACCGAAAAGGAGGAAGAGGGAAAGGAAGAGAGGGGAAAGAAAAGGAGAAAGAGTAAGAAAAAAAGAGGAAGAGAAGGAAGGGAAGAGGAGGCAGAGAAAATTGCGAAAGAGAAGGAAGAAGATAAGAAGAGAAATAGAAAGCTGGGAAGAAGAAATGTGAGACTAAGGACGACAAAACGAAAGTTCATTTTTTTTGTGTAACTCTTCCACATTTAACACAGCAATACTTAAAACTAACAACAGAAAACACAATCTTACTAACTATCCGTAAGTCCATCGCTGTGAAGTAACGATTAGCATGTCAGGCCGTGAAAGAAGCGGCCCCGGGTTCAAATCCTGGTTGGGGTTTTTCCGGGGTTTTCCCTCAACCAATAGAAGTAAAATTGCTGGGTAACTTTCGGCGTTGGACCTCGGACTCATTTCGCCATCATTAATCCACATATCATCATCGACACCATAGTACGAGTTAAGTTCACGGTACGGCGTGCTGTACTTGTACAAGAGCGCGGCCGTTCGGCTACCCAATCATTCACAGTATAGGAGTGGTAAGCACAATAAGCCTCAGGCTGCAGTGCAAGCCTTCGGGTCCCTCCTCCGTACCAGAGAAAAAAAATCATTCGTAACATCTTTTAACATTTTTAATAATTTAACCAAAATATTACACGTTGTCATGGAAATAAAAAGAACGAAATACTGAAGGAGAAAATCTATACATTTGACTGTCAAATATTATTTCGAATGTCATATGTTATTCGTGAGACTCAAATTTATTTCCTTAAAAAAAAAAAAACTGAATGTAGAAATAAATAGTAGGGAGTTCAGCAATTTCTGACGCTCTTTGAAATTACAGAGAAACAAATGAAAACGCAATCGTACAATTATATGTTATGGAAAGAAATAGAGAACTAAGATATTTCGACTGTCAAATTTTGATTTCTTAAAACCAATTACAACTCACAAATATGATTAAATTAGCCTAATTGTATTCTTCGACATTCAGCAGAAGCTATAAAAAGGAATACACCTTCTTTTGTCGTTACAATACTCAATGTGTTAAGTTTCATTATGTTGTCATGGAAATGGAAAAGAAAGATTGAAGCAGAAACATTAGGCATTCCGAGTGTCAAATGTTATTTTCTTAAAAAAAAATATATGGCCGTATGTAACAGTAAAATAAACAATTGAAGTTTACTGTCGTATGGAGGTCTTTGACTTCTGTCACGACAATAGTAATTAGAGCACAGAAATGCTACAAAACGCAGTCGTACCGACCAAAACGCTATCTCAAGATTCAAGACGAAGATCTTGGGAGACTTAAGTTCCGTATTTAACTGCAATTGTGGTATCATTAGCCTCCATCTTGGAAGGGAACGGGACTTCAAACACGTGATTTAATCGTGGAACAACTGCCTTTGGTCAAAGAAAATTGTTATGAAAAGCTTTTACGTACGCATTACCGCAATCACGCGCAGAATGTGCGTGCATCGTACAGCAAGGACGGTACATAAAACCTCTTTCCCGGCTTCAAATTTATATCAGTAAAATGAACCAAATAAATCAATCCACTGCCATATCCAAACGTTTCTTACTGTAAAAATAGCGGGACAGCATTCGATTCTAGGGAGGGAAATGAAAATTTTATTCTCTTATAAAGGTAGATTTTCCCGTATTATTCATCTGGGCAGAGAGTACCGCAACTTAGAATGTGAATTGTTGGTTGTTGTTGTTGTTGTTGCTGCTGCTGTTGTTGTTGTTCTTGTTGTTGTTCTTATTATATTATTATTATTATTATTATTATTATTATTATTATTATTGTTATTATTATTATTATTATTATTGTATTGTGTATATAATTGTATTGTGTAATGTAATTTTATTGTGTATTGTTTGTATTGTGTATACCACTGTCACCGGGTGCTTGCCCACTTGCAGTGTAAATAAATAAATACATACATGCATTATTATTATTATTATTATTATTATTATTATTATTATTATTATTATTATTGTATTGTGTATATAATTGTATTGTGTATTGTAATTTTATTGTGTATTGTTTGTATTGTGTATACCACTGCCACCGGGTGCTTGCCCACTTGCAGTGTAAATAAATAAATAAATACATACATGCATTATTATTATTATTATTATTATTATTATTATTGTATTGTGTATATAATTGTATTGTGTATTGTAATTTTATTGTGTATTGTTTGTATTGTGTATACCACTGCCACCGGGTGCTTGCCCACTTGCAGTGTAAATAAATACATACATACATGCATTATTATTATTATTATTATTATTATTATTATTATTGTATTGTGTATATAATTGTATTGTGTATTGTAATTTTATTGTGTATTGTTTGTATTGTGTATACCACTGCCACCGGGTGCTTGCCCACTTGCAGTGTAAATAAATAAATACATACATGCATTATTATTATTATTATTATTATTATTATTATTATTATTATTATTATTATTATTATTATTATTATTCTTGCAGTGTAGGCTTTCACGGCCGGAGTCTATAGATCTAGATTCATTTTCCGGGCTGAGAGGCCGTGGTCTATCGGTTGGTTTTATGTATGTATTTATTTACACTGCAAGTGGGCAAGCACCCGGTGGCAGTGGTATATACAATATTAACAATACACAGTTAAAATGATAAGCTATACACAATAAAATTTACAATACATAATACAATTTACAACACATATACAATTTTATACACAATACAATAAGAATACACAATACAATTTAACACAATAATAATAAAACATAAAATAAAACACCTAATTTTACAACACAACCTACATAATTATGTATAGGTCCTACATAAGTTTTAATAGTCTTTCACTTTACTCTCATCTCATTCCCTGTAGTGGCACTACGACGCATTTCACTGACACTTTAGCACACATTTCACTGACACTCTGTAACACATTTCACTGACGCTATAGAACACATTTCATTGACGCTATAAATTATCACTGATCGGAACTATTCACTGCACTGTAAAACCATAACTTCACTGACTCACCTCGCTTCACTGATACAACAGTTCAAATAAGTCAAATAATTGCATTCTTATGCATACTTATAAACAGATCTTATGCATACTTATAAACAGAGTGCATACTTATAAACAGACGTTTCGTCTGCAACTGCGGCAGACATCTTCAGTGGAGTGGTATCCGAGGTCGCAAGACTCTTCTCGGCGTACCTGAGGCAACTGATTATTATTATTATTATTATTATTATTATTATTATTATTATTATTATTATTATTATTATTATTAACAGAGTCAAAGTCAGGATAGGAGAAGAAATGTCAGAAGGAAGTAAATATATACATTCATTATTATTATTATTATTATTATCATCATCATCATCATCATCATCCTTCACGAATTAGGCCTCTGTAGACCTGTTTCGGCCCCATCTAGCAGTCTTCTTAACGGTCTTCCTGGTCGACGATGTCCTCTAGGTTTATATTGCATCATAATTTTTGGGATTCTTGAATTTTCCATTCTTCTTACATGATCTAGCCAATTGAATTTGTATCTGGTGATTTTTTCTTCTACTGACTCTACTTCTAATTGTTCTAAAATTTCTTCATTCCTTTTTCGGTCTAAAAGAGTATATCCTGCTGTTCTCCTGAAAAATTTCATTTCCGTTGCTTTGATTCTGTTCATGTCTTTTTTCTTTAATGTCCAAATCTCGCTTCCGTATAGAAGGGTGGGTAATGCTAGTGTATTATATATTTTTATTCTTGTAGATTTTTGTACTAATTTAGCTTTTAATGTATTGTTTATTATTCCTAGAATTTGTGTAAATTTGGTAATTTTCTTGTTCACATCTTTTTCATTTTGATAAGATATTTCACAACCCAGATAATTGAAATTTTGCACTTGTTCGAGGCATTGGTTATTGTGTATTATCTTACTTCTGACTGGGTCTTGTCCTAAAAATGCCATTACTTTTGATTTTTGTGCTGAAATTTCCATCCCAAAATCTTTTAATATTTCATTTAATGTATACAATCCTCTTTGTAAATTATCCTCTGAATTGGAAATTATGACTTGATCATCGGCATAGAGTAAGGTATTTAATGTTAGAGCACTGGTTATTTTGATTCCTGATGTGTAGATTTGGTTCCATTTTAAAATAATTTCATTTATATAAATATTAAATAAAGTTGGTGATAGTGGACAACCTTGTCGAACTCCATTATTATTATTATTATTACTATTATTATTATTATTATTATTATTATTATTATTATTATTATTATTATTAACCGAGTCAAAGTCAGGATAGGAGAAGAAATGTCAGAAGGAAGTAAATATATACATTATTATTATTATTAGTATTATTATTATTATTATTATTATTATTATTATTATTATTAACCGAGTCAAAGTCAGGATAGGAGAAGAAATGTCAGAAGGAAGTAAATATATACATTATTATTATTATTAGTATTATTATTATTATTATTATTATTATTATCCGAGTCAAATTCAGGATAGGAGAAGAAATGTCAGAAGGAAGTAAATATATACATTATTATTATTATTAGTATTATTATTATTATTATTATTATTATTATTATTAACCGAGTCAAAGTCAGGATAGGAGAAGAAATGTCAGAAGGAAGTAAATATATACATTATTATTATTATTAGTATTATTATTATTATTATTATTATTATTATTAACCGAGTCAAAGTCAGGATAGGAGAAGAAATGTCAGAAGGAAGTAAATATATACATTATTATTATTATTAGTATTATTATTATTATTATTATTATTATTATTATCCGAGTCAAATTCAGGATAGGAGAAGAAATGTCAGAAGGAAGTAAATATATACATTATTATTATTATTAGTATTATTATTATTATTATTATTATTATTATTATTATTATTATTAACCGAGTCAAAGTCAGGATAGGAGAAGAAATGTCAGAAGGAAGTAAATATATACATTATTATTATTATTAGTATTATTATTATTATTATTATTATTATTATTATTATTAACCGAGTCAAAGTCAGGATAGGAGAAGAAATGTCAGAAGGAAGTAAATATATACATTATTATTATTATTAGTATTATTATTATTATTATTATTATTATTATTATTATTAACCGAGTCAAAGTCAGGATAGGAGAAGAAATGTCAGAAGGAAGTAAATATATACATTATTATTATTATTAGTATTATTATTATTATTATTATTATTATTATTATCCGAGTCAAATTCAGGATAGGAGAAGAAATGTCAGAAGGAAGTAAATATATACATTATTATTATTATTATTAGTATTATTATTATTATTATTATTATTATTATTATTAACCGAGTCAAAGTCAGGATAGGAGAAGAAATGTCAGAAGGAAGTAAATATATACATTATTATTATTATTAGTATTATTATTATTATTATTATTATTATTATTATTATTATTAACCGAGTCAAAGTCAGGATAGGAGAAGAAATGTCAGAAGGAAGTAAATATATACATTATTATTATTATTAGTATTATTATTATTATTATTATTATTATTATTATTATTATTATTATCCGAGTCAAATTCAGGATAGGAGAAGAAATGTCAGAAGGAAGTAAATATATACATTATTATTATTATTAGTATTATTATTATTATTATTATTATTATTATTATTATTATTAACCGAGTCAAAGTCAGGATAGGAGAAGAAATGTCAGAAGGAAGTAAATATATACATTATTATTATTATTAGTATTATTATTATTATTATTATTATTATTAACCGAGTCAAAGTCAGGATAGGAGAAGAAATGTCAGAAGGAAGTAAATATATACATTATTATTATTATTAGTATTATTATTATTATTATTATTATTATTATTATTATTATCCGAGTCAAATTCAGGATAGGAGAAGAAATGTCAGAAGGAAGTAAATATATACATTATTATTATTATTAGTATTATTATTATTATTATTATTATTATTATCCGAGTCAAAGTCAGGATAGGAGAAGAAATGTCAGAAGGAAGTAAATATATACATTATTATTATTATTAGTATTATTATTATTATTATTATTATTATTATCCGAGTCAAATTCAGGATAGGAGAAGAAATGTCAGAAGGAAGTAAATATATACATTATTATTATTATTAGTATTATTATTATTATTATTATTATTATTATTATTAACCGAGTCAAAGTCAGGATAGGAGAAGAAATGTCAGAAGGAAGTAAATATATACATTATTATTATTATTAGTATTATTATTATTATTATTATTATTATCCGAGTCAAATTCAGGATAGGAGAAGAAATGTCAGAAGGAAGTGAAATAGGGAGAGGAGTACGACACCTACCTTGTTCAACATCTACTTTGAGGATTTAGTAAAGAACTATTTTCAAAACATGGGAGAAGTGATAGTAAGAGGAAGAAGAATACTGTAAAGTGCTTAAGATTTGCAGTTGATATAGTGTTAGCACAGTCACGAAGCTTGAGTTGTGAGGGTGCTAGAAACAATAGACGTAATAATATACTATTTTCCGTTAACAAGTGAACCTAAACAATTCTAAAAATAACTCGTGTGGAAATCTGCCCAATAGCCACATCAGCAACAGGTGCGATTCCACGTACTTTTCAGGGGGATTTTAATGTTTGGATATCGGTGCAAACACGTTCGTGTTAGTGCGGTGGGGTTGTGTTGTTGAATAGGTACCTATTTCGAAGATTCTTCGGCAAATATTACGGATCACGATCAACAAGAAGATATCATAAATACAGATCAATAAATGTCACACTGGTCTATTAAGAACTGTGAACCCATAATCCGTTGAAAATCACGAAAATAATAATAATAATAATAATAATAATAATAATAATAATAATAATAATAATACTTACTTACTGGCTTTTAAGGAACCCGGAGGTTCATTGCCGCCCTCACATAAGCCCGCCATTGGTTCCTATCCACCCTCTTGTATTAATTCTGCTAGAATTTGATCGATACCTGGAGACTTATAATTTTTCAGACTTTCTATTGCAATTTCGACTTCAGAAAGTGTGGGTTCGGGTATAAATGGTTCAGCAGTTTGTATTTGAATTTCGTCCCTATCATTTCTATTTGGCCTATGTATATTTACAGTAGTAGTTGCCCAAAATATGTAGTTTTTCCATCTGTTCAGGATTGAATGAGAGTCTGCAAGCAAGTCACCATTCTCATCCTTGATCACGTTTATCCTTGCCTGATATCCATTCTTGAATTCCTTTATGCCCTTATATAAATCTCTAATGTTTTTATTTTTACTATTTGTTTCTACCTCATTCAGTTTTTCCTTCAAGTAACCTCTCTTTTTATTCCTAAGTGTACGACTTGCTTCCCGTCTTTCATTGAAATAATTATCTCTCTTCTCCTCAACTGGATCCTGTAAGAATTTCAATTTTGCCTGTTTCCTTCCTTCTACTACCATGCAACAATCTTCATCACACCACGGTTTCTTTTTCTTAGTTTCATAATAACCTATGCTCTGTTCAGCTGCAATTTTGATATTGTCTCGGATATTTTCCCACACGCTATTAACATCTAACTCTTCCTCAACTTCGTCGGAACTTGCTAATACGGCAAACCTATTTGAAATTTCGACCTGATAATGTTATTTAGTTTCCACGTTCTTTAATTTCGGAATATTGAATCTTTAAATATTAACTTGTTGCTCTACTCGCTTGGCTACTGATATTTTTTCTCTTAGTTCTCCAATTAATAATAATAATAATAATAATGATAATAATAATAATAATAATAATAATAATAATAATAAATGAAGCTGTGTTGAAAAGAGTGGGTGAAGAAAGAATGATGCTGAAACAGATCAGGAAGAGGAAAAGGAATTGGTTGGGTCACTGGTTGAAAAGAAACTGCCTACTGAAGGATGCACTGGAAGGAATAGTGAACGGGAGAAGAGTTCGGGTTAGAAGAAGATATCAGATGATAGACGACATTAAGATATATGAATCATATGAGGAGACTAAGAGGAAGGCAGAAAATAGGAAAGATTGGAGAATGCTGGGTTTGCAGTGAAAGACCTGCCCTTGGGCAGAACACTAAATGAATGAATGAATGAATGATAATAATAATAATAATAATAATAATAATAATAATAATAACATACCTTGCTGTCAAGGTTTCTGGTAGTGAACCTCTCGAGATAAAACCTAGCCTACTTACAAAACATATTTACAGGCAATCTCGCATAACAAATAATACAAATTAAATTTGCGTTGATTTCCGTTGTTTTTTCGAAGTTCCCAGCAGAGCTGTTCTTTTGGGACATCTATCATATAATTTCGTATCGTAGGCTATAAATGATATATTCCCAGTTGAAACGGTAATATTGGTGGTACGATTTGTGCTTTGGCGTTCCACGTTTTTTGTACTTCAGTCATTTCACACGTATATTTTCAATAAATGTTCGATTTTATGGAACTGCATAGAGCAATCCACGTTACGAAAAAAAGGCATTGGTTTTATGGGCCTTGCCTAGTACATTGTACAAGCTATGTGGTAGGTAGACGTTTCTATGGCAACTGTCATTTGATGGAACAGCCCCATATGCTCAATGCTTCTTTTCTATATAAGAATTATAATAATTTTATTGTATTTCTTATGTTTATATTACGTTTCCAGGATGCCATGCATTCATGTTTATATTTTCATTCCTATTTGACACTGTCTGCATATGTTTCTTTACTTTTTGATACTGGGATTGGATTTTGCTTTTAATATTTTCTTCAATGATATTCCAAAAATTCATTACGTAAAAGGGAGAATAAAGCACTTTCCAGATTTTCTTTCTTTAATCAATTTTCTCGTATGTCTTCCACTGCCATTAACCAATTTAAAAAGTAGCAGTGAAACCAATGGTTCCAGTAGGCTACATCGAAATTTTTTTTAATTTAAGGAAATAATTTGTTATCAAGAGTAGTCTTGATACTATCTCGACAAAGGATGATGCAACATTCAAACTATTATTGTTAATGTCTTCATTTGTAGAATTATATGCATGTAACTTCCAAGTTATTTGCCCAATCTACAATCTAACTACATATCTTAAAAGGCCATGGCTTCTCACGTATTTTATACACTGCATATCTAGATCTATCTTCAATGACACGGGTTTAAAGTGAATCAACATCCATTTTTTTGCACTTTGTATTACAAAGACAATAAATGTTTAAATGCTATAAAAGTTTACATGTTATATAAAGTATAACATAGTTCAAAAAGTCTTTATTTTACCATCATTTTACATAATAGTATGTTTTATTGCTCTTTCCTTGCCGTTTTAAATATCGAGTTATTCAACAATTTAGCAAATCGTTTTCTGTGAGGTCCGTCACATGTACGATATTTTCGTTACTAAGCAACTGATACAGCGACGCCAACTTTGGCATAATTATGCTAGATTAATTAAGGTTAATATGATAGCTGTACACTAACGCTTCATTAATTTTAGTTTGGCAGTCTTCTAGCTTTTTATGTGTAGGGCCTACAGGTTTTTGATGCGAACTATAATAATAATAATAATAATAATAATAATAATAATAATAATAATAATAATATGTTAGGAGAAAATTCACAGACAATTAGGGAAAACACGTAAATTTTACTTGAAGCAAGTAAAGCGATAGATTTGGAAGTAAATCCCGAAAAGACAAAGTATATGATTATGTCTCGTGATCAGAATATTGTACGAAATGGAAATATAAAAATTGGAGATTTATCCTTCGAAGAGGTGGAAAAATTCAAATATCTTGGAGCAACAGTAACAAATATAAATGACACTCGAGAGGAAATTAAACGCAGAATAAATATATGGGAAATGCGTGTTATTATTCGGTTGAGAAGCTTTTGTCATCTAGTCTGCTGTCAAAAAAAAATCTGAAAGTTAGAATTTATAAAACAGTTATATTACCGTTTGTTCTGTATGGTTGTGAAACTTGGACTCTCACTTTGAGAGAGGAACAGAGATTAAGGGTGTTTGAGAATAAGGTTCTTAGGAAAATATTTGGGACTAAGAGGGATGAAGTTACAGGAGAATGGAGAAAGTTACACAACGCAGAACTGCACGCATTGTATTCTTCACCTGACATAATTAGGAACAATAAATCCAGACGTTTGAGATGGGCAGGGCATGTAGCACGTATGGGTGAATCCATAAATGCATATAGAGTGTTAGTTGGGAGGCCGAAAGGAAAAAGACCTTTGGGGAGGCCGAGACGTAGATTGGAGGATAGTATTAAAATGGATTTCAGGGAGGTGGGATATGATGATAGAGACTGGATTAATCTTGCACAGGATAGGGACTGATGGCGGGCTTATGTGAGGGCGGCAATGAACCTGCGGGTTGCTTAAAAGCCATTTGTAAGTAAGTAAGTAGTAGTAGTAGTAGTAGTAGTAGTAGTAGTAGTAGTAGTAGTAGTAGTAGTAGTAGTAATAATAATAATAATAATAATAATAATAATAATAATTCTCAGGATCTAGCAAATCTGGCACAATTTTTATCGCATCTGGCATGATTTCAGCTAGTAGGGTTGGCAACGCTGAATTAACAGTTGAAATTGGCGCAGCGCTGGACCTCACTCTTACATTATGCTTACGTAGTTCTTATCGAATCGTCGTCTTTCCTTACGCGTAGATATATCTACATGAAAGGAAATATTGGTAACGGACTTCAACACGTCTTACAAATTGGACAATATTAATTAAGCTTTGTAACATAGACCTATTTATAATTCAGACAAGAAATAGAAGTAGACATGTGAAAAACAACTGAAGAATGAAGTTCCCTTGGAGACAGAAACAGAACACTAGAGTCAAAATTACTGAATGATATGTTGGTTGTCATGGTAACAATGAAAGTAAAGAGATTTTCAAGATACAAAATCCTTAAGTAAGTTATTATGCGGAGAAAAGACTGACAAAGACAAGGAGAGGGCGGTATGTGGATACAGCAAGAGATTAGCTCCGTCTTGAAGTATCGAGATCATAACTTGAGAGCGTACAAGTGCCCGTACAACGGCAGAGGGGGCGGAATAAGCCGTCAAATCTAATTTAGAGTCCCTTAACCAAGACAGCCCGAATCAATAGCAACAGATAGGGGTGGGCGAGGGGACGTCTTTGCGCCCCCGGACGTCCTACTGTAGTGTTACTGTCAAAGTAACAAGAGTGGTCGGCGGGAGGAAATAATACGAGAAATTCCGAAAGGTAATTTCTGAATATGGACTACACGTAAACTGAACGGGAATTATATAAAAAATCGTGTTAATATTTCATACAAGCCTATGCTGCTAAATCTAAATGTCTCAAAGCAACACTTTTTTCGCTCATTTTATATTATTCCTCCCTCCTCTCCTCCCTGTAAAAAAAAAACAACAAAAAGCCTTCCCCACTGAGCCTCGCCTTAAGGGCGGGTTGGTATGAGGGAGCCTAGAATTGCCGTACATTCAGTGACAGTTTTGTATCGGAAGCGGATAGAGAGCAGCACTTTTGTTCCAGATGAGAAACAGAGGAAGAGCGAGATAGAGACATTAAAAAAAAAAAGAAGAGGAACGACTACCACGACGGTGGCGCCACGTCGCACATGCAATGACCGATAAAACGCTGCTGCTGCTACTGCGGCCAAAATCCGAACGAACGAACGAAACTATAAGCCTTATTTCTATAACGAGTCATGCATTACTCACCCTCTTTATACGAGAGAAGGACGAGGGGGGGGGGAGACAGAGACGGGGAAAGAATGAGATAGCAAAAGGATACATTTTTGCATCCATTCTCCACAATATCTCTCAAACCCATAGCAAATGAACGATCTATTCCATAGAAGGATCCCGTAAGCCACATTACAACAAAAAAACCGGAGAATGCTACATATATACAGTATGGCTGTAAGGCCGGATAAAAACGATATGGCTATTGAGCCCGAAGGGATGGATAGGAAAGAGAAAGGCGAGTAGGGATGGTAAAAAGAGGGGTTGGAGGAAAAGGGGTGAGCTGAGTGAGAGAGGGAGGAAATTTTGCAAATGGAACAGATTTCCAACGTCAAACTCAAACCATTCGCCCTTCTATTCCTCCACCTACCCTCCCTTTTTCTCTAGCCTCCGAAAAACCCCTTTATACCCTCCCTACATCTACCCAACCGTTCGCTCTTCTTTTTTTGTATTATTTTCACCCACCGGACAAAATCACTCATTTTCTTCTCTTATACCTCTTTTTCACCGTCCTATCACACTCTTCCTCTATGGCAAATCGTTATACTTCAACCCCCCCTTCTTCTCGCCCCACCCCCTCAACCCTTCTGTAGCATCATCCCCCTGACAGTACAAAGTTCCTCTAGTCTAGTGCGTCACAGATGAGTTTTTGTTTGGTAGGATTCTGACTGTGGGCAAAATATATATATATATATAGATATAGTCATATATTCATCTAGAAATGTTCGCCGGTGTGATGTTTTTGGCGGGTGGCTTCTTCCATCCCTCCCCAACCCTTGCAGCGGAATCGGCCTGGCATCAAGAAAGCCGATCGCGTGGCTACCACGATTCATTCGCCCGTACGGATCTCCGGTCCCAGCCAATCGGGTTATCACTCCATTAACAGAAATCCTCTGTTGCTAGGATACTCTTTAGTCAAATGTTTTAGCTGCAAAGATCTTAAGCAACGCAGAGAACACCAGTATGTGTGATTCGCCAAGTTGCAGCGATAGGGTTGCCATGGTAATATAGTTATGTTTCTAGGACTGTTAGCAGTCAATTGTTTAGCAATAAAACTTTTATCAAGCAAAAATTTATCAAAACTCGTTTGCTAGAATATTTATTGGTCAAGTGATTGTCTAGAAAGATCTTAAGCAAAGAGAAGAAAAAGGTTATGTACTTCATTGTCTTAAACGATCACCAATGTCACCTGTTCCAGATAATAAATCGTAAAACACGCTTTAAAATATATGTCAAAATCTTGATATTGAGGTACAATACTACCAGTCGTTTCGCTATCAATATTTTAGGTAGAAAAAAAAAACAGTTTTTTTAAAAGTACCTAATTAAGCTTTTCTTGTCCATTCAATTCCTCTGGCCAGTAGGTTTCACAGCTGGGGAAAGATCTTCTTCTATGACAGATTAACTGTTTCAAGCGTTTGTCGATATTATCAGGATTCAACTTTACCTCAAAATGCATGTTCCAATAAAGAACTGAGTAATGAACTAGGAAATGTCTTCCCTGAGACATTTAAATGTTAGTAAGTTTCGGAACAAATCTTTTTATGCTTGATATATGTAGGGGGCTAAATACACTTAAAAACAGAAACAGAAAAATGAATAAGAAGGAAGGGAAGGGAAAGATGATTAATAGAAAGGAAAATGAAGAGGTACGAACATGGGCAAAAATACTGTGAAGGAGAAGAGCAAAGAAACAGAAGACGAAAGAAAATAAGAACATTTTTTTTTATTTTAGTACGTTATTTTACGACGCTTTATCAACATCTTAGGTTATTTAGCGTCTGAATGAGATGAAGGTGATAATGCCGGTGAAATAAGTCCGGGGTCCAGCATCGAAAGTTACCCAGCATTTGCTCATATAGGGTTGAGGGAAACAACCGGAAAAAACAAACCTCAACCAGGCAACTTGCCCCGACCGGGAATCGAACCCGAGGCACCTGGTTTCGCGGCCAGATGCGCTAACCGTTACTCCACAGGTGTGGACCAGAAAATAAGAAGAATGGAGAAAAAAGAGGGGAGGAGTTAGAACAAGGATAATAAGAAAGAAAAAGGAAGAGGTAAATATAATAAAAACAGAAGAATTAAGAAGGTAAAGGAGACAAAAAATAAATGGAAAGGATGGTAGAAGAGTTTGGAGGAGTGTGAGAAGAAATAAGTGAAGAACGCGCTGCGAATGGGGGGGAAGAAAATAAGGAGAATAATGCAGAGGAAGAGAGAGTAAGAAAATAAGTCAATCGAGAGAGAAAGAAAAGGAGGAAGAGTGAAGAAGAAAACAAAAAAAGAAGAAAATAAAGAATAGGGTAGAAGGAAAAGTAGAAAAAAGTAAATGAAAAGAAAAGTTAAAATAAAATGAGGACAAAAAACAGGAAAAGGAGGTGAAAATATGGGAAGAGAGAGAAGAGAATAGTAGAAAAAAATTATGAAAACAAAATCAAGAAGAACAGAAGGGATTAAGGAGGAGGAAAAGAAAACGAAGAAATCCTAAACGAGAACACTAGAAGGAAAAGAAGAAAAGACAATTAAAAAGAAAAAGAAGAAGGAAAAGGAGGAATATAAGAGCGAGAAGTTTGTGAAGAAAGAGGTAAGCTTGAAGAATATGGATAAAGACAAGTATAAGTAAAAGAAAGGGGAACAAAAGATTAATGGGAAGCCGGGAAATGAGTAGAAAAAGGAAATGATAAGTAATAATAAGGAAATAGAATAGAGGAAGAAAAGAAAAGAGAGAGAAAGTAATGAAATCAGAAGAACAAGGAGATGGCGAAGGAAAACAAGAGTAAAGAGGATGAGAGAGAGATGGAACGGAGAAAAATTCTCTCCGGCGCCGGGACTTGAACCCGGGTTTTCAGCTCTCCGTGCTGATGCTTTAACCACTAAGCCACGCCGGATACAATCCCGACACCGTTGAGAATCGTCTCAGATTAAGCTCCATCTCTTGGGTTCCCTCTAGTGGCCGCCCTCTGCACTACGTCATAGATGTCTATGCACGCAGGACCGAAGTCCATACATGTGTAGAGGTGCACTCAGATGAGTGACTGGTTGGCCGGGGTCCGACGGTATGGGCGCCGTCTTTAAATCACAAAGTGATTTATTACGCATATCCGGCGTGGCTTAGTGGTTAAAGCATCAGCACGGAGAGCTGAAAACCCGGGTTCAAGTCCCGGCGCCGGAGAGAATTTTTCTCCGTTCCATCTCTCTCTCATCATCTGAGAAAGCAGAATATCTGCATGGAAATATCATATGTACTTCGGTACATCAAAATAAAAGAGTAAAGAGTGTTAATATAAAAGAAAAGAAGAGCAGAAAAGACTAGTAGGAGTGATAGAGGAAAATACAAAAGGTGGGCGACGACGAAGGAAATACGAAATAATAGTACCTAATAAGCAAAAGATAAAGAAAAAACTTAAGAATCAGACGGTAGTGGAGAAATAAAAACAAAAGAGAACATCGGAATAAAAAGATTACAAATGGGAAACACGAACATCGCCATAGCAACCGGAGGACTATATAATTCTTGGGCCGGACACATT
Source organism: Periplaneta americana (assembly GCF_040183065.1). Classification (NCBI taxonomy): domain Eukaryota; kingdom Metazoa; phylum Arthropoda; class Insecta; order Blattodea; family Blattidae; genus Periplaneta; species Periplaneta americana. Next base: position 26,314,867 of record NC_091122.1, on the reverse strand, counting down.
ACAAGCTGTCGAACATGTGGAAGTGCGGAGTTTTCGAGGTTCGCGCAAACCCCCTTCGCTTCCCGCCCCGCTCGCCACCTCTCGCGATAAATTCTCGGAGCATCCTACACGGCCAGTTTTCAAATCCCCGTCCAACAGGTACGCGGAGCGTTGCGTCGTTGTCTTTTCATTGCATTAAATTTATGTTTTGTTTAACGAAGCGATATGCTGGAGCAGCCAATGGCAGAAGCGATCATCGCCATGGTGATTGTGGGAGACTTCAAGGCGGAGCGAACAAGTGCGAAAACTACTAACACAACATTCGCGGCTGCTTGAATACAAGAATGGGCAGCAATTGTGGCTGTGAACACATTTCTGGCCTCTTCCTTAAGCCGTTTTTCTTTGAGAATAACTCAAATACTTTTCTGACTCAGTTATACTGTTCTTAATGCGGTAGTCTCCATGAAATGGGTCTGAAGATGAGTCGGACAGCGAAAATTACTGAATACACAAGAAATGTTTTCTTTCTCGCTCCTGACTCAAGGGGAATTTTCACCGCTCGTTTCCCAGAATGTAATCTATTCAATGCCTCCACTTTCTCTTCTTTTAGGGATGGGCGCTGGTAATTCATATGAACCGTTTTTGCTCTAATAGATTTCTGCAGTTTATAAGCAATGGGTCCACACCTGTGGAGTAACGGTTAGCACGTCTAGCCGCAAAACCAGGTGGCCCGGGTTCGATTCCCGGTCGGGACAAGTTAGTTGGTTGAGGTTTTTTCCGGGGTTTTCCCTCTATCCAATATGAGCAAATGCTGGGTAACTTTCGGTGTTGGACCCCGGACTCATTTCACTGACATTATCACCTTATCTCATTCAGACGCTAAATAACCTAGATGTTGATAAAGCGTCGTAAAATAACCTATAAGCAATGGCTTCTTTGTTACAGGATGAACCATAATTTCAGGGGATTATTCTGTGAGAAATTTCAAACAAAAAATTTAATACAATTTTACTCGTTTTAGCTCTCTTTTCCGAGATAAAAATTATTTTATATGAAACATATTTTCATAGCGTGTTTTGGGAAAGCCAATGACTCAATTCCCAATACGCTCAGTCAATTTAAGACAGCAGTGTATTATGGTAAGTATTACACTTTTACTATGTCATACTACTTTCGACCAATAAAACGGTACGAAAGGACGTGTTTCAACCAATCATGACTGTTTATCGCTACAATTTTATCGCTTTCCTAGCATTTGTTTCTTTGAATAATTTTCAAGGAAAAATTGTTCCGGGGCAGGGTATCGATCCCGGGAACCTTCGCTTAGCGCACGAATGCTCTACAGACTGAGGTACCCAAGGAACTATACACGACACCGTCACAATTCTTCCTTTATATCCACAAAACTCAAATGGGTAAAGGGTCCCGGGATCGATACCCAGCCCTGGAACAATTTTTCCTTGAAATCATTCAAACCTGCTTTACAGGGAGCTACTACCTGAAACCCAGATTTGCATTTGTTTCTTTGTTGGCCAACATTTAAAAATGCTAATTCTTTACGGTGCTGTACAAAATAGGGTACTTTGCGATCGTCATTTGTTTTCCCATATATAGTCAACTGAAAATGGCGGCTCCGTTCAAACGTTTTGGTGAAGCTAACATTAGTGAAATAGAATTTCAGTAAGTCAAGTATTAATACCTATTTTATTGCAATAGAGTACTTTATTTCTTCTAATCTTTACATTCTATCTTCTGTTTTTATCACCTCCCTACCATTTGTTTCTTTGTTTGCCAACATTTAAAACTGCAAATTCTTTACGGTACTATAAAACATTTTCGATCGCCGTTTATTTACCGCACAGTCAACTGAAAATTGCGGCTACTTTCAAACGTTTTGGTGAAGCTAACATCGGTGAAATAGAATTTTAGTAAGTAAATTAATACTTATCTTATTGTATTAGAGTACTTTATTTCTTCTAATCTTTAGGCTATATACTTTCTTTTAATTGTGTATTAGTCAATTAAATCCCACTCGAGTTTTGATTTTCTCTAGATAAATCGAAACCTCTAGTGAGATTTCTGTTGATATGATTGACAGAATTTTAGTTTTGTCCTTTAGATGTGCAGAAATTTGATCCGAACAAACGTTACTTTTCATTCTGAAAAGGAATTTTAAAATGTTGCATTAAATGTTTAAATTCACGTTATTCTGCGCCAAATTTAATAAAATCTGTTCAATAGGATTCTACATATTGACACATAGCCTAAAGACACATAAACAAATGAGCGCAGATAGAAACAATGGCTTTCAATGTGTGTTGGCAAGGAGACCAGTTCGCTAAATTACGATGGGAAAAATGTTAAATTTTATATTTAATTGTGACAAATCAAGCTTTGAATGGATATGAGACAAAATGTACTTAAACAGTTGAAAAACATCGTGACGTTCAGTAGCCTGGGAGACGAAACACAAGCAGAAGGAAATCAAAGGCCCGGCCTAATGGATACCATAAGTAATGTAAAATAACAATCGCATGAAAAAGATCACATTCATAGCTGAAATGTTTCCTAGATTGCAAAGAAAGAACTTAGCGTGTTTTGTTCGTCTCTTTTTCTACTTTTTCTGCTATTACGTTGCAAAATTGCCTCCACGTTTGCAAGAGTCAATATTTTTGCTATCAAGGGAAGTATCGATTATTAAGGAATTGCAACATACGCGCCGTGCCGTCCATTGGTGGCGAAAATACAGAAGACGCTTCGTCCAGCCAAGTGTTGTGTACAAAGCAACACGCCTTCGTGCTTGTGCAGCTTACGAGTTTTATATAAAGTTGTTGCGTAATAAAGCAGGCAAGTGACACAAGCAAATGAAAAATATATAAATAGGCATACAAATTCACATTAATATTGGTCATCTCAATTTAAACCACCTACTGAACTACATAAATAATATACCCACTCAACCACTGATCCATATCGTATCCATCCATGCAGCCATTCATTGAATAGGTGAATTTATTGGAGGATTCCAATAAATTCACCTATTCATTCATTCATTTATCATTAATTCATTCGTTCATTCATTTATCCACTTATTCAACCATTCATATGTTCACATATTCGTCCATTCAATCTCCAATTACTTATTAGTTACTTAATTCATTCATTTATTTATTCATTACCTCATTCATTCATAAAATTGAGTACCGGGTCTTTCCCGGGGGTAAAAGGCGGCCAGAGCGTGGTGCCGACCATACCAACTCATTCTAGTGCCGAGGTCATGGAAAGCATGGGGCTCTATCTCCATGCCCCCCAAGTGCCTTCATGGCATGTTACGGGGATACCTTTACCTTTTTTACCTCATTCATTCATCCACTTACACATCCATTCATATATTCATACGTTCATTAATTCATACACTCATTCATATATTCATGTATTCATTCATTCATTCATTCATTCATCCATCCACTTATTGAACCATTCATATGTTCACATATTCATTCATTCAATCTCCAATTACTTATTAGTTACTTCATTCATTCATTTATTCATTCCCAATTTCATTCATTCATCCACTTGCACATCCATTTATATATTCATACGTTCATTAATTCATACAATCATTCATATATCCATGTATTCAGTCATTCATTCATTCATTCATTCATTCATCCACTTATTCAACCATTAATGTTTACCTATTCACCCATTCAATCTATTACTTATTAATTAATTAATTCATTCATTATCTCATTCATTCTTCCACTAACACATCCATTTATATATTCATACATTCATTAATTCATACAATCATTCATATATCCATGTATTCATTCATTCATTCATTTATCCACTTATTCAACCATTAATGTTTACCTACTCATCCATTCAATCTATAATTAATTAATTAATTAATTAATTCATTCATTATCTCATCCATTCATCTACTTACACATTCATTTATATATGCATATATTCATTCATTCATACAATCATTCATATGTCCATGTATTCATTCATTCCCAATTTCATTCATTCATCCACTTACACATTCATTTATATATCCATACGTTCATTAATTCATACAATCATATATTCATTCATTCATTCATTCATTCATTTATCCACTTATTCAACCATTAATATGATCACCTGTTCATCTATTCAATCTTCTAGTACTTATTAATTAATTAATTAATTCATTCATTCATTATCGCATTCATTCATCCACTTATACATTCATTTATATAAGCATATATTCATTCATTCATTCATATATTCAAGTATTGATTCATTCATACAATCATTCATTCATATATTCATATATTCATGTATTCATTCATTCCCAATTTTATTCATTCATCCACTTATACATCCATTTATATATCCATATGTTCATTCATTGATACAATCATTCATATATCTATGTACTCATACAATCATTCATACATCCATGTATTCATTCATTCATTTATTCACTTATTCAACTATTAACATGTTTACCTATTCATCCATTCAATCTCCTATTACTTATTAATTAATTCATTCATTATCTCATTCATTCATACAATCATTCATATATCCATGTATTCATTCATTCATTCATTCCCAATTTCATTCATTCATCCATTTATACATCCATTAATATAGCCATCTATTCAATCATTCATTAATTCATACAACCATTCATACATTCATATATTTATAAATTAGTCACTATTTAATCAATTAATTAATTGAGTCATTCGTTCATTCATTCATCGGTAGAGTGCTGGCCTTCTGTGCCCGAGGTTGTGAGTTCCATCCCGGTCCAGATCGATGGTATTTAAGTGTGCTTAAATGCGACAGGCTCATGTCAGTAGATTTACTGGTATGTAAAAGAACTCCTGCGGGACAAATTTCCGGCATCGGCGACGCTGATATAACCTCAGTAGTTGCGAGCGTCGTTAAATAAACCATAATTTACTAATTTATTTCAATTAATCAACCAAACATTCATTCATTCATTTATTTATTCACTTATATATCCATTAATGTTATCTATTAATTATAAATTAATTAATTCATTCAATATCTATATCCAGTTACACAGCTAGTCATATATCCACCTATTCACCCCCTTGCTCATCCATCCAGCCATCCACCCGCCTACATATGTACCGCATATATAACTTCTTATTACATTTCTTTAATCATTCCTCTCTATTAATATTCCTCGCTGATTTCAAAATTTTTGTCATACTACAGACGTTTCATAAACGTCCACACTCTTTTCTAGGCGGACACAAGGCAGAATTCTACAATGCGTCCTCAGAACTCTACTTAAGACAACGAGGAAATGAACATCGATAAATGTCCTATCCAGGATTTTAAATCACGATTCTAAGTAATGACAGTAGACTTCGGTATCCAATTTTAATAACATTTTTTTTAATATAGGCCTATACTAACAATAAGAACTTTGGCAAAATTCAACACTAAATTATATACAGATAACTAATATAGGAATATGAACCTCAGGGACAAACAAAAAGAGTGAGAGGGGAATCACAGGATCCCGATCATTGAGTGAATACGTCTTTGTTCTATTATTTCGTATTTTATTGTTATTTTTCTCAATACGATTATGGTTTTTACTGTTTAACATTTTAATACTTTTTATTGTCTGCACCCTTCTCTTGTCTGCCTTGTGACCATAACAAAACAATACTAATTAAATGAATCATTATACAGGGACATCATTTTATTTTTACTTGCATTTTTATTGTACCTGCATTTCTGAATGTACTTCACTCTCACCCCTTCACTAATGTCCTTGCTCCCGTCAGACACATAAACTTACGGCCGCTGTTGCATTCGAAGTCTTCAAGCAGTGAAGTAAACACTGCAGTGTATAGTGTGTTTCATAAATATGGTTGCGTTTTCTATAGAAGAAAGAACCTATATTAATAATATCGTACTAAAAAATTATATTCAAGAAACGATAAATTCAATTTCAGAGAATATGCTTCAAAATGTTTTTAATAATACGCGTAAAGAATTGAAGCTTGCATTGTAATGAACGGCAACCATTTTCAGCAACTTGTTTAAAAATTCAGATTAGCTTTTTTTGAATTGAGGTGGCTAGAAGCAAAGGAATGCTAGTGACATTTGTAATAACATGAGTTAAGTGCATCCAGTGTAAGCAAAAGTATCTAAAATTTTAGTGGCAAAGGGATATTTTAATCGCATCACACATTAAAATTTAAATAAAAATTTCACCGATTTTACGAAAGCTTAAACATTTAAACCCCATTTTCTCAAAAGTAACTTAAGTGCACTTACAGCCCTTTACTTATGACCCCCTCAATTTAAATGCACTCTCTATATTGTATGATAACATCAATAATTAATATGCTAAATAAACTAGACATTACATAACGAACATGAACATAGCCGCCTGAAAAGTTGAGTTTTTGAAAGAAAAAAAATGTTACTACTCTATTGTATTTTGATAAATTCCGTAAAAGTGATGATCAAACTTAATATCGTATTTCCCTACAACATAAATGGATACACTACTTTTCTCTCCTCCTATACCTACTAAATGATTTGTTTACATATTGCACTAGTAACATCAAACTCCTGTAATGGAAGGGGGAAACAGTATAGCCAGGTTAATGTTAAAAATGTTGGTAAAAATAAAGTGATGTCCCTGTATTTTCACTCTCCTCCCTTACTCATAAAATATAATGTCTTCCATTTTCAGTTGTTCAGTTGCTTATTAGATAATGATCAACGCTTATTCACTTTGAAGTAGATTATGCAACATTCAACAGATGGCAACACGCGTAAGCTTCGGCATGTGCAACATCTAGCGGACACTTGTTGAACTTCGTGTTACGGTAGAAATTTTAGATTTTCTTATCAGTTGTGCTTCGAATAAGGGCGTATTAACGTCAAAATAAGCGTGATAGAAAACTGATTAGTATATCCATATGTAAATGCTTCACTGTTTTGTACGAAGAAGTTATTAATGAAATTATTGAGACATTTGAAACACGCCAAAAACTGAATATCACTGTCATTGAGACTATATGAAAACCATTACAGCAAAGAGTGTACGTAGCGTTAATTTTCTCATTATAATAAATTGAGGCGGTCAGAAGCAAAGGGGTATAAGTGCACTTAAATTATTTTCGAGAAAATGTGATTAAAAGTTACTAAGCTTTCGTAAATTGGGTGAAGTTTTAGTTTTAAATCTTAATGTGTGATGTGATTAAAAGATAACCCGTTTACCACTGAAATTTTAAATGTTTTAATTTGTCCTGAATGTATTTAAATCATTTTTTTTTGGAATATTACTTACACCTCTTTGCTTCTAACTGCCTCAATTAATAAATAGAAAAACGATTTCATTTTAACATTTTTTATGTTGGAACTGGTACGAATACTTCAGTCTCACCAAAGATAACATAATAATATAAACAAATGAAGTACGGTGACATGAAATTCATCATTAAAGATGGTACGAAACCTGTACTCTCACCAAAAATCAGCATCTTTTAGATAAATAAATTAGGGGAGAGTCGGGTAGTATCGGACATCGGGTAATATCGGACAGTGAGTTTCTTTCATTTACCACACGATGATATTACCTGATTGACGTGGTTACGTTTCTGTGATTTCGCATAGAGAAACGTAACCATGTCATTCAGGTACTACCATATGGTGGTAGATGAAAGAAACGCACTTTCCGATATTACCCGATGTCCGATACTACCCGACTCTCCCCTAATTACGCTAAGAAACAAAAATCATTTTTTTTACTGTTTTTATTTTATTTTTTATGTTACATATATTTTAAGTAGTTTAAACTATGAACAAATTAAAGAAAGTGATATTACAATAATCAATCTACTCCGAAGAATAAATGAAAACAAAACAGGCCTGAAACAATTATTTCTTACAGCTAAAATCATTTTCACAGACCTAGAATAATATAATCGCAAAGTAATTAAGACAAATGAAACACGATAACAAATAAACATCATTGTCATAGAAACGAAATGAAGCTTTCATTTTTCTCCCGTCTCTCTTTTTTAATCAATATAGGAGGAAATATGTTCAGTTATTTTTTCATCAAAATTCCTAATGGGCTTTCACAAAACAAGATGTTGCTTATAAAACCCCAGCATCGATCGATACATCGAAAAGTACATACTGCGTCCTGCAGACTCGTAATTCAGACTTTTACGTAGCATGTTAAAACACAGGTTACGACAAATCAATGTATACGATGGAATTCTTTTAATTGCTTTGGGCTAAGCAGAAATTATACTGGGATGATGTGATATTTTTTACTGGTTATTTAAAAAGGGGGTGTGGGAAATATTAGGGCGGTTATAACACCTAAAAAATGCAGGCCATAGGCCACGATTGGTTTGCCAGACCTTACCACAGAAAAATCTCTCTCTTATCAGAATTCAGTGGCTTTTAACATCAGCTGCGAAATTTTAACTGCTGGCGTCCATCACCGGGATCTGATCGACCGTAACAATGAAGAGGCCGTGGAACATTAAACAGCAAATAGCTACAATCCAGCTCGGAAATGTGGAACCGTGAAGTGGTATCACTTAATGCTGTTAGATCAGATGGTGAAGTGACTAGCCTAGAAGGGGAAGGGGACAGATTCAATGCCCGACAGTTTGAAAAGAAATTTTCCTGTCTTATATTTCTTAATTTTGTAATGATGATCAGATTTTTTTGTGTGCAGTTATACAAAATTTATGCAGCAATAAAACCAATATGATGTTGTTGTTTAGCCAACTGTCCGAACACAGGTCTGAACCTCATAAGTGATACTACTAGGGAATCATTCATGAGGCAACTAGGCCTGGAGATATACAGTAATAAAACAACAAATTTTGTACAGTAATAAAAATAACAACAGAATACTTGACAGCAAAGTCTAATATTCATGAAAATTTACATTGTATAAGTTACTTGATGCAATTACAACAGAATTATGTACAGTGTACGTAATGTGAAAAATGATCTTATAAGATTAATCAGTAACTTAGAATTTCTTATTCTTTGCTGTTGTGGCGTTAACCTACTGCGGACTATTTCTTGGCATTTCTCGGCACAAATGAATATACCAGTTAAATACTCAATCAAAATCACCAGACTTAATAAATTAACTTCTCTGTAGGTATTAACTCATCAGGTTGGCAACCCTGGTCACTGTTGTTAAAGCGGTCGTTAACCACTCGATTTTTAAGTAACAGTTAGGAGCCTATGTGAAGTTTAAATCTACGATTGCTACCATTATTATTATTATTATTATTATTATTATTATTATTATTATTATTATTATTATTATTATTATTATTATATTATCATCATTATTTTTGGAGTTTGGCATTTACCTAATGAGTCCCATCTAATAATAATAATAATAATAATAATAATAATAAAAATAATAATAATAACCATAATTCTAATAACAATAAAAATGAAAATTATACATAATAATACAGTAATAGGCCCTAATGATGATCATAATGATTATGATGATGATGATAATAATAATAATCAATAAGATGATAATAATAATAATAATAATAGTAGTAATAATAATGATCATCATCATAACCATAATTGTAATAATAATAAAAATGAAAATTACAATAATACAGTAATGATAATGATAATGATAATAATAATAATAATAATAATAATAATAATCAATGTGAAACCGTTTAATTAAAATAGCTTATTGAAACATACAGCAGAGTCAGTATAGGTCAATTTCTGTCTGATTCCTTTCCAATTCACTACGGGCTAAAGGAAGAAGATGCACTATCACCTTTACTTTTTAACTTTTCTCTAGAGTATGCCATTAGGAAAATCCAGGATAACAGAGAGGGTTTGGAATTAAACGGGTTACATCAGCTGCTTGTCTATGCGGATGACGTGAATATGTTAGGAGAAAATCCACAAACGATTAGGGTAAACATAGAAACTTTACTTGAAGCAAGTAAAACGATAGGTTTGGAAGTAAATCCCGAAAAGACGAAGTATATGATTATGTCTCGTGACCAGAATATAGTACGAAATGAAAATATAAAAATTGGAAGTTTATCCTTTGAAAAGGTGGAAAAATTCAAATATCTTGGAACAACAGTAACAAAATATAAATGATAGTCGGGAGGAAATTAAACGCAGAATAAATATGGGAAATGCCTGTTATTATTCGGTTGAGAAACTTTTATCATCCAGTCTGCTGTCGAAAAATCTGAAAGTTAGAATTTATAAAACAATTATATTATCGGTTGTTCTTTATGGTTGTGAAACTTGGACTCTCACTTTGAGAGAGGAACATAGGTTAAGGGTGTTTGAGAATAAGGTGCTTAAGAAAATATTTGGGGCTAAGAGGGATGAAGTTACAGGAGAATAGAGAAAGTTACACAACACAGAACTGCACGCATTGTATTCTTCACCTGACATAATTAGGAACATTAAATCCAGACGTTTGAGATGGCAACGCTGTTTAATGATATCACTGAAATGGAATAAGGATGCTGTTTTCCTGGAACGACCTTCTTCTTGGGGAGATCGCAGCTATGCATGACATACACATTTTCGAGGAAGCCGCCGCTGATAGAGCTGAAATAACCGTTTTGAGCTATTACGCAGCTATTCCTGTTCACTTCTGAGTCGGCATTTATAAATATTGTCTCTCCGATTTAAGTGCTTCAAAGAGTACAGATTTCGTCACACAGTCGAGACAACTTAGTCACTTATCTGAAAAATTCTCGCTAAGACAGAAATTCCGCACAACTTGTACAAGGGCCAGGTCTTCCCCGAATACTCACCCCCACTACATCCTTCATTTGAGAGTTAGCCATGCGATCGACTTCTGTAGTTTAAAATGATCGTTAAAGAATAGGCGAGGCTTAATCTCTTGCACGGAATATGTCTACATAAATTGACAGCTCTTGCTCCTTGAATAAATCTCTGTCGGTATGCTGAATCGGCGACTTTTTCGACATACACGTTAAGCGGGAAGTCTACGTGGCGGCGTCCTTACGAACCATTTAAACCCAAATTAAGAACTCGCTTACAAAAAAATATCCTAGCATACTCGTAACTTAAATCTTTCACGACGTTCGATGTAATGAGACATTTTAGTTTTTCCTACCGAAGGATAGATGCAGATACACCCAAAGTTTCCGAGTTACGTGGCGGCTACAACCTTAGACAAGATGAGGAGAGGGAAATCTTTCTGATCCATTACCAAGTGTTACTCTGAAGGATCGAACCAGAAATACAAGAAGAGAAACAAGGGAAAGAGGAGAAGGAGGGAAAGAAGAAGAGAGAGAAAGAGTAGAAATGAATAAGAGAAACAGGTGAAAGGATGCGAAAGGAAAGAAGAGGACAAAGAGAAGAAGAAAAAGGAATAAGCTGTAAAGGAGAAGAAAAGAAATGAAGAAAATGGAAGAAGAGGAGAAAACTTAAGAAAAGAAAGAGGAAAAAAGATAAGAGAGCAAGGGAAGAAAAAAGAGAATATGGCAGAAGATGGAGAAGAGAAGGGAAAGGAAAAGTAAGAAAGAGGAAGAAGATAAGAGGGAAAAGAGAAGGGAAGAAGAAGAAAATGAAAGAAGAGGAAGAAGAGGAAAAAGAGAAAGTATATGAACAAAAAGAATAAATGGGGATAAATAAATAAGAAAAAGAGAAGAATGAAGAGAAAGCAGTGAAAAAAGAAGAGAAAAAGAAAGAGGAAGGAGAGAAGAAGAAAGAGGAAGGAGAGAAAAAGAAAGAGGAAGGAGAGAAGAAGAAAGAGGAAGGAGAGAAGAAGAAAGAGGAAGGAGAGAAGAAGAAAGAGGAAGGAGAGAAGAAGAAAGAGGAAGGAGAGAAAAAGAAAGAGGAAGGAGAGGAAAAGAAAGAGGAAGGAGAAAGAAGGAAAAAGAAAGGAGAGAAGAAGAAAGAGGAAGCAGAGAAAAGAGGAAGGAGATAAAAAAGAGAAAAGAGAGAAGAAAGAGGAAGGAGAAAAGAAGAAAGAGGAAGGAGAGGAAAAGAAAGAGGAAGGAGAGAAGAAGAAAGAGGAATGAGAGAAGAAGAAAGAGGAAGGAGAGAAAAAAGAGAAAGGAGAGAAAAAAGAGAAAGGAGAGAAGAAGATAGAGAAAGGAGAGAAAAAGAAAGAGGAAGGAGAGAAAAGAAAGGAGAGAAGAAGAAAGAGGAAGCAGAGAAAAGAGGAAGGAGAGAAAAAAGAGAAAAGAGAGAAGAAAGAGGAAGGAGAAAAGAAGAAAGAGGAAGGAGAGGAAAAGAATGAGGAAGGAGAAAAGAAGAAAGAGGAAGGAGAGGAAAAGAAAGAGGAAGGAGATAAAAAGAAAAAGGAAGGAGAGAAGAAGAAAGAGGAAGGAGGGAAGAAGAGAAGAAGAAAGAAGGAGAGAAAAAGGAAGAGGAAGGAGAAAAGAAGAAAGAGGAAGGAGAGAAAAAGAAAGAGGAAGGAGAGAAAAAGAAAGCGGAAAGAGAGAAAAAGAAAGCGGAAGGAGAGAAGAAGAAAGAGGAAGGAGAGAAGAAGAAAGAGAAAGGAGAGAAGAAGAAAGAGATAGGAGAGAAGAAGAAAGAGAAAGGCGAGAAGAAGAAAGAGGAAGGAGAGAAGAAGAAAGAGAAAGGCGAGAAGAAGAAAGAGGAAGTAGAGAAGAAAAAGAGAGTGCATCCAGGACAACTAAAGCATCTAAAATTTTAGTGGCAAAGCGTTACATCTTTTAACCACACCACACACTGAAATTGAAATAAAACATTTCACGGAATTTACGTAATAAGTACTTTTCTCAAAAGTAAATTAAGTGCACTTAACTTCTCTACTTCTGACCCCTTCAAATGTTTATGCAATTTATTTTTTATGTTGGTAAAAGAAATGAAACTGTCAGTTGTGACAAATTTATCAATAAGGATTTAAACAGAGAAAATGACCGGTTTTTCACTTATTTAATAATCTGTCGCTAGTAAAATAGTAATTTTTCTTTGATGCAACAGGCCCCTGAGTTTATCCAACTGCAATGTGGAATACGAACACAATTTACCATTGCTGCTGCACCAAATAACGGAAGGCAAGTGAAACATACAGTTTATACGAAAGTTAGATAAATTCCAACTTACTTTTGACAGTAATTGAACCAGGTTTATCTGGATTTCAATCTGAAACCAATATTATCTCAGTCACACATTGAACTTTTCTTTTAACATAAATACAATTCTCTTGTTTTGTTTCAAATTACAATTAGGAAGCTGTTTAAAACGCATCGATGTACAGAATGCGAGGGAGTTGTGCAAATGGACAGATTTTCAAATCCCGTGTATAAAGCTTGTTCGAAATATCCGCCAGTTTTGACACTTTCCAAACTTTGTAATTGTTGCCAAAGATGACGTCGACGGGGGAGGAACTTCGAAGCGGACGGAAGGACTTGTTGTGGAGCTGCAAACGATTTCGTCACATATCTTCGGAAATGCGTCAAAACCTTCAGAATTTGGTAGCAAATTCCGCACCAGTCAAGCCATCCTCGTTCCCTCTCCCGCCATGCCCCCCGCCCCGCTACTGATCGCCCGCTCCTCTTATCCTTTCGTCTTGAAAACGAGACCAAACAGCGCAAAATGTAAACTAAGTTTTCCAGAGCCGGGTTCACAGGGAGTGCATTCTGCCATCTCTATCATAACTGAACCTAGCAGTAAAGAAGTCGTGTTACCAACTTACAGATTTATTATTATTATTATTATTATTATTATTATTATTATTATTATTATTATTAGTTCAATGCCGCAGCGTCATGGTTTAAGGCATCATGTCTTTCTCGCGTTATTGAATGACCGCTGGTTCGAGTCCTCATGGGAATGTTTTCTCATGAAATTTCATCCAATGTATGGGATCGGTACCCACCCAGCGTCGTGATGAATTTGGGGAGCTAAGATAGATAGCGAAATCCGCTATAACAAATGGAGGCATTATCGTGCTGATTATACGTTTCACTCGTTCAAGTTGGATGATCGTTCACCTCTGCTGAAGCCTATGGACATGAGGTCAGCGGTGGGCTGGTCGACATTGTACGTTTATGGGCTGTTGCACCACGGAATATTATTATTATTATTATTATTATTATTATTATTATTATTATTATTATTATTATTTTGTGCTGATGACGTAAATATGTTGGTAGAAAATCCACGAACGATTAGGGAAAACATGGGAATTTTATTTGAAGAAGTAAGGAGATTGTTTTTTCGGGATTTACTTCCCAACCTAAGCATATGATTATGTCTCGTGACCGGAACATGGGCCTAGTACGAAATGGAAATATAAAAATTGGAAATTTATCCTCTGAAAAGGTGGAAAAATTTAAATATCTTGGAGCAACAGTAATAAAATATAACTGACGCTCGAGAGGAAATTAAACGCAGAATAAATATGGGAAATGCATGTTATTATTCGGCTGAGAAGCTTTTATCATGAAATCTGCCCTCGAAAAATTGAAAGTTAGAATTAATAAAACAGTTATATTACCGGTTGTTCTGTATGGTTGTGAAACTTGGACTCTTACTTTGAGAGAGGAACAGAGGTTAAGGATGTTCGAGAATAAGGTACTTAGGAAAATATTTGGGGCTAAGAGGGATGGAGTTACAGGAGAATGGAGAAAGTTACACAACGCAGAACTGCACGCATTGTATTCTTCACCTGACATAATTAGGAACATTAAATCCAGACGTTTAAGAAGGGCAGGGCATGTAGCACGTATGGGCGAATCTAGAAATGCATATAGAGTGTTAGTTGGAAGACCTGAGGGGAAAATACTTTTGGGGAGGTTAAGGCGTAGATGGGAGGATAATATTAAAAATAGATTTGAGTGAGGTGGGATATGATGGTAGAGAATGGATTAATCTTGCTCAGGATAGGGACCGATGGCGGGCTTATGTGTGGGCGGCAATGAACCTCCGGGTTCCTTAAAGTTCATTTGTAAGTAAGTTGCAATAATAATAATAATAATAATAATAATAATAATAATAATAATAATACATTCATATTTTTCTGCCTAAGGACAGGTTTTCCACTGCAAACTCAATATTCTCTATTCTTTATTATTATTATTATTATTATTATTATTATTATTATTATTATTATTATTATTATTATTATTATTATTATTATAGCAATTCACCACAAAAATGAAATATTTATTTCACTGTGTGGTGATGACGAAACGACAATAGTGAAATGAATTATTGCATGAATAAACGAAATTTTCAAAGAAATATTTCTCTACAACCTTATTACTTATTATTAGGGCTTGGAAGTTGATGACCTATAAGTCACAGAAAAATAACCCATAAAATGCTTATATTTCTGAAAATATGACATTAATATAAAAATGGACATGATTTTAATAATAAACTATAAGTAATAATAATAATAATAATAATAATAATAATAATAATAATAATAATAATTTTATCTGTGGAAAATACATTTTCACCAGTCTCAGTCACTATCTGCAGCAAAAATTTCCTCTGCTTTGTTTTTCTTTCGGCACTTTTACGTCTTCAAATTGTGTGATACAGTATGCTGACTGTGGGCACTGCAGCCTCAATGTTTGTTCTGTTGCGTTGAAAGCGAGGAAGCACGTAATATAAGTGATCAGGAGTCAAGGCTGATGCAAAGGAAAATTCTTGTAAGAAGCAATCGAATTGTGTAAGAAATCTACAGTAGGTTCTCGAATATACACTACGACTACACTGTAAAAAAAAAATGTCCGTTCGTAAGCAAAATGGAGCAAAAATTCAACAAAAAGTATAATATTTCCTAGAAAAAAAGTACAAGAGACAATAAAACACCGAAAAATGCAAAGAAAAACAACAACAAATGCAAAATAAAATTAGGCTATATTAGTTCGCGTTGAAGTGAGTTTGTATTCCATCCTGCATTATCTGTGTTGCCTCAGAATAAAATATGTTATTTCATCAACTTTCGAGCCCTAAATATTACACATAAGAAATCTTACATAATCTGCCAGAGGTTTAAGTTTTTAAGTACGTTTTAATAAAGAATTCAAAACGAAATAAAAATTAAATCCTGCAACAGAATCTTCACGCTATGATTTTCTTTGTGTTTCGGTCAATAGCGTGAGAGTTGAGAGATGCTACTAAATTCTATACTGGATCTCCATCCCTGAATATCTTCTCGCACCATAATCCATAGATTATAAATTGGTGAAGTGTTCAGAGAATATATTTCTTCTCGGTGTATGAACTTCCATCTCTGAATTAACACCAATTATGTAAACGCGTTTCAGCGACGTCGATCACAAAGCAGTGACTGAAAGAAGGGGGGTGGCAGAGGGAGGGAGTGGATTAGTAATGGAATCCATATCGTTCACTTCCCAAGCTCTCTTGATTTATCAGAGTCCGGTTTCTAGGAAGTATGAGATCGTATTTCACTTGTTACCGCCTCGTCGCTACGGGCAACGATTGAAGAACGGATCTGGGAGTAAAATAAAAAAAAAAGGTTGAGAATCGTTTTGTACAAATATGGAAGGGAAATTTTAAGTCTCTATCGTTTTATTAATATCCACTCATTCGATAGATGTCGCAGCAAGCGCGAAGAGGCTTACATCGGCGTGTGAACTAGGCTTAGAAAAACTTTTCAAGAGAAGATTAACCATTGGCGCAAAAAAGAGAGGAGAAAAACTGGAATCCAACCTTGTCAAAACCAACACATCGACAGGGGTTGTAGCGTAGTGGTGACTGTCCTCTTTAAATAGATAAAGAACAAAAAAAAAAAAGGATAACTTTTTTTTTCTAAAAAATTGTTGCCAACTTTATATCATCGATGAAGCTTCTTCCGAAAAAGAACTTTTTTGCTGTTACTAAAGAAGCTGTTTCACTTGTTTTAATGATAACTCAACTAAACGAAAAGAAAAGAAAATCTCTTAGGAGTTAATTCCTATCACTACTTCTTTCCGTCTACCCCCCACCCCCTTCTCTTAGCTTTACCCTCTTTCTTGTTCGTAGTTACATTCGTTGTCTGAAAAAAAAAAAAAAAAAGGCAGAATTCATGTGATAGACTGCCAGAACAAATTTACCACTACTCAATTTTCAACGCCAGGCTTTGTATTCTAAACAGCCGGCATGCTATTTCAAAATCTACAATACTTCCAATGACAAGAACGGATAATGGAACAAGATAGCGTCATTAAGTATAACACATTCAACTGTTTCCTCTGTATCAACTTCTATCTGTTATTGAGCGATACGTAGCAACGAGTTTCGCAATACGATCGTCAATTTTTTCCCCCTTCTCTTTTTTTCCTTACACGCAACCAAGTCCTTCAAGAACGTAGCTATGTATTCTATGCAATATTTCGAGACCAAGAACATTTTCGAGGTTAGGAAATGTTAGAATAGATGGAAATAAATGTTTTCTTATGTCATAAATATTCGTTCTGGTGCATGGTTTGATTCCAGAGAGGGGCTAAGTAGATAAAGAAATACAAATATCCATAAATTCTCTCATGGATGGTCAAATTTTACTGGTAAAATCCGAAGAAGATGAATTTCAAAGATCAATAATTGCCTTTACTAAATTTCTTCTTCTTCTTCCTCCTCTACAACTATGAAATTATAAATGGAAGAAGAATTATATGAAATGGTAACATAAAACAATATTTTCTTTCACAAAATATAGGCCAACTCATCATACCCAATTTCGGTAATGCATATTATCCTTGAACTTGTATGTTAAAGATACTATTTAAAAAATAAAGTGCGTAGGCCTAAAATTTTATGAAAAATTTAATGTACAATGTTTTCTACAGGAACTGAGATATCTTCTAACTGATTTTGTCAATGGTTTTATAACAAAATATTACACAATTTTTTAATGCTCACATGACACCTTTCCCATTTGAAATTTAAAAGCTGTGCCCAATATGGCGATTTCAAGATGGCGGAGCGTGACAATGATGTGTATAATTAGTTGATTAATTAGTGTTACCACAGTCTACTATATGCAGTCATGAAGCTTGAGTTGTTAAGGGTACTAGGAACAATAGACTGTGCCGGTACTATTTCGCATTGTCTGTAATGAGATGATATTAGCGATCCTAGTGGTTAGCAACTATCTATGGGTGCGTATTTACTACGTATTGAGCTTCGTGACTGTACAGTATATATAAGGCTGTGGTTTTACTATAAATGGGAACATCTATATTTACCTAATATACAATATCAGACATGTATTGAGGTGATTTCAGACTTTTTATTCATTCTGCGTACTGTATTACATTGTATTCTAATGTATGTACAGAGTGTCCGAGAAGTTTGAAACAAATAGTAAAGATATATTTTGTCCTATAAATTAAAATGTAAATTTTTGAAGGACGAAAGTTTGGAAATAATTTTTCTTGATAGTTAGAAGAAATACACTCAGGAATAAGTGAAAAATGTGGTAAGATTTATCACATTTAATACCCATCTATCACCTTTTTCATACTTAATTTCTGACGAGTATAAGAAAATTATTCCCAACTTCTTGTCCTCTTTAACATTCATACGAGTATTTTTACCTACTAAGAAAAAATAACACAACCACTGATTGTAGACTTTCCAGCACATATTGTATAAATTCTAACATTGTAACTTTTATTTAGAAACTACAATACTCCTACCTGAAAGCTTGATTTGCATAATACACGTCACTGTTCGTTAACAGAAAACCACAATTTAAGTCACACAGAGTTAGTGTGCACTCAATGTTGGTTGCTTGACGGTTGTCAGCCCACTTTGAGGTCTGTGGATATAGAGGGAAAAATTGAATCGGTGTATGGTAGAGTTCCCGGGTAGCTCAGTTGGTAGAGCGTTGGTACGTTAAACCAAGAGTCCCGGGTTTGATACCTGGCCCCGGAACAATTTTTCTCTTAAAATTATTCAAATCAACTTTACAGTTGAAAGCTTACCTGAAAGCTTGATTTTCTCCTACTTTGTGTTCACTTTTAGAAATTTCATTTTTTATTGATCAGAAAACGTAGAAATCACATGTTGTGTATTAGCAAGACAACAAAACTTCATAAAACACAGCACAGTACATAACACGTGACAAACATCCATGCCTGAACTGGATTCGAACTCATGCATACAAGGTTCAACGTCTTAACAAGCAAATTTTCCACGGATGGGCAAATTTTAAAAAATATCATATCAAGTCTTCAGGATGTGTATAATCAGTGTTATTTATCTATATAACTATGTCCCATAATTCAAGAGAAATAGCGTCAATGTTCGTTAGAGCCAATTTAAGTAATTTTTTCCCTTTCCTCAGAAAATAATCAGTAAAGAAATCTGATAATTAACCACCTCAGCGCCATGAACGAGATTATTCGAGTAGAAATGCCGGTTCTAATTAAGGTGAATGGGGAACTGAGTCAAAGTCCTGCCATCTGCCAATGGTATGACCAACTAGATTCGTGTCTCCATGGAGATATAGGAACAATACAGATGGCTTCAAGACGATGTACTAAGTCGTGCAGAGAGGCGATTTTCTCTTGTTTGCCGCCCATTACGTGACTGCATTAAGTATAACAAATTCTACGAGTTATTTTTGTTAGAAGTAACACGTTTTTACGGGGAAGTGTAATAGGGCTATGAAGATAAATTTTAAAACTAATATAATGAATTTTAGAGGCAATGTTTAATACGAATCTAAGTTACAAAAAATCTACGAAGAAGGAATGGAATTGGATTTTGGGTGAAAAGTTTGATTTTTTTCAATTTATTGTCTGATTTACCCTCTTTAAAATGGTATATCACAGATGACTATATTAAAATTCTATCCATTTTAATTTTTCAGCTTTCTGGGTAGGGGTAGGGTATAATTTTAACACCTATTTTCCAAAAAAAAAAAAAAAAAAAAAAAAAAAAACGGATTTTCGGCTATTTTTTATTTTTAAATGTATTTATTCTTTGCTTTTCTTCTTTAAAATGGTATAGCATAATCATACTAAAATCATATTCATGTCAATTTTTCACTTTTCAGAGAAGGAGGAGTAATATATTTGTCTCAGTCCCCCATGAATGGAATTCTCTACCTCAGAAGATTAGGGGCTGCCAGACAATAACCACTTTCAAGAAAAGGCTAAACGATTTCTTACGGGCGCAGTCAAATTGAAGTTATACTTGTGCTCGAGCTTAATAATTTAATTTAATTTAGCTATGGCTATCATTACTTTTACTATTATTATTATTATTATTATTATTATTATTATTATTATTATTACTAATATTATTATTATTATTATTATTATTATTACATAATTATTTTATTGGTGTTGTGAAGATGAAAAGAATTGTCATTGTATTATATTAATTATGTGTTATATTGTCTTGTATTGTATTGTATTGTATTAATTATGTTATATTCATAGCAATGTAGTAATTTTCTATCATACTGGTTGAGCGGAAGAGAAGGCCGAATGGCCTTAACTCTGCCAGTTAAAATAAGCCATTATTATTAATATTATTATTATATTATGTCTTATTTAACTCTCATTTTCAATAAGTTTACTTTTTCCATGCAAAACGAACCCTTTCTCAGCTTCTCTAGTATTTAATCTAAAAAGCTAAAATTTTCAGGAATAGCTTGTTTGGATGTATTACATACACCGAAGCAATATTTCCGAAATTTTTTAGATTTTGAAGAAGTTACAGGGGGTAATACACTAAGAAAAAAAAAGATGAATGGGGAAAAATTTATTTTTCAGTAAGCAAATATATTAAAGAAAAATATTACTATTACACGATTAGAAGAAAGTATATAAAGATAAGAAGGAATATAGTACTCTAATACAGTAAAATATTGACTTACTGAAATTCTATTTCACTAATTTTAGCTTCACCAAAACGTTTGAACGGAGCCGCCATTTTCATTGACTGTCTATGCTGTAAACAAATGACGATCGCAAAGCATGTTTTATAGCACCGTAAAGAATTTGCAGTTTGAAATGTTGGCAAACAAAGAAACAAATTCTAGGGAGGTGATAAAAACACAAGAAAGTATATAAAGTTTAGAAGAAATGAAGTAACTTACTCTAATACAATAAAATAGATAATAATTGACTTACAAAAATTATATTTCACTAATGTCACCTTCACCAAAATGTTTGAACAGAACCGCCATTTTCAGTCGATTATGCGGAAAACAAATTACGATCGCAAAGCATGTTTTATAGCACCGTAAAGAATTTTCAGTTTGAAAAATGTTGGCAAACAAAGAAACAAATGCTAGGGAAGTGATAAAATTGTTCGATAAGCAGCCATGATTGGTTGAAAGACGTCCTTTTGTACCGTTTTATTGGTCAAAAGCAGTATGACGTAGTAAAAGTGTAATAGTCACAATAAAAATTTTAATTATGGATAAAAATTTATACAAAAATTAAAAAAAAAACGTTATATTAAAGTACCAATATCTCAAAAACCCATAGAGCTACCGCTATAAAATTTTGCATTATTACAGTATCTTCATTTTTGCCAGTTTTATTTAAAATATCTGCAAAAACTTGCATTCCAGAAATAATTACTATTGGTTACATAGTTTATTAATTTATAATTTTAAAAATCTCATTAATTAATTTTTCATGTAAAATGATCTTAATAGTTGTAATTTTTAGGCACAGTACAATTTTCTTCTCATTCTTGATATACAAGGAAATGAGAAATTCTCCGATGTAATCAATATATTCAGAGATATTGGGACTTTAATACAACGTTGGTTTAATTAATTTTTTAATTTTTATCCATAATTGAAATTTTTATCATGAACAAACTATTTAACCAATTCGAATGTACTTTTCAATATTTATTCATCCTACGATGATAAATTTACATAAAAGAATTCATGCAAATATCTTTCATATGCCCAGAGAAAAAAATAAAAATTATACATATTAAACATTTTAACTTTCGAGGGCCGTTACCGAACCAAGGCCATCTGTATTTACAACAGGACACGATACTACGATTTCTGCAACAGAAAATATACATAATGCAATGGCAAAACAAAATAACAACGTCTTCATACTCTCACGAGGCAGTAAACTGAGTAACAAGACGTACAGATAGGTTGCCATGGAAATACGCTAGCTTCTGAGAACTATACGAGTGTTATGGAGGTTCCTACTGGCAGGCCCGGATCGGCGTGGTCCGCCATACAGCCGATCTGTGTTCCTAGTCTGTTAACATTATCACACCTCCATTATCCGACGTTCAAAGCAAGGCAAAGCGGTTTCCTCATAATAAACGCTCCAATCCAGAGTTTCTTTCCTTATAAAAGCTCAATCACACCATTGCCACGCTCACGCTCGGTTCAATGTCAGGTTGCCAAACTACCGACACAAACTTCAGCTTTGAAGTCGGTTTTTAACGACGCCGCATCAATTGTGGGGTTTTCTGGCATCGATGGAGTTTATGATAGTGAGATAACATTTCGGCGAAATGAGATTACTTGTCAATAGCCTTACAGTTGGGGAAAACCTCGGAAAACATGACAGGTGCATAGGTTTGGGGGAGAGTTGGGTAGTATCGGACATCGGGTAATATCGGACAGTGAGTTTCTTTCATCTACCACCAGATGATAGTACCTGAATGACATGGTTACGTTTCTGTGATGTCGCATACAGAAACGTAACCATGTTATTCAGGTATAGCTCGCGCAAGAAACGATTACCGAAAACCTATGGTGGCGTTGCTGTCTGTTTTGACGTGTGTATGTAGGCACGCCGAGGGAGGAGAGGTGCGAGCCGATAGAAGTACTGTCTCTTCCAAGAAGATGAACAAATGAGGACATCGTTGTGGAAATAAAGAATGTAGCAAGAGACAAATTCGGAGCTAATTAAACGCGCAACATATGTTTACGAATGAAATAATAATAATAATAATAATAATAATAATAATAATAATACCGTGCGATATAAGACACGTATTCACATGCAATGGAACAACCTAAAGTCGTGATGTAACTATCACAACGCAAGACTGATTCTATCGATGTCATTTCTCTTCCGACTGTACTCTTGAATATCATTCAAGTTATCTCGTGACCTTTCCTCTCGCCCGCTCTTCCTTATCGCAGTGTTTGATTCGCATTCCTTCCGTCGGTAATCCGTGGTTGCGAGACCTATACTACCATCTGGTGGTAGATGAAAGAAACTCACTGTCCGATATTACCCGATGTCCGATACTACCCAACTCTCCCCTACGTAGAACTATGTGTGGGTGTGATACCTGTCGACAGGTGCAGGGATATAGGAACACAAAGAGAAGGAGAAGATGAAGAGAAAAGGGGGAATGTAAGGAGACCAAGAGGAACACAAGGAGAACAGAGTAAGCATGGAAGGGGGGAACAAGGAGAATACAAGGATAGCAAGGGGAATACAAAGAAAACAAATTAAAGGCAAGGAGGTCTCATCACAAATGTCATCGAGAATCTTCCGATTTCTTTTTATGAGAAACCATGAAGGAAAAATTGGCCTACCAGATTTAATTCTTAAATTACTTACTTTTAAAGTGATTACCTGATAAATTTACGCACAAAATCAGATTAAAGTTCAATATGAAAGGTTAATTGCAACAATTAACAAAGGACATGCGTGCCAATCAACTGCTAATTGTGTTTCACGATATCCCTTCGTTATAAAGTACACGATATAAAATATTTACTGGCTACGAACTCCCGAGTGTTTAAACTTCGAAACTTCGTAGTTACAAGTTCGTGATGCTTTCTTCGTCTGAAATTCCGAAGGCCTCAACTTCAAACCCGACCTTGAACGCTGGGAAAGTCTGTTTACTGGCCTTTAGAGGAAACAGGAAAATCATAACGCGATAATAAATCAAAATAAATGAAGCCCGAAACAACGCTGTCTTCCCTGTTTCTATGGCAACGTTCTCTTTCTGTACTATTAATGTATCAATTTTTGTGATGGTACAATAGAATATTGTGACAACGGTTATAAATGTATGATTCATCACAAACGTCATTTCTGATTTGACAGGCTTTAAACCCGTGTCTCCGGCATGGAAAGCCTAGCTGTTCTCAACCTTTTTCAGCCCAGTATGAGCTCCCTGTTTATGAGTAACTATGAGCTAATATTGTTACTAGCTAGTGTAACTGTACACGACACGTGTTCAAAATCGCTTGTCAATTGTCGGCAGCAGTGTTCTTTCATACCGTTGTTCCCCCAAGAGTACCCGACAGCCAATCTATGCGGCGTAACTCTTACGTAACAGCTAGCAAAGTGTTTGGAATAGCCTACAGTTCTTAGAGCCAGTCAGTTTATACCTGATTACCAATCATAGGAAAGAATGAATGAATGGCTTTTTGAGTGAACGACTGGAAGTAGGCTAAGGCTAAGTAAATGAATAGATTTTGGATGAATGAATATATGAGTGATTAAATCCATGAATGAATGAGTATGAGTATGGGTGAATGAATAAATTAACGTCTGAGAGAATTATCAATGAATGTATAAAGCGAGTAAATGATTTAATGTGTAAGAAAATGAATAAATGTACAAAGTAAGAGAATGAATTAATGTGTGAGAGAAAGAATGAATGTATAAAGTTAATTTGTGTATGAGTAAATGAATGAATGAATGAATTAGTGTATCAGAGATGGAATGTATAAAGTAAGTGAATGAATTAATTAATGAATTAATGTGTGAGAGAATGAATGAATGTATAGGCCTAAAGTAAGTGAATGAATTAATGTGTGAGAGAATGAATGAATGTATAGGCCTAAAGTAAGTGAAAGAATTAATGTGTGAGAGAATGAATGAATGTATAGGCCTAAAGTAAGTGAATGAATTAATGTGTGAGAGAATGAATGAATGTATAGGCCTAAAGTAAGTGAATGAATTAATGTGTGAGAGAATGAATGAATGTATAGGCCTAAAGTAAGTGAATGAATTAATGTGTGAGAGAATGAATGAATGTATAGGCCTAAAGTAAGTGAATGAATTAATGTGTGAGAGAATGAATGAATGTATAGGCCTAAAGTAAGTGAATGAATTAATGTGTGAGAGAATGAATGAATGTATAGGCCTAAAGTAAGTGAATGAATTAATGTGTGAGAGAATGAATGAATGTATAAAGTTAATGTGTGTATGAGCGAGTGAATGAATGAATGAATTAATTAATTAATTAATTAAATAATTAGTGTGTGAGATAATGAATGTATAAAGTTAATGTGTGTATGAGGGAGTGAATGAATGAATGGATGAATTAATTAAATAATTAGAGTGTGAGATAATGAATGTATAAAGTTAATGTATGTATGAATGAATTAATTAATTAATTAATGTGTGAGAAAGAATGAATATATGAAATAAGTGATGAACTAATGTGTGAGAGAATTGAATGAATGAATGAATAGGCGAAGTTAATGTGTAAGAGTGAATAAATGAATGAATGAACGAATGAATAATGAATGAATGAATGAATATGTGAGAAATTATGAATGTATAAAAAATTGAATGAATTAATGTGTGAGAGAATGAATGAATGAATGAATGAATGTATAAAGTGAATTAATGAATGAATGTATGTATGAGTGGATGAATTAAATTGTGAAAAGAATCAATGTATAAAGTGAAGGAATTAATGTGTGAGATAATGAATGAATATATAAAGTGAATGAATGAATGAATTAATTAATTAATCAATCAATCAATGAACATGTGATTGAATGAATGAGTGTGAATGAATTAATGTGTGAGAGAATTAATTAATGAGTTGAATGAATAAATTTATAAGCGAATTACTGAGTTTATGAATTATTGGATAAATGAATAAAGAGTATATGAAGCAAGACATTGGAGAACTGATGTATGAGGGAGTGAATTTATGAATAAATGAATGTATGAATCAGTGAATGAATTTATGAGTGAGTGAATTAATGTAAAGGTGAGTGAATGAATGTATGAGAGAATGAATAAATGAAAACGAGTGAATGAATTTATGAGTAAATGAATGAATGTACGAGTGAATAAATGAATATACGTGTATGTGCACAATTTTCGCATTTTTGCAAGTTGTGTTTGGAAAATTAATAGCTATGTGGACTCTTAGGAAGAGGAAGGAGAGAAGACAAAGGAAAAGGAGGTGAAGAGATGGAGAGGAAGAGAAAATGGGAAAGAAAGAGACGAATACATTAAACGTTCAATTGCTGAACAAGAAAAGAGAAACAAAGAAAGAAATTGAGAAAAACGAGAATTTAAGAGGAAGATGAAGTAAATGCAAATTTGATGAAGAAAAGGAGAAATGGAGAGGAAAGAATGTGAAAGGAGAGATGGTGGTCTGGTCCTGTTGAACACGGTAGCTGTTGGTAACGGATCCGACAAACATTCTCCCCTCCTTGTCTTCGCTGATGTGCAGTCGATACGAAGCTGCTATTGTACATCTCGTTTCAGATCCATCGACAGCTTTCGTCCCCTACTAAAGTAGACATAAGAAGGTTGTTGATAACTAAACTACACGGGGCATGAATTGCGACTCTCATGATGTGAGATCTGCTTAAATTCACCTGAGACAACACAGTATACTCATATTCACTCCCGGGGTGAGACTCAAACCAACGACCTACAGTCCTCAAAGCGTCAAGACTGCGTCTTAATTTCTACGCACATAAAGAAAACATTCTTTACAAATATCTCACGAAAGAGTAAAGAAGAGTTCGGGACTATTAACACGGTCTTCTTGAACCGCATACAGCAGAGAAACTAACTGCATTAACATAGGAATTGTATAGCGTGGCAACCGGTAACCAAGATACGGAAACAAAAGACGCCGCAAAGTAATTATATGAACACTTCGTTTCTGAGAGAAGGAAGATTCTTATAGTGTTTTAATTTCAATGTGTTGGTAGAACTGTGAAGAGCGTCAACGTACTTAATATAGACTTTGGGACAGCGATAACAAAATTCCTAGAAACGTGCGACTCAATTTTAAGAAGTTTAAAGTGGGACGTAATAGAGAAACAACTGAAATCTAGTAGAGTAATAGCGGTGTCTGTTACAGAAGAAAAGTCATTGAATTTAGAGAGAAGAGCTGAATGTTTAAGGAGGGGTTAAGGAATGCAGATTGCTGGACTTGAAATGTGGGGATGTATGAAGTGAAGAACAGATGTTTAGACTAACAAATTAAAAGACTACTGTATATAGTAACGAGGTAAGACAATTGAAAGGCGTATCTAATGAAGGAAAGAAAGAATAAACAATACAGTTGAAAGAAAGAAAATAAACATGGAAAAGAAGAAATTAAGAAAAAATAATGATAAAAGAAAGCTAAAAGGAGAGGAAAAAAGAGCGAAGAAAAAATGTAACACAAGAAGAAAGAAAGAGATGAGGGAAAAAAGAACGAAAAGAATAAAGAAAGACTGGAAGAAGGAAAGAAAGTTAGATAGAAAGATTAAATAAAAGAATGCACGAATGATAAAAGAAGAAAGAAAGAAAGAAAGAATGCAAAAAGTAAAAAAAGAAAGGCAAAGGAAAGAGAAAAAATAAAAGAGAAGGGATAGAAAGAGAGAAATGAAAAGAGACAGAGAGTAAAAAGAAGAAAAAGAAATATGGAAGCGAAGAATGAGAGATGAAAGGAAGATATAAAAAAATTAAGAGAAGGAGAGAAAGAAGAAATGACACGAGAGAAGAAAGAGATAAAGAAAGAATGGAAGGAGAGGAGAAAGAAAGAAAGAAAGAAGATGAGAAAGGACGAAATAAGAGAAGAAAGAAGGAATACAGGAAGAGAAGAAAGGAAGAATGAATGAAGTTGAGAAAGAAAGAATGGAAAAGAGTGGGAAGAAACAATGGAAGAAGGGTGGAAAGAAAAATGGAAGAAGAGAAAAAAGAATAGAAGAAGAGGAGAAAGTAAGAATGGAAAGAGAAGAAAGAAATAATGGAACGAGAAGAAAGAAATAATGGAAGAGGAAAAAAGAAAGAATGGAAGAAGATGAGAAAGGAGGGACGGAATAAGAGAAGAAATAAGGAATAGATTAAGAGAAAAAGGAAGAATGAATGAAGTTGAGAAAGAAAAAATGGAAAAGAGTGGGAAGAAAGAATGGAAGAAGGGTAGAAAGAAAAATGGAAGAAGAGCGTAAAGAAAGAATGGAAAATAGTGGAAAGAAAGAATGGAAGAAGGGTAGAAAGAAAAATGGAAGAAGAGCGTAAAGAAAGAATGGAAAAGAGTGGGAAGAATGGAAGAAGAGTAGAAAGGAAAATGGAAGAAGAGCATAAAGAAAGAATGGAAAAGAGTGGGAAGAAAGAATGGAAGAAGGGTAGAAAGGGAAATGGAAGAAGAACGTAAAGAAAGAATGGAAGAAGGGTAGAAAGGAAAATGGAAGAAGAGCGTAAAGAAAGAATGGAAAAGAGTGGGAAGAAAGAATGGAAGAAGGGTAGAAAGGAAAATGGAAGAAGAGCGTAAAGAAAGAATGGAAAAGAGTGGGAAGAAAGAATGGAAGAAGGGTAGAAAGAAAATGGGACAAGAGCGTAAAGAAAGAATGGAAAAGAGTGGGAAGAAAGAGTGGAAGAAGGGTAGAAAAAGATGAAGGAAGAGTGGAAAAAAGGAGCAAGAAAAAGTGGAACAAGACGACAAAGAAAGAACGAAGAAAGAGGATAAGTAAAGAATAGTAGAAGATAAACAATAATGGAATAAAATGGGAAAGAATGGAAAAGAGGAGAAATGAATAATGATAGAAGAGGAGAAAGAGATAAAAAAGGAATGATAATAGAGGAGAAAGAACGAAAGAGAAGAAAGACATAAAGAAAATGTGATAAAAAGAAGAAGAGAGATTATTAAACAGCAGAAGGAAGAAAGAAATAAAAATTAAAAAAAGAAAGAAAACCAACTATTTCGCGAACCTAAATGCTTCAATTCCACGCATCTCTAAGTAGTAAAGCTTGCGATAGATCAGTTAATAGACGCATGGTACTTACGCTATGACCTGAAACTAGAACACAATCAAAACAGAGCAAATCTTAAGATGTCCGGACAAGTTTGAAGTAACTTCCCTGAGTATTAAGCTCATTCTGTCCGGACTGCAATGAATGAAGAGAGAGACTTGAACCACCTCCTTCCTTCGCTAGCGAAAGAATCCAGATGCATAGCAAACGGTAACTAAGAAAAGCAAAAAGAAAGCGACAGTCCACTGAAATTCCTCCCGAAGGAGAGACGAAAATTTCTTACAGACTCCGAACTCCGGTGGAACTGCTTGAGTCAGAGAAAGAGACAGAGAGATATCGTACTTACTGGACACTTGCGACGGAGGAATCTTGGTTCGGTGCCTTGTAAGAATAAGGAACTCAGCTCCTACTGGGGTGCATATGGTTATAGGACATCTATAAGAGTTACAACAGTCACCCATGGTTCCCAGCTTGCCGCTCGGGCTTGATAGAAGTGGGTAGTGGTATATGCTTCCACACCCTCCCTCCCTCCACCCCAACAACCCTCTTTAGTCAGTAGCAAGGAATAAATCGATACCAGACTTAGCGTATCTGTCTAATTGTCAGTAGCAAGCGCAAGCAAGAACCTCCACGGGGTAGAGATGGAGCCATAGAGCTTAATCACTCCCCCTCTTACCCCCCCACCACCACCACCCCTCACCCCCCTTTTCTGTTACCCTCTTTTCCCTCCACCCCCTGGGTTTCCAACTAGCCTTCCGTCCTCCAATAATCAATAATTATACTCAAATAAAGAGGAATAAGGAGAGATGGATGGGTGGAAGAGAGACGAAGAGAATTAGACACAAGGAGACGATGACGACGGCTGCAGAAACTAAATACATGGTACAGTCGGTGCCTCTGCAAGTGGGACTCATTAGCTGATTGTGCCGGCCAGCGCGGTGTTAAGTGGGTGAGGAACACCAGCGTTGGTATTCGACAACGGGACGACAGTCCGAGACTTACGTCTTAGCCTGATTTACTTAAAAGCAGCTCAGGTGAGTAATACTTCGTCTTACTGTCAACCACGACCCATCTGCATCAGTGTTCATATCTTAGCCTAACTTTCTTAGAAATGAACTGCGTTCAATTTAAAAAGAGACCCACACATTGAACATAACTATGTTTATACAGGGTGATCCCTTTATGTATGGATAAAATAAAAACACCTTAAAACATTTACTACTGAACTTTATTTGTTGAAACTTTGTGCATACAACACTGAAAGATGGGAGATTCCTCAGAGCTCAACATGACCCCCATTGCGCACCCTGCACAACTCATAACGGTGATGCAATTCAGCTCATGTCCATTGTAACATAAGAGGGGTGATTTGTTGAAAAGCTTGATTAATTTTTACTCTCAGATCATCAATGTTTCTAGGTTTCTGTGAATAGACAATGTCTTTAACAAAACCCCACACGAAGAAGTCAGGAGGGGTTAGATCTGGGGAGTTTGGGGTCCAAGTCAAGAGATAGCTGCTTCTCGTAAGGGTTTCGCCTGCGACCTCCTGCATTTTTTTTAACACAAAACTTATTTCTAGAAATGTTCGATACCACAACTTTATGGAATCGTATTTAGGTACATTACGCACACCATACTCACGTCGAAATTCCCTTTGAACTCTTTTAAGACCTCAGGGCATTTTCTCTACGTAACGTAAACGTAATACAGGGTGATCCGTTTATGTATGGATAAAATAAAAACACCGTAAAACATTTACTACTGAACTTCATTTGTTGAAACTTTGTGCATACAACACTGAAAGATTGTAGATTCCTCAGAGCTCAACATGACCCCCATTGCGCACCCTGCACAACTCAAAACGGTGATGCAATTCAGCCGATGTCCGTTGTAATATAAGAGGGGTGATTTGTTGAAAAGAGTGCGTAATTTTTACTCTCAGATCATCAATGTTTCTAGGTTTCTGTGAATAGACAATGTCTTTAACAAAACTCCACACGAAGAAGTCAGGAGGGGTTAGATTTGGGGAAGTCCGGAAACTTATTGATTCCTTCTTGTAAACAGAGTGATTCACGAGGATTTACCGTCACTTACGGAGCTTATTTCCGAAGACATTCTGAGGGAAAAAATGTCACATAAACATTTACCCTAATCGCAATATTTCCACACTTACATTAATTTTAAGTTCTTTGTAAACTAACTTTTTTCTTTACTTTTAAGGGTAAAAAAATATTACTAATAGAGAATGGACTATTCAGAAATATCATTTTTTTAATTGGCTAGTGTTCTGAATCTAAAAATGTGTTGTTAATTGCTTTGTACAGATTTTATTTTTAATTTTTAACTAAAAATGTCATCATTCTTACGCACTTATACCAAAAATTGTTACAAATCATATGACTTTAGGAACTTGATTCTTTACAGTTTAATTATGCATCCTAATGTACAGTCTTGAAGAATTTACAAGAGTGGCGTGATTTGTAACAATTATTGTGATAAATGCGTAAGAAAATGTAATTATGTAGTTAAAAATATTGTACGAAGCAACTACGGAATTCACAACACATTTCTAGCTTCAGAATACTAACTAATTAAATAAATGACACTTCTGAATAGTTCATTCTTTATCTGTAATATTCTTTTACCCTTAAAACTAAAGAAAAAAGGTATTTTATTAACAACTTCAAATTAGTGTAACTCTAAAAATATTGAGATTAGGACAAATGTTTACATGACATTTTTTGCTCAGAATGTCTTCGGAAATAAACTCCGTAAGGGACGGTAAATTCTCAAGAATCACCCTGTATACATATTGATCGTTGTTAAATAAATGTACAATTTTATTTTCGGAATAAAATAAGCATCATTTTTAGATAGATCGCTCTTAATTATTTCATTTACACACAATGTAACAAGTTCCTATAAAAACGCCATGACTATTAAAGTTCTTAGTGTCAAAAGATGAAGTTGCGTTAGTGATAAGCGAAAATCTGTCCGTTTCATCCATGTAACCCTCGACTAATGTTATTCAAAGTTAAAAAATGTCATGCTTTCACCACAAATTTTATATCTACAAAAAATAAACTGAATAAGGATTTATTTTGTGAGAAACTGAGAAACAATTGAAAGAGTATTTCCTAAGTAACAGAAAAAAAGAGGTGAGCGTTTTGATAAGATGGTATAGGCCTATGGAGCTAAGGTAAGCTTGGATTACATACGGTAAGGTTACGTTATGTAAGATAAGATTAGGTTAGGTTAGATAAAGTGGTATAAAATAATGTTATATTAAGTTAGATAAGTTTAGTTCAGATAAAGTAAGGGCAAATTAAGTATGGTTTAGGTTAGGTTAGGTACAGTATGGAAATTGTATTGTAAGAAATGAACAACATTATAAAAAAAAGTTGCTAGAGAATATTTGTCTCAATATCGCTATGTTCAGTACAAATCCACTGAGACTCGAACCTCAGTTCCTTTAGTAGGAACTCTTGAGCTGACAACTGCAGTTGTCCCTGCAAGGACTGAACGGTTGTTACAGTGGCGGATTCGTGAGATCGAACACTGAATGTGTCAAGAAACTGCGAATGCTACTGCAACGGAACACGGAGGGAGGCAAGTGTTTTCCACGCGGTACGGTCCGAGCTTTCAAACTAGGAAGGATCCTGCGCAGATGTTCTCCGTGTCTTCTCATGTCAATTCAAGGCGATATGACGGGGTTAAAACACTGCAACTTGCAAGTTTCTCAACCCTGCTACACAACACAAACCTAGTCCCTTACGAAGACTTTGGTCAGTTGCTGCCATTGTCACACTTTCTATTAAACTATTAGAACGATCTCATTTCATTACGAATCTTATCTATTTTAGTAATGGAAAGAAGTCAGTTTTTAATTCGTTACTTCATTAAGAACGTATCATTAGACATATGTATTAACCTATGTCATTAATTTCAGGGTGTTATTCTTTGAGATATTTCAAACAAAAAACGTTCAATACAATTTTGCTCGTTTTTGCTTCCTTTTCCAGATAAAAACTGTTTTATATTAAACATTTCATAGCGTGTTTTGAGAAAGCCATTGATTTAATTCGTAATAAACTCGGCCAATTTAAGAAAGCAGTCTTTATGATAATATATAATTGAAAGAATTTTTGTGTGAGATCGTGCGTATTTGCTTGTTTTCCGCACAGAACCAATACGCGGTAAGTGTGAAATACCACATTCAGTATTCCCAACGTAACAGACATAACAATTTCCCTCTTCTTACCGCTTAAGCGCGACATTCATTTTACTGCTTTAGGCTTTTAACATATTATTTTTAGAGACGTTTAACATAGTAATAATTATAAATTGGAAACTTACCACTGCAATTTCACCTAAATTGCACTGTTAATTATTGTTTTTAAATATTTGCAAAAATTAAGTAAAGTCTACTACTCCACGAAACTTATTGCATTCCTGATACAAGTAACATTAAGGAAGCTGTGAAAAAATCAACACGATTCCAGATGCCGATGTTATTACTGCAATATGTTATATAAATAATATTGTTAAAATATTAAAATGAAAAATAAATCATTACATAACCTTACCGTTTGTTTTAAGTTCGCATTTATAGACTGGGGGAAAAAAAAAGACAGACGTATATCACGGCCTGCTGGAGTATAGTAAACACAGAAAACATTTTATAGCAACAATGTTGAAGAAAGATATGTTGGTGTTCCGAAGTTGGCGTCATTAAACAGAAACCAACATGGAGATTTCATTGCAACTAATTAGAAATTCGTCTTTCAGGTATGTAATAAACGATCTTCGCACAAAATAATGTACGATACACGAGCGGTATGTTTGTTTTCATGTTCTCGGAAATTAAAAAAGCTCAACTACGTTTCGCTTTTTCAATCTTTTCCTCGAACATGAAAACATCAACATACCGCTCTTGTAACGTATATTACTATAGTTTTGTCCTTTAAATCTGCAGAAATTTGATCCGAACAAATGTAACACTGAAACATTTGCAGAACGAAAAGTTACATATTGTTCGGATCAAATGTCTACACATTTGAAGGACAAAACTAAAATTCTTTCAATCTTCTATTACCATAATACCACAGTCTAGTATATACAGTCGCGAAGCTCAATACGTAGTAAATATGCAAACATCAGGTAGTTGCTCACCACTAGGATCGCTAATATCGCCTAATTGCAGGCAATGCAAAATAGTACCGTCACAGTCTATTGTTTCTAGCACCCTCAAAACTCAAGTTTCGTGACTGTATATAGTAGACTGTGATATTACACTGCTCTATTAAATTGACTGAGCGTATTGAGAATTCAATAAAAATTTCTGCACATTTAAAGGACGAAACTAAAATTCTTTCAATCCTTTACTTATAGTAATGCCACAAGAGGTCTGAGATTTGCCGATAAAATCCACTCGGTTTCGGAAATTTCAGACTTCGAGTGACATTTATTAGCACTATTTCGTGAATAAAATAAAAATGTAGATAATATATCCCTAAAATTCGCTCACAACATGTTAATAA
The DNA here is from genome assembly GCF_040183065.1 of Periplaneta americana. NCBI lineage: Eukaryota > Metazoa > Arthropoda > Insecta > Blattodea > Blattidae > Periplaneta > Periplaneta americana. The sequence continues at coordinate 26,280,375 of NC_091122.1, read as the reverse complement.
TTGTATATTTATGAATACTTAACCTATTCAGACATTGTGAAGTTGAACTACTCGTAGATGAATATCGATTACTGCAATAAAGAAATGGAATGTTATTCAGTAATGCCAATTGAGAAAATCGAAATAAACGTTTAAAAACGTTAATTACATATGCTGCTCTTTTCTCTTGTTATTATAACATAAATACGTTTTCATTATCTGCTGAAATCATAATTTAATTTAAACATTTTATAGTATAATTACAAATAACCTGATTAATACATTAATTAAATGAACAATTGTTATGAAGGAGTGTCATTTTCTTTACATACAATGGACATGGAATTAGAAGATGAAGATGTAGATGTGGAAGTAGGATTTCGCACTTTATTTAGTACAATGGATTCAAGCACATCGATTTACGTGGAAACAGTTGGCGACACTGACTAAACAAAAGAACGACCATGCGATAAATTGGTAGTGATAAATCGAACTGCAGAAATTATCGCGATGTATGACTGTGATTGGTTGGAATTCAAAATTTCATTACACTTCATTAACCGAAAATGGAATGACGTCATATAAACGAAATAGCCATCATAATACACTACTCTCTTAAACAGACTGAGCATATTGGGGATTAAGTCAATGGCTTTCCCAAAACATATAAAATGTATCATATACAGTAAAACAATTTATTATTCTCGAATAGGAAGGAAAAATGAGCAAAATTGTATTAAACTTTTTTGTTCGAAATATCTCAAAGAATAATCCGCTAAAATTAATGATATTATTTACGGTTCATCTTGTATACAAGGTGCCCATAAAGTATAAATACATAGACATGAGGAAAGGAATCCATTACTTTTTTGTAATCGGTTTATTTTACAACTGCCTTGATTATTATCTAGCATCTGAGTGAAATGAAGGTGATAATGCCAGCGAAATGAGTCCAGGGTTCAACATCGAAAGTTATCCAGCATTTGCTCTTAATGGGTTGATGGAAAAACCCAAGAAAAAACCTCAACCAAGTAACTCGTGCCAGCCAAGATTTGAACCCGGCCCCCCTTGTTCCACATACTAACCGTTACTCTGTAGCGGTGGACGACAGATATTACTAAATAGGTTGCAATTAGTTTTTTTTTTTGGCAATACATGAGGTGCGGTCATGAGGTCATACTAAAGTACTGGGGTAATGGTGGAATAATGGCAGGAAAAAAACACCTTACTCTGAGAGAAGTTATGCCACAGTAATTTAGATTTAGTCACGAATCTTGTAAAATCTGCCTGGAATTGAACACTGGTACAATTTGAGGGGCTCGGGCGTAAAACATGGTAACTGACATTTTGGTAAAAATGAGATATGTGGCGTATAATATGGTATCTTAAATTCTGCGTATAATGCAGTAGTTAGTTTTCCAACATCTCAACAGATGGCAGAAATATAACAGATTTTACTTTCCTGGTAACTATACAAACTGTTGCAAGTATAAAAATGTTTACCTCCCTAATAACTTCAAAATACAAAAACGTCATTTATCATGTTTTACTCCCGAACTCCTCATTTGATGAAGAGGTAACATCATGAAGTCCACACCTGTGGAGTAACGGTTAGCGTGTCTGACCACGAAATCAGGTGGCTCGGGGTTCGATTCCCAGTCGGGGAACGTTACCTGGTTGAGGTTTTTTCCGGGGTTTTCCCTCAACCCAATATAAGCAAATGCTGGGTACCTATCGGTGCTAGACCCCGGACTCATTTCGCCGGTATTATCACTTTCATTTCATTGAGACGCTAAATAACTTGAGATGTTGATACAGCGTCGTGAAAAAAACAACAGCCTGAAACGAACAGAGGTTTAGTTACTTCCACGTCCCCTACTATGCTTTAATAGCACATACGACAGAAATTTATATATGTTTATGCTCGACCATGCCGAAATGTAGTAATTAAACATCTGGTAGCAGCCCTTTAATGGACTTCATTAAAGTACACCTATTCATTAAAGTTCAGGTGTTCCACCAATCAGAAAATACCATTGTAGGAATATGAAAGCGCAAGTATCGATTATTCTCGGATATGCAATCGAAAGACAACTAGTTCTGTTACTATAATAATTAGCGTTAATTGTAAATAATATTCAAATCTCTTTTTTCAATGTCTAATTCAATTTCAAGGTTATATCAAGATTAATGTTTATTTTACTCTCTAGATTATATCAAGGTCAATGACATTTGTTTCTCGGAAAAAATCAATACTTTCGCGTCTGCGCACATCTCACAATTTACGAGGTATTGCACAAGGTCAGTTCCGCTCCTCAGTCAGATAAGAATAACATGAATACTTATGAACAATTTCAAGTTATAAATATGGTCGAGCATAAAAAGTCGTATGAAACTTGACTATAATGGTAATTAAGACGCGCGTATGAAAATTATGAAACTCGCTTGCGCTCGTTTCATAAACATACTCGCGTCTTAATTACTACCATTATAGGCTCGTTGCATAATGTACTATTTAATTATCACGCATAATGTAACATTAGAAGTTCAGCTGATGTCTTCAAGTTGCCTTACACCACAGTTCCCTGCAGTCTCAGTGATCTGCATAGGTGTGGAGGTTGGGAGGTTGTTTGTCGTGTTCTGCAGATGAGAACCTACACAAAATCCAGAATTGTGAGCTCAATTATTAGTAAATCTTAATAAGGTGAGGGGGTGGGCAAGGGGATGAAGTGAGGGGGGTAAGGGGACAGGCAGTTGATCAGAAATCAATCTCGTCTGCAGGAGGTCGGAGACGCGGTCCTCAGACGCAGGCGGGCTCGCGACTATTAATGTCTCACAGAGGCACGGATGTGTTATCTCAGTTACGTCACACGAACATCAGTATGTTCACGCTCTCGTCGAAAATAGGATCGCGATTTATAACAGGATGTACAGGTTCGTAGTACTTGGCGCTTCTCACTACCGGTACCTATCAGTGATGTCGGTGATTCTAATAATGATTATGGTGACATTTGTGATTTTGACGGTGATACTGGTGACTGTAAGGGTACTGGGAACTGTAGTAGTGATATTGGTGACTGATGGTGATCTTAGTGATTGCAATATTGGTGATTCTGATGGAAAATATTGGCGACTCTGATGACGGTATTGTCACTGTAATGGTGATATTGATTACTGTGATAGTGATATTTTTGTGACCAATGGTAATGTTAGTGACTAATATTGGTGATTCTGATGGTAATATTGGTAATTCTGAAGGTCAGGTAGTGACAAATGCTAATCTTAGTAACACTGATGGTGACGTTAGTGACTAATAGTAATAAGTGACTGATGAAATTAAATGTGTTCTATAGTGTCAGTGAAATGTGTGCTAAAGTGTCAGTGAAATGCGTCATAGTGCCACTACAGTGAGTGAGATGAGAGTAAAGTGAAAGACTATTGAAACTTATGTAGGACCTATACATAATTATGTAGGTTGTAATGTAAAATTAGGTATTTTATTTATGTTTTATTATTATTGTGTTAAATTGTATTGTGTATTCTTATTGTATTGTGTATAAAATTGTATATGTGTTGTAATAGTAATATACGTTACAAGAGCGGTATGTTGACGTTTTCATGTTCGAGGAGAAGATTGAAAAAGCGAAACGTAGTTGAGCTTTTTTAATTTCCGAGAACATGAAAACAAACATACCGCTCGTGTATCGTACATTATTTTGTGCGAAGATCGTTTATTACGTACCTGAAATACGAATTTCTAATTAGTTGCAATGAAATCTCCATCTTGGTTTCTGTTTAATGACGGCAACTTCGGAAAACAAAAATATCTATACTCCAGCAGGCCGTGATATACGTCTGTCTATTTTTCCCCCAGTCTAAAAATGCGAACTTAAAACAAACGGTAAGGTTATGTAATGATTTATTTTTCATTTTAATATTTTAACAATATTATTTATATAACATATTGCAGTAATAACATCGGCATCTGGAATCTCGTTGATTTTTTCACGGCTTCCTTAATGTTACTTGTATCAGGAATGCAATAAGTTTCGTGGAGCAGTAGACTTTACTTAATTTTTGCAAATATTTAAAAACAATAATTAACATTGCAATTTAGGTGAAAATGCAGTGGTAAGTTTCCAATTTATAATTATTACTATGTTAAACGTCTCTAAAAATAATATGTTAAAAGCCTAAAGCAGTAAAATGAACGTCGCGCTTAAGCGGTAAGAAGAGGGAAATTGTTATGTCTGTTACGTTGGGAATACTGACTGTGGTATTTCACACTTACCGCGTATTGGTTCTGTGCGGAAAACAAGCAAATACGCACGATCTCGCACAAAATTGTATTGTGTACTGTTTATATTGCATATACCACTGCCACCGGGTGTTTGCCCACTTGCAGTGTAAATAAATACATACATACATGATAATGTGCGTGACTCCGATAATGATGTTGGTGACTGATGATAATTTTAATGACTCTGATGATAGTGTTAGTGGCTCCGATTGTAATGTTAGTGATTTTTATGTTAATATTAGTGACTCTGATGACAATTTTACTGATTCAGATGAAGATTTTAGTGACTCTGGTGGTAACGTTAGTGACTCTCACTTTAATTAATGTTAGTGACTCTGATGACAATTTAAGTGACTCATAATGTTAGTGACTCCGATGGTGATTTTAGTGACTTTGATGGTAGATTAATGTTAGTGACACTCCACTGATGGCAATGTTAGTGACTCTGATGATAATTTTATTGACTCCGATAGTAAATTTAGTGACTGATGATAATCTTAGTGCTTATGATGATAATTTTACTGACTTAGATGATGAATTTAGTTACTCTGATGGTAACTTTAGTGACTCCGATGATAATTTTAGTGATTCATATTGTTAGTGACTCCAATGGTGAGTTTAGTGACTTTGATGGTAGACTAATGTTAGTGACTCTGCACTGATGGCAATGTCAGTGACTCTGATGAAGATTTTAGTGACTCATAATGTTAGTGACTCCAATGGTAGTTTTAATGACTTGATGGTAGACTGATTTTAGTGATTTTGCACTGATGATAATTTTAGTGACTCCGATAATGAATTTAGTAACTGATGATAATCTTAGTGATTCTGATGATAATTTTACTGACTTGGATGACGAATTTAGTTACTCTGATGGTAACTTTAGTGACTCTGATGATAATTTTAGTGACTCATATTGTTAGTGACTCCAATGGTGAGTTCAGTGACTATGATGGTAGACTAATGTTAGTGACTCTGCACTGATGGCAATGTTAGTGACGCCGATAATGAATTTAGTGACTGATGATAATCTTAGTCACTCTAATGCTAATTTTACTGACTCAGATGGTGATTTTAGTTATCTGATGGTAACTTTAGTGACATTGATTATAATTAATGTTAGTGACTCTGATGATAGTTTTAGTGATTTTGATTATAATTAAAGTTAGTGACTGATGATAATTTTAGTGACTTTGATTATAATAATTAATGTTAGCGACTCTGATAATAGTTTTAGTGATTTTGATTATAATTAAAGTTAGTGACTGATGATAATTTTAGTGACTTTTATTACAATAATTAATGTTAGCGACTCTGATAATAGTTTTAGTGATTTTGATTATAATTAAAGTTAGTGACTGATGATAATTTTAGTGACTTTTATTATAATAATTAATGTTAGTGACTCTGATAATAGTTTTAGTGATTTTGATTATAATTAAAGTTAGTGACTCTGATGATAAATTTAGTGACTGATGATAATATTAGTGACTCTGGTGATAATTTCAGTGACTCCTATAGTGAATTTAATGACTCTGATGATAATGTTAATGATTCCGATGATAATTTTAATGGCTCTAATGGTAATGTAAGTGATTCTTGTTATTTTTAGTGAATCTGATGATAATGTAGTGACTCCAATGATAATTTTAGTGACTCTAACGGTAATGTTGGCGACCGATGGTATTGTTGATGTCTCTAATGGTGATGTTGGTGATTCTGATGGTGATTTCAGTTGAGGCTGATGATAACGTTAGGTACTGTGGTAGTTATGAAAGTGGTAATGACAGTGTGTAGAAGGGGGTGCTGTTTGAAATCCCTAAAATGAGACCAAAGACTCGAATAGAATTACTCTTAGTGGTTGTAATCACTTACTAGCATGTTAGCACATGCGACAGTGGAATAATTCTGATGCTAATTGGAACGTTCCTATTCACTTGCCGCGGCTTGCGGATCTGTAGAAAAACATACAGAAGTTTGTCTCTGCTAATGAAGGCGTATAAAGACAGCTCCTTCAGGCACAGGTCCTTCCCGAGCCAAGATCTTCTTACAACGTTGTCTGTCACAGTCTATCGGGATGCAACTTATCAATGAGTAAAAGACTTTGGGTTCGAAAGTTTGATTACTGAAATATGTGCTCATGCATGAAAGATAAAAGGCCATTTAGTCTGAAATAAATAAATAAAATAAATAAATAAATAACTTATATAAATAAATTAATGAAAACAAATAAATAATATGAATAAATTAGTAACTATATAACGAAATAAATATATATTATGAATAAATAAACAAACAAATAATTACATAGATAATCCCACCTCCCTCAAATCCATTTTTATATTATCCTCCCATCTACGTCTCAACATCTCAAAAGGTCTTTTTCCCTCCGGCCTCCCAAGTAACACTCTATATCCATTTCTGGATTCGCCCATACGAGCTACATGCCCTGCCCATCTCAAACATCTGGAGTTAATATTCTTAATTATGTCAGATGAAGAATACAATACGTGCTGCGTTGTGTAACTTTCCCAATTTTCCTGTAACTTCATCCCTCTTAGCCCCAAATATTTTCCCAAGAACCTTATTCTCAAACACTCTTAACGTCTGTTCCTCTCTCAAAGTGAGAGTCCAAGTTTCGAAACCATATACGAGTAGAATAATCGGTAATATAACTTATTGTGTGGTTTCGTAACAAGCTATGTTTTACTGTAATGGCACAGTCTAGTATATAGTCACGAAGCTTGAGTTGTTGAGGGTGCTGGAAACAACAGACTGTGCAGGTACTGTCTGTGATGTGGCAATAGTAGCGATCCTAGTGGTTAGCAACTATCTATGGATGCATATTTACTACGTATTGAGCTTCGTGACTGTACATAGTAGACTGTGGTAATGGATTGTTAGCCATTCGCCTAACCCCCAAGATGGAGGACCACATCTTATCGGTTGTCCATTGTCGACGACTGCTTATTCAATATATTCGCAATTAGTATCTACCCTCTAGAGATGGGTAAAAAATAACACAACAGTTATTTTGGAACTGTTCCGGTCTCGGAACTGTTGCAAAAATGAACAGTAGGTCGGAACCTCCTGTTCCGAAATAACAGTGTTCCGACTCCGAGCTGCTCACTTGCCCAGCTGTTGCGGGCTCGCAGTACCGAGTTGCACAAGGTATGTTCCGACTCCGAGATAACAGTCGGAACGTCGGAGCTTGTTCCGATGAACCAACGACAGCTGCAGTTACACTGTTCTCGTTGTTCTTTATGTTATACTTGGAACTTCGTTGGATGAAGTTGGTACTTGAAACTCTCACGTGGTTGGAGGGGGGCGCATGGAAATTGAAATCCTTGCGGTGGCGCGAACTTTAATATCAACATTTGTAAGACTGGCCAATCATCTGTAATGTTATAGTAAGTATTTAATAATCTGTAATATTCATTCCCGCTTTATGGTTTATTTCACCATTAGTTGACTAATTCTGTTTTATAAACATTCTACAAAGTCATAAAGTACGCATACTATTATTAATTCATTGATCAGCTGATTCTATACAAAGGTTAAAGTCGTAAATGGTAATGAGTGGTTTAGTTACAATGTATGTCGTTTGTTGAGGTTAAGTCTGACAAGCACAACTTTTTGTGCTATCTTCTCTGTTATCAAAGAACGACAAAAATGTTGTAGCATTATTTGTTGGAAACTACCCATATAAGTACTGATTTGGAGAGCGAGGTTTAATGCGAAGTTTAAATTACACTTTGGTAAAGATGCGATTCCAACATTTTACTAACCCACTGCGGGGTTTCCAGGTTTCAGTACTGCCAATATATATCTTTTTTATTTATGAAATTGTAATATATATTATTATTATTATTATTATTATTATTATAATTATTATTATAACTGTGCATTAAGAAAAGTAAAAATAAAAATTAATTATTTGTTTTTTTTTATTATGTAATAGAGAGAACAGAAATTACATACCATATGTTTTAAATGTTATGTTATTTTTTTTTAGTTGGCTACCATGTCTTTATAACTTTATGTATGAAAACAAAGTGTTGTATTCTGTCCTTGTAGTCAACAGCTGTGTAATTACTAACATTAAGCTTTTGAGTTCTGTCCGCATGCACAGCAATTTTCCAAAATCGATTCGAATGTGCATTGCAGTGCCATCTATAGATAAGAATGTGTACTATGTCATGCCTATGAGTGCTCCAGTGTGAGCAGCATGGTGAAGAGGGAGAGTACTGTACCGTTCGTTTGAACGACTCAACGACTCCGACTCATCACCACTGGTGACTGTTATTTCGGAACTGTTATTTGGAACATAGTATTTTTTCGGAACCGGAACAGTCGGAACTGTTCCGGGAAAAGAACAACTTCGCCCATCACTACTACCCTCCACATCTGAAGCTCGGTTCCTCTACCCTCAACTGAGAACGCGCCATACCGTGATGATAGTGAGCCACAGTATAATGGAAATATCCTGGTCCGAAATTCTTTCCCACTGTCTGATAATACTACGTCTTTCTTTCTCTTATATGTGTATAATGTATCAAGTCGAAAGCGAGAGTTAAAATTAAATTTGTCCGTAAATTATTTGTATTTTAAATGATTACTGAATAAAGAGAATATGTTTTGAAAGGTAAATTTTGACAGTTACCTAATGTATATAAGCCCTGTTATCTCTTTAATAGTTACATACATGGCACTTAGGAAATCCTGTCCAACGTACGGCGTTAGCAAAACCCTGCATAAAGTACACGCGGCCTAACTGCGTTATTATTTTATTAAGGTATAAGATAATGAGTTCAAGATAGTGACTAAAATACACTGCTAAATAGGCAAATGCATTGCATGTGTGCCGGAAAAGTTGTCTATAGAGCACGGCGAAACACGTTAACCCGGCACGACACTTTTAACGTGTAGATAAATAAATACATAATTTAAAGATCGACACGAACGCGGGCTGCAGGGTTACGATGCCGCGTACAGAATTAACGTAACGGGGTTGTTGAAACCGTTTGTACTGACCACAGCGCCGACACAGGAAAACTATGTCATCAGGTTAAAAAAAGAATTATTCCTCCTTGTGCTTATGCATCACGCTATCCCTTTCTCATTGATGATGAAGCCGTGAAGAGTTCCCGTAAGTTTTTCTTCAAGTTCACCGTTTAGAAAACAGATGGAATTTCATAACAAGTTCGACAAAAGGTCACTAGAACAAAGTGCAACGTACAAGAGGAGCAAACCGGAAGTATGACATGTCACATGATCATTTGCACTGCACTATCCGTTCTATTTTCTATAGTAGGTAATATGAAAAGGCATATGACTCGGTTAAGAGAGAAATTTTATACAACATTCTTATTGGATTTGGTATTCCCAAGAAACTAGTTCGATTAAATTAAAATGTGTCTCAGTGAAACTTACAGCAGAGTCCGTATAGGCCAGCTTCTGTCTGATGCTTTTCCAATTCACTGCGGGCTAAAGCAAGGAGATGCACTATCACCTTCACTTTTTAACTTCGCTCTATAATATGCCATTAGGAAAGTCCAGGATAACAGAGAGGGTTTGGAATTGAAGGGTTACATCAGCTTCTTGTCTCTGTGGATGACGTGAATATGTTAGGAGAAAATCCAAAAACGATTAGGGAAAAAACGGTAATTTTACTTGAAGCAAGTAAAGCGAAAGGTTTGGAAGTAAATCCCGAAAAGACAAAGTATATGATTATGTCTCGTGACCAGAATATTGTACGAAATGGAAATATAAAAATTGGAGATTTATCCTTCGAAGAGGTGAAAAAATTCAAATATCTTGGAGCAACAGTAACAAATATAAATGACACTCGGGAGAACATTAAGGGGAGGCAGAGGTGAATATTTCAAAATCCACAAACTTTATCCGATTTGTTTGAAATTGATCATGAATACTAAGTATGTTATTAGTAATGGACATGTCAAGTTTCAACTTTCTAAGTACAATAGTTCTGTAAATATTAATAATTTTATAAAACTTTATATCGTTTGATATAAAATGCTCCATGCACCATATTGCAAGAAATTTTCAATATTTATTTTTATTTATATGTTCAGAGAGGTATATAAATAATGATAAGTATTAGTTTATTATGGAAAAAATATAGTAATACAGTTATCTTGGTTTTAATTTCATACTTTTAAAGGGCACAAAATCAAAAACTAACATCGGAATATGAAAATAAAGATAATAGAAATGGAAAAAACCAAATTTTCATTTTTTCTTCAGTTTTGTTCAAAATTTCACCTCTGCCTCCCCTTAAACGCAGAATAAATATGCGAAATGCGTGTTATTATTCGGTTGAGAAGCTTTTATCATCCAGTCTGCTGTCAAAATATCTTAAAAGTTAAAATTTATAAAACAGTTATATTATCGGTTGTTCTGTATGGTTGTGAAACTTTGACTCTCACTTTGAGAGAGGAACAGAACAGAGGTTAAGGGTGTTTAAGAATAAGGTTCTTAGGTAAATATTTGGGGCTAAGAGGGATGAAGTTACAGGAGACTGGAGAAAGTTACACAACGCAGAACTGCACGCATTGTATTCTTCACCTGACATAATTAGGAACATTAAATCCAGACGTTTGAGATGGGCAGGGCATGTAGCACGTATGGGCGAATCCAGAAATGCATATAGTATGTTAGTTGGGAGGCCGGAGGGAAAAAGATCTTTGGGATGGCCGAGACGTAGATGGGAGGATAGTATTAAAATGGATTTGAGGGAGGTGGGATATGATGATAGAGACTGGATTAATCTTGCACAGGATAGGGACCGATGGCGGGCTTATGTGAGGGCGGCAATGAACCTCCGGGTTCTTAAAAGCCAGTAAGTAAGTATTATATTATATTATATTATATTATATTATATTATATTATATTATATTATATTATATTATATTATATTATATTATATTATATTATATTATATATTACTTAAAACTATGAAATGGTTACTTTAAAGAAATAAAAAGTAATTGAAGCGAAATCTTCAGTAGTGAGAGTGGGGATTCCCTTCACTCTTTCTTGCCCTAATTACAAGAAATGCCAAACACCGCTCGCTTTAAAAAGTTTCCCAACTACTTGTGAAGGGTAACCGCCCCGATGCGCCGGTGTTGCAGGGAGCGGAACCCGCCGGTCTGTTTCCCCAACATCCAGCCATCTCCTTCTCCCTCGAACAAACTTAGCACCAAGGCACAAACTTCAAAAGACCTGTTCGTCCGTCCATCCTTCCTTTCTCTTTGTCCGAAAGTCTCTTCCCCGATTCTTGTTCTCAAGACACCGGTCACAAGCTTAAGGGTCAACTGTTAGTGTTAGTTTAGCTGGCCATAGTCTAACCGACACTCGTCGACCACAAATGAATTCTGTTAGACGCATGCAAGAGTTATTTAACTCTCTGAATCGCGCACTCGTAGAAAGTCTTCATTACAGTACAAAGTATAGACGCCATTTCGTGAGTTGTTTACTTTGAGGTCCGCTTCATCGCGTTAAATATGTTTAAAATATCGGTAGGCTTGCCTCTTCAGAATTCTCTAAAGTTCCTTCAGTATAACTGCGGAACTCGGAGTGAGAAAAGTGGCCAATAGGCTTGGAGCTTACATATTCAGTTTTTCTCAGCCTCAAATTTCCTTGCAAGGACGCGTTTTCGCCAATTTTAAAAGTTCCTCCTCCCATCATTTCCCAACCTCAACCAACTATGATACTGTTTTGCACTCAGGAATACGTTTCTCGTCTTTCGTACAGATTTAATATTGGAGAGATCATATTCAGCGAATGCCAGACACTAGGCTAACAAAGGTCGCCGTTCAGTATAACCCCAAACGTGAAATAAGTGTGGGTTGACCTCTAAAAAGATGGCGGGAAGAATTTTGAGATGGTACTGGCCAAAAGTACCTCATCCTTGATGACGATGACGAATGATGGTGATGACAATGACGATGACGATGATGACAATGACGAAGATGACGGCTATAATGATAATGACAATGATTACCACGATGATGACGATGTTGACGATGACGGTGATGATGACAATGATGATGACGATGATGATAACGATGATGATGAACACAACGATAATGGTGATGATAATGATGATCAAGACAACCATGATGATAAAGATGGTGATAATGATGATGATAATGATGGTGATGACGATGAAGATAAAGATGATAATGATGATGATGACAATGATGGTGATGACGATGAAGATAACAATGATGATACAGATGACGATGATGATAAAGATGATGATGACAATTATGGTGATGAGGATGAAGATAACGATGATGTTAAAGATGATGTCGATGAACACAACGATGATGATGACAATAACGATGGTGATGACAATGATAATGATGATGATGACGATGAAGAGAGCCATGGTGATAAAGATGGTGATAATAATGATGATGATGAAGACAACGATGATAATAAAGATGATGATGACGATGTTGATGGTGATGACGATGATGACGAAGACAACGATGACGATAAAGATGATGATGACGATGAACACAACGGTGATAACGATGACGATGATGATGGTGATAAGAATGATGATGATAAAGATGATGACGATAATGATGGTGATGACAATGTTGATGATAAAGATGATGGTGATGACAACGATGATATAAATGATGATGACGATGAACACAACGATGATAATAAAGATGATGACGATGATAAGAACGATGATGATGGTGATGACAATAATGATGATGAAGGCAACGATGATAATAATGATGATGACGATGAACACAACGATGATGATAAAGATGATGTCGATTATGACAATGATGATGATGATGACGATGAAGACAATGATGATGATAAACATGATGATAAAAATGATGACAATGATGGTAAAGAGATGATTATGGTGATAACAATGACGGCGATGATGATGATTATCATGACGATGACGATGAAGACAACGATGATAAAGATGATGATGATGATGATGATGATGATGAAGATGATGTATGGAACAGAAAAAAGAGAAATAAAGATGTAGAAAATTTTTAAGGAAAATGAGATAGATTTTAAACAGAAGAAGGGGGATAAATGGGAAAGAAACACATGAATTTGGAAAAGGGAAGAAAAGAAGAGGTGCCTACAAAACGATGGAGAAAATAAGATAAACAAGTTAAGGCGCTGCTGTGTTGTGTGGAGAGGCAGGCTGGCACTCGCAGGCAGCCACTTGGATTCGCAAGACGGCCGAGCTCAGACGCCGCCAATCAATAATTTTATGCGGATCTCTCGCACGTTAAACGTTTGATTGATGTGGTCAATATTTACCAGGAGCGAGTGATAACCCGGCCCGGGGCTTGATCCGCAGCTCTCTGGGATACAACGTGCGGCCGAGAAGAACAATACGGACGAGCAAACTGACAGGAAATGAGAAGTCTGCAAAGGAATGCAGAAAGACAGAGAAAAGCAGAGAATGGGGAAATGGAAGATGACAACTGAAACAAGAAACTGCAAGAAACAGGGGAAGCGAATGAAATACTACGGAAAGCGGAAGAAAATACAATCTGATAAGTTTGAGTATGGATAATATTAATTTATTATTATAAAGCTATTATGATAGTAGGAAAAATTTCTTGCTCGTTATATTATGATTAAAAGATGGGAGTTTCCATGACAATCAACAATGCATAATCTGAAAGAACAAATGAAAATCGTAGATAATTAAAATGACTACTACAAATCAACAGCGGGCACAATGTATTCTTTGGAATGCTAAATTTGAGAGTGTTAAAAGAGTTCAAAGGGAATTTCGACGTGAGTATGGTGTGCGTAATGTACCTAAATACGATTCCATAATGTTGTGGTATCGAACATTTGTAAAAACAGGTTCTGTGTTAAAAAAAACATGCAGGAGGTCGCAGACGAAACCCAGTACGAGAAGCAGCTATCTCTTGGCAAGAAGTAACGCCAGTGATTTATCCAAGTTCTTGGCCCCCAAACTCCCCAGATCTATCCCCTCCTGACTTCTTCGTGTGGGGTTTTGTTAAAGACATTGTCTATTCACAGAAACCCAGGAACATTGATGATCTGAGAGTAAAAATTACTCAATCTTTTCAACAAATCACCCCTCTTATGTTACAACGGACATGGGCTGAATTGCATCACCGTTATGAGCTGTGCAGGGTGGGCAATGGGTGTCATGTTGAGCTCTGAGGAAGCTCCTATCTTTCAGTGTCGTATGTACAAAGTTTCAACAAATAAAGTTCAGTAGTAAATGTTTTACTGTGTTTTTATTTTATTCATACCCAAACGGATCACCCTGTATTACGTAATTACAGAGAACTGCATTTTATTTGGAAAATAACACCACAGTTAAGTACTTTATATTTAGACCATGTTAAATTAAGTATATATGTCTTTATACTCCCAAAATTTATTAATCACTCCAATTTGTGTACGAATAATTTTTTTATTGAATTAAAATTAAGTTTGATATTTCGTTAAAAAACGTTTCACGCAGATATTTTCCAAGTCCAGATATACAAAAGTTGTTTTTAATACGGCCCCTTGTATAAACGTATAAATGACTGAAATAAAAGACCATCAGCATATTACTTCATACGTCATCGTTTTTGTTGAAATTGCCTTATAAAGAGACGAAATCCCGGATAGCTGGATGATTTCAATCAGGAAATACTGAACTCCACATAACCTTTTAAAGTACAAAAACAAATGATGATGAATCCGTTGACATAAGTATAGACTGCGCATTCCATTTGATCAATGTTGTAGTAGAAGCACAACCTGGTCCTGAGCTCCGTTAACTACCGAATGCATTACGGGTGGCATGAACGCAACCCCGTAAGGGGCAATGCCGTAATGTATGTTACAATATTTCTTAGAAAAAAGGTCCGCGTTAAAAATACAAAAAAAAAAGTATTAAAGAGAGGAACCTAAATGAAGGGAAATTCGGGTGTTGTTACGAACGAAGTCGGAAATCGTGTCTAATCTCTGGACCCGAATCACTTCTGTCCATCTAGCAGCCTGTTTTATATTACTTACAACTGGCTTTTAAGGAACGCGCAGGTTCATTGCCGCCCTCACATAAGCCCGCCATTGGTCCCTATCCTGTGCAAGATTAATCCAGTCTCTATCATCATATCTTAACTTCCCCAAATTCATTTTAATATTATCCTCCCATATACGTCTCGGCCTCCTTAAAGGTCTTTTTCCCACCGGCCTTCCAACTAACACTCTATATGCATTTCTGGATTCGTCCATGCGTGCTTCATGTCCTGCCCATCTCAAATGTCTGAATTTAATGTTCATATTAATACTTACTTACTTACTGGCTTTTAAGGAACCTGAAGGTTCATTGCCGCCTTCACATAAGCCCGCCATCGGTCCCTATCCTGTGCAAGGTCAATCCAGTCTCTACCATCATATCCCACCTCCCTCAAAACCATTTTAATATTGTCTTTCCATCTAAGTCTCGGCCTCCCCAAAGGTCTTTTTCCCTTCGGCCTCCCAACTAACACTCCATATGCATTTCTGGATTCGCCCATACGTGCTACATGTCCTGTCCATCTCAAATGTCTGGATTTAATGTTCATATTAATACTTACTTACTTACTGGCTTTTAAGGAACCTGAAGATTCATTGCCGCCTTCACATAAGCCCGCCATCGGTCCCTATCCTGTGCAAGATTAATCCAGTCTCTATCATCATATCTTACCTTCCCCAAATCCATTTTAATATTATCTTCCCATCTACGTCTCGGCCTCCTCAAAGGTCTTTTTCCCACCGGCCTTCCAACTAACACTCTATATGCATTTATGGATTCGTCCATGCGTGCTACATGCCCTGTCCATCTCAAATGTCTGGATTTAATGTTCATATTAATACTTACTTACTTACTGGCTTTTAAGGAACCTGAAGGTTCATTGCCGCCTTCACATAAGCCCGCCATCGGTCCCTATCCTGAGCAAGCTCAATCCATTCTCTATCATATCCCACCTCCCTCAAATCCATATTAATATTATCTTCCCATCTACGTCTCGGCCTCCCCAAAAGTCTTTTTCCCTCCGGCCTCCCAACTAACACTCTATATGCATTTCTGGATTCGCCCATACGTGCTATATATCCTGCCCATCTCAAACGTCTGGATTTAATGTTCCTAATTATGTCAGGTGAAGAATACAATGCGTGCAGTTCTGTGTTGTGTAACTTTCTCCATTCTTCTGTAACTTCATCCCTTTTAGCCCCA
Organism: Periplaneta americana; assembly: GCF_040183065.1. Lineage (NCBI taxonomy): Eukaryota > Metazoa > Arthropoda > Insecta > Blattodea > Blattidae > Periplaneta > Periplaneta americana. Next base: position 26,263,822 of record NC_091122.1, on the reverse strand, counting down.
GATATTTTCCTAAGCACCTTATTCTCAAACACCCTTAACCTACTGTCGGTGATTCAGGAGAAGACAAGAGCGGACTGAGGAGGAAGGGATGTGAACAGATAACGTAAGACAACACGTGCAATATTTGTACTGCAGTAAGCGGAAACATTAGGTCTCCTTCTGTTCAACTTACTTTAATTTCCATACGCATTGTTACTCATGTTTCCTGTACGAGTAATAACCTGGCTACTGGGATGCTTATCTGAGCGATGTTTATAATAATCAACAGCGATAGTCAAGAAGGTCACATTCTTTCCGCTTGTCTTCTCCTGAGTAACGGACAGTATGTTCCTCTCTCAAAGTGAGAGTCCAAGTTTCACAACCATAAAGAACAACCGGTAATATAACTGTTTTATAAATTCTAACTTTCAGATTTTTTGACAGCAGACTAGATGACAAAAGCTGTGAATATATTGAATAAGCAGTCGCGGACAGCCGATGAGGGGTGGTCCTCCAGCTTGGGGGTTGGGCGTAGGGCTAACAACCCATCACCGTAAAAAAACAGCTTGTTAGGAAACCTTCAAATAAGCCTGTTTCATATAATAGTCTAAAATATATTTAAAAACGAAAACTTATATGAAGGAATATTTTTATGGAGTATAATAAAATTATTGATTTTCTATATTTTAATCTTCACTTTTCTGGAAAAAGTGGAAGAGGGAAGGGGAAACGATAAGAGATTCTGAAATGAATGATAACGCACATTTATAACGTATATAACGAACACTGGAGGGAAATTTTTATTTTAATCGAGATACTGTTAAGAGAAATATTATCCACATTTGGTGACATCTCTGTCTCTGTTTCCCTTCTCAATCACTTCGAAATCAAAAAACTCTTCTCATCCACTCAAACACAATTTCAAACACCTCTCATTCTTTTTTTTTTTTTTTTAATTTCTAACCAGACTTTACCTTCTATCTTCCCGTCCATTCATTCCCTATTACGTAGATATATTATTTTTTTACCCTATTTTATCGAGGAACGAGATGGTGGTATAAAAAAGGTTACTTATGGAAGGGAATGAGTGAATGAGTGGGGTGGGCTTCATACAGCAGCAAGTGGCGGTCACCTCACACAGTTGCTTTGCCTGCATTTCGTTACGATAAATCGATTGTAGATAATCAATAACCATTTATCTTGCGGCATATAAGCCATTGATCATCGGCAAAAAAAAAAAAGACTGTAGGAGGAGGATATAGAGCCCCCCTACCTTCCATAGTACTAGTGTGATAGAGAAATATGGCTGGCAGAAAAAAAAAGGGATGAGGGAGTAGATGAGAGAGACAGGGGAGGATGAAGGGTACAGAGCATGACTGCGGCATATATACATACATACATACAAATTATTAATAGACTCTAACACGTTCGGAGATTCGTTGGCAGCATGTCCTTATCTCGTAATGATTCTTCTTCTTGGGGGCGTCCGTCAATCTATTTTACACCTTCGGTCCCGACCGTCGAGAAAACACATCGAAGGATAACGTGTAATTTCTTTAAATCGCCTGTCATTTGTTTATGTGAACGTATGTTTTGTATCTTTTGTCATAACGAAAATTCTCTATTTTCGAATGGCCATCAAATCCATATTGCAATTAATTTTCTCTCAGATCGTTGTTCGATACCAGAGCTTTCCCCCCTCTCTCTGTCTCATGGGAATAAAGACGGTAAATCACAGAATCCAACGGAAAGGAAACAGCTGATAATTTGTTGTAAGATGGTTATAAAAACGTTATCGAATTCCGATTATGAGAACATATTGTCATAAAACCGAGTGCAAGAAGTAACGCCAGTGATTTATCCAAGTTCTTGCAACTAAAGAAATGAAAGTAGAAGGAATTGAAAATAAAACGTCTATTTATAAAAAGCAGGTTAACTTTGCCTTTTAGGAATAAACCGAATCGTCGTTATACATAAGCAACAAAGACCAAATGATGCATCGTAAATCTTACTTAAATATTTTATTTTCAGTCCCTAACATTCTTAAGATGACTACAGACTTTATGGGCGATTATAACTTGGAAGTTTTCATCTGAACTTGTCCAGACTAACTTAAGGATATATTGAAGTGTTTCTTCTTTATAGAAGTTGATAATGTTAGAATTCAGAGTGTATATTCGCCAACCATAGATGCAATAGAGTAGAAAGACATTGAATCTCTCAAGTTCTTGCAAGCGAAACGACCCTGAGAAAGAAACACGTTAGCCTATCTCCGAAACGTCAGAAAATTCATAATCCTCGAATGAAAAGCTAAGAAATCTTAGAAAAATAATCACTTTGGAGGTATGTAAGTCAATTATAAGTTTTTTTTAGAACGAAATGAAAGCAAATTCTGAAGGAAACCAAGAAAACCAAGAACTGTAGAGTCAAGAAAGGAAAAACAAAAATATGAAAAACTAAAGTGAACGGAATTCTCAAAGCAGAGAAAGTAAGAAGTGTATCAACATGGTTTTAAATAATGACAAAACAATTTATCCTGATCATTTCATGCCCCATCATACATTCCATTCAAGAGATGTGTTCATATTGATAAAGTGGGCTTGGCTACCAGATGTTAAGGCATTTCTCTCATTTTTAACGAAAGACCTACCTGATCTTTCTTTCAAAAAGAAATCATTACCTTTCTCGCAGATCCTGTATTTCATTTGTCTCTTTGTAGGCTGAGATTCCTTGAGAAGATGATACGAGAAACTATGTCAAAATTTAGATTAAGCGATGATGTGTCCCAAGAGAGATAGGAAGTAAAGAGAAAGGGATAGACGAAAAGAAAAGAAATGAAACGAACGAAAAAAACAGATGGAAAGGCAGAAACGGATAGACGGAAAGAAAGAGAGAACAAAACACGCGCAAGAAAGGCAGGAGAAAGAAGAGAAGTCACGAGAAAAAAAGGGAGATGGAAAGACAGAGATGCAAAGAAAGAGACGAAGTGAGTGGTAGACTGAAAGAAATATAGAGATGGAAAGAGAGAGAGATTGAAGGAAAGGAAGAGACGAAAAGAAAGGAAAAATGAAAAGGGAGAAATAGAAAGACAGAAAGAGATAGAAAGAAATAAAAAGGTGGGAAGAAAGAGACATGGAAAGGAGACAGAAAGAGACGGAAAGGAAGCGAGAAATGGAAAGAAAGACAGAAATGGAAGGAAAGACAGAAAAAGACCGAAAGAAATAGATGAAAATAAATACAGAGTTGGGAAGAAAGAGAGAAATGGGAAGGAAGAAAGAAAGAAATCTAAAGAAAGAGAGAAATGGTGAAAAGAGAGAAGTGGGAAGAAAGAAATGGAAGGAAAGGAAGAAAGAAATGGAAGGAAAGAAAGAAAGAGACCGAAAGAAATAGATGAAAATAAATACAGAGTTGGGAAGAAAGAGAGAAATGGGAAGAAAGAAAGAAAGAAAGAAATGTAAAGAAAGAGAGAAATGGTAAAAAGAGAGAAGTGGGAAGAAAGACAGAAATGGAAGGAAAGACAGAAAGAGACCGAAAGAAATAGATGAAAATAAATACAGAGTTGGGAAGAAAGAGAGAAATAGGAAGGAGAAAAGAAAAAAATGTAAAGAAAGAGAGAAATGGTAAAAAGAGAGAAGTGGGAAGAAAGAGAAAATGGAAGGAAAGACAGAAAGAGACCGAAAGAAATAGATGAAAATAAATACAGGGTTGGGAAGAAAGAAATAAATGGGAAGGAAGAAAGAAATGTAAAGAAAGCGAGAAATGGTAAAAAGAGAGACGTGGGAAGAAAGACAAAAATGGAAAGAAAGACAGAAAGAGACCGGAAAAAATAGAGAAATGAAAGTAAATACAGAGATGGGAAGAAAGAGAGAAATAGGAAGGAGAAAAGAAAGAAATGTAAAGAAAGAGAAAATGGAAGGAAAAACAGTAAGAGACCGAAAGAAATACAAAGATAAAAAGAGACAGAGAAAGAAGGAGGGAATGAAAGAAAGAAACAAAGCATGTAAGAAAGACGCGGAAAGAAAGAGAGAAAGAGAAAGAAATAGACAGAAAGAAAGAGAGAGACAGAGGAAAGAAGTGGCTGAAAGAAAGAGAGAATGAGAAAGATTGTAAGAGACGTAGGAAGAGGAAATAGAACAATATAAAAATAAAGATGGAGATAAAGCGAGGAAAAGGATAGAAGAAAGAAATAATAGAGTTGATTGCGGAAACAAGAGGCGGGGTGGAAATGCTAAATACAAAAAATACGCGGAGAGAAAGAAAGAGAAATTGAAAAGTCAACTTATCTGGTCAGTTACTCCAACCAGAGACATTATAATAAGCAAATACTATTACCGGGTATCGAACCCTTGCTGCCTACGTTAACCGCTACTATAATCATTGTCTTTACTGAGATGCTTTCAGGACGAGCATAATGTATCGAATTTTCCCCTCGCCCCTCATTACAGGCCCCTCTTGACTAATAAGTATTGTCCCATGCCAAACTGCAATTGAGTATACATTAAGCTTTCCAATGTCTGTCAGTCCTGACTTTTTAAACCACGAAAGTTACAGCCAAGTGTAGAACAATAAGCCTTGGGACTTTCTTACGAAAATAGGTCTACAGAACACTCTAGAACAGGAAATGGCTCTTATTTTTAAAAAAGATACTATAAAATAAGCCAGAGGAACTAGAAATAATAGTTAAGGGGGGCGTTAACATTGGTTTCCACGATTCACAACAATAAATCATGGATATGGAACGAATTTTAAAGGATTTGTGCATCGCTTTATATGTCTGATGCTCTTCTTTTATTTTCAAGGGCATATTCATTGTAAGACACCTGGATCCGGTTTGAATTGCTACAGACATATCTTTTCATTTCGGCTGCTTCGCTTCGTCCCCCTCCCCCTCCTCGTTCAAGATCCATTCTTCGTTTCATTGTTATTACACAAGACCAAAAACCATGCACAATTCCTACTTATTTTATAATTTAATCTATTTCTTTCCTCCTCTGATCACCGCTGTGATTATAACCGGTAGCTTCTCTTTTATTCTTCTTCTTCTTCTTAGCATTGCTGTCGTCATGGAACACTGCACACATGTTCCCTTTCTTTGTACTTGCACACACATATACAACTCTGACTATACAGCAATCACTAGGTGTTCACTAGAGTTCTTAACTGTAAGATTTGCATGTGAATATCTCTGTTTTAGGGTCATTTGCAGAATTTGTATAACAAATGACGTCCATCAATTCTTACCCTTCCCATTATTGCATTTATAACGATAGAGTTATAAATTCCTAACAGTGAGTAGTTTCAATACTAATGTAGTAAACGTCACAAGAACTATTTCCTTCATGTGAAATATTTCACGAGAATAAAATAAAATTCTCATAGTGACAGCTAAAATGCCGTGTCCGTACTAAAGTTTTTAAAATGGAGCATGATTATGTCCAGATAAAGGTTTGTTTAATAATGTAATTCAGAAAAAAATTAAAGAAACATTTGATATTATCAAAACTTTTTCCTTTATGTCTGGGTTTATATTTCCTTAAATATGATTAAATAATTACTCTTAATCACCTTTCTGAAAGAAACTACCCGCCATCGGGGATGTCGTCTTTTTATATAGGCAATTACAACAAGAATTCTAAACGGATTTCCGTATGGTCCAAGATCGAAATAAAGAATGTCATGGCAAATATATCGATTGCAAGGCCTCCAATCGCGGTAATATTGATAGCATAATGAAATGGATTACGCGAAACTTATTTTATTAAGCCCAACAGCATGAAGAGCTTTAAAATTTATGAAATTAGAATATTATATATATATATATATTTTATTTTATTGAGTTATTTTACGACGCCGGTTATTTAGCGTCTGAATGAAATGAAGGTGATAATGCCGGTGAAGTGAGTCCGGGGTCCCGCACCGAAAGTTACCCAGCATTTGCTCGTATCGGGTTGAGGGAAAACCCCGGAAAAAACTTCAACCAGGTAACTTGCCCCGACCGGGATTCGAACCCGGGCCACCTGGTTTCGCGGCCAGACGCGCTGACCGTTACTCCACAGGTGTTGACTTAGAATTATACCAATGCAATATGGAGAAAGAACATATGGTGTAAGACTGGGAAAATACTAAATTAACCAGGTATGTCCTTCATAGTTTAAGTTACAGAGCTATTCATTTTATTTCCAGGTTTAGTTCAGAACACTACAATGAAATAATGAGCTCTAGTAGTACGCTGCAACAATATTTGATGATTAACCCTTAAATTGTCAATATACCCTATAGGATACAACAGGTTAATAGGCTATATAGAACAATAGAAAAAAAATTGATAGGAAAATTAAAATTTCACAACATATAAAAATATGAACATTGCGATAGTTGTTTTCTTTACGGTCCGACAAGATTCAATAAACTAGTGTGAGAAATGAAGCTTTGCCAAATTAAGGATTAATTCGGAAATACGGGCAAGTGGGCGATATTACAATAAAAATCCGAACGCACCGAACCTTTTTTTTCCGTGAGTGCCAACCTTAACATTATTTTTTTTAGTAGGTTATTTTACGACGCTTTATCAACATCTTTGGTAATTTAGCGTCTGAATGAGATGAAGGTGATAATGCCGGTGAAATGAGTCCGGAGTCCAGCACCGAAAATTACCCAGCATTTGTTCATATTGGGTTGAGGGAAAACACCGGAAAAAACCTCAACCAGGTAACTTGCCCCGACCGGGAATCGAACCCGGGCCACCTGGTTTCGCGGCCAGACGCGCTGACCGTTACTCCACAGGTGTGGACACTTAACATTAACTTCGAAAAGATTCACGGGAAAGTTTTGTAAGGCATTAAAAGGTTAACGACGTATTAAATTTAATTTTCATTTTAATAAAAAAAAAATTATTATTCGTATACAAATGGGGATATTAATAAATACGGGTATATAAAGACAGAAATAGTAAATGCAACATAGCCTAATTATAAAGTAGGCCTACTTAACTGTGGTATTAATTTCCAGATGAATCCAATTCTCTGTAATGACATATTATTATTATTATTATTATTATTATTATTATTATTATTATTATTATTATTATCACTCGTTGCAATTTCAAACGACTCATTGGCGTCATATTGATGTGTAAATCAGTTCGACTATAATTTCCACTGCTGTCAGGAGACTAGGCCTAATGGAAATGAGGAAGCGATTATGAAGTAGCGTAGTTAAATTTTTTGTTACTGGGTTATTTAACGACGCTGTATCAACTACGAGGTTATTTGGCGTCGATGGGATTGGTGATAGCGAGATGATATTCGACGAGATGAGGCCGATGATTCGCCATAGATTACCTGACATTTGCCTTACGATTGGGAAAAACCTCGGAAAAAACCCAAACAGGTAATCAGCCCAAGCAGGAATCGAACCCGCGCCCGAGCGGAACTCCGAATTGGTAGGCACGCGCCTTAACCGACTGAGCTACACCGGTGGCCTTTGTTAAATTTAAACGCAGTAAATATGAAGATACACATGAAAAGAAATAAGAAACTTTTATTTCAAACCCCAAACATCCTTACAATTCCAACCATGCTCACAATAACAATCACGAACAGTGTAAATGTTCTACGGAATTATAGTGATTCATTTCAATTCAATTTGCGTTGTTAGACCCATCACACGTATCAATTTTATTTCCCATAAACAATGCTTTTCCAATTCACTGCGGGCTAAAGCAGGGAGATGCACTATCACCTTTACTTTTTAACTTCGCTCTAGAATATGCCATTAGGAAAGTTCAGGATAACACAGAGGGTTTGGAATTGAACGGGTTACATCAGCTTCTTGTCTATGCAGATGAAGTGAATATTTTAGGAGAAAATCCACAAACGATTAGGGAAAACGCGGAAATTCTATTTGAAGCAAGTAAAGAGATAAGGTTTGAAGTAAATCCCGAAAAGACAAAGTATATGATTATGTCTCGTGACCAGAATTTTGTACGAAATGGAACTATAAAAGTTGGACATTTATCCTTTGAAGAGGTGGAAAAATTCAAATATCTTGGAGCAACAGTAACAAATGTAAATGACACTCGGGAGGAAATTAAACGCAGAATAAATATGGCAAATGCGTGTTATTATTCGGTTGAGAAGCTTTTGTCATCTAGTCTGGTGTCAAAAAATCTGAAAGTTAGAATTTATAAAACAGTCATATTACCGGTTGTTCTGTATGGCTGTGAAACTTGGACTCTCACTTTGAGAGAGGAACAGAGATTGAGGGTTTTTGAGAATAAGGTTCTTAGGAAAATATTTGGGGCTAAGAGGGATGAAGTTACAGGAGAATGGAGAAAGTTACACAATGCAGAGCTGCATGCATTGTATTCTTCACCTGACATAATTAGGAACATTAAATCCAGACGTTTGAGATGGGCAGGGCATGTAGCACGTATGGGCGAATCCAGAAATGCATGTAGAGTGTTAGTTGGGAGGCCAGAGGGGAAAAGACCTTTGGGAAAGCCGAGACGTAGATGGGAATATAATATTAAAATGGATTTGAGGGAGATGGGATATGATGATAGGGACTGGATTAATCTTGCTCAGGATAGGGATCAATGGCGGGCTTATGTGAGGGCGGCGATGAACCTCCGGGTTCCTTAAAAGCCAGTAAGTAAGTAAGTAAGTATAAACAATAGTTTTGTAGGCCTATAAGAAATAGAAACTGAATTTTTTGCACACCCGCTCGTCACCGATCCGAATCCTGAGCCGGTAGGATTGTTCTTCATTTGTTCAGCGGGCCATTTTAAGTTTCATTCCAATCTATTGAAATGAGACACAAGGGGAAATCTGCTATCCTCTTCTGATTCTTGTTCTTCTTCTTCATCGTGATTGCAAACATTTTCATTTGCTCGAGGGTGGTGGCACGTAAACACCAAAGATCTTCGATTCCTGAAGATATGCCACTTCACATCTGTGGGAAATTAATTCCGGGATGCGTGGCAATCTGTGTGGGGCATCAATTCATGCTAAGCCGCGGCTCTGATTAGCTCCATGTGGGTTTGCTGAATCGTCTGCAATATGCGTTGGCGTCAGATCATACAATCAGTCAATAGTTGCTAGTTCCTGCTTCATAGCCATTCATTTGTTCCAAGAAATTATCTGACGTCATGGAAACCAATTGTTAATCTCTGAAATTACCACACGCCTATTTCAATTTACCTTGCAAAATCATACATTTATACATTTACAGCAATTGTTTTTATGCTTTCGTTCAATCTCGTGTAATTTCAAAACACGAAATGCATTTTCATGACCACTCTATCTGCACTTTCTTACCGATTTCACATTCCTTAAGCTGGTATTCATAGCAGAGTTAAGTCATATTTGTATATAAGTCATCTTTAAAAGTGATGGTTCATGGGAAAAGGCACTTTAACTTCCCAGACCTACGAGTTTTGCAGGAGACAACCAATTCAGACTAACTTCATACATTTAGCTTGAAAACAGGTGTTACATAAAGTACAATGAAGCAAGAGGCAAAGAATAGAAAAGTTCTGAGTGTGGAAGATTGAGTTAATCTTATAAAAGAAATCGAGGATGGTAAAAAGAAAACCGATGTATAGGCTACGTTCTTAATTGTGAATAGTATATGCATCTTTATAGTATATTGTGGACCCCACGATACGTTTTGAAGTAGAATGTCATCAGTCAGCCGAGGTCCACCTTGAGAAGAAGTCGATCTATGAGCCTACAGCCAACTATTTCAAGCTGAAATATGCCTTAATTCACGTTGAGGTATTCGGCTTGCTCATGGGTGCTCAAGGGACTATAACAGCTTTTTTCGGAGAATTTCGACGGCAGTTTGCTCTGCCAACATCTCTGAGGGATGACATCGTGATAATTGTGTTAAAAAAATCCTGCCAAATCCTGATTAATCACATGGTGCCACATTAATAGCAGTAGTAATTTTTCACGCCCTTTTCTTTGTTTCCCTTCTTTAAAATTTAATATCTATGTGTTTATATATGTATAATATATTCTTTGAGGATATACTGAGTCCGTAAGGGGGGCAGTTTATTATTATTATTATTATTATTATTATTATTATTATTATTATTATTATTATTATATGGATTATAGGAGGAGACAAAGAGGAAGGCAGAAAATAGGAAAGATTAGACGAAACTGGATTTGCAGTGAAAGACCTAACTTGGGCAGAACACTGAATGAATAGAATTGTATTTTACTCCGAATTTCTCTATTTTCTACAACCCAGTAGAGTACGTACATTTATTTTTCGAAATAATAAAAAACAATAAAGATAAAACTATTATATAATTATATAACGCAGAAAAATTCGTTCTGACAACGGGAATCGAACTCAGAACCCTGAGCTTGGCGCGCTGAGTGCTCTTATCATTTGAGCTATTCCGCGACCCGATCCACAGTGCTGACTGAACTCTCCTTTTCGTATCGTCAAAGGCCTACTGTAAGTCTGTATAAAATTATAAATTGAAATATAATCGTGTAGAAAATACATAATATTGTAAATGTTCTTTAAATTTCATTTAGTATGTTTATTAATTTTTTCTTAAAGTGACAGTCGTTTTTGCGACATAATTTAGTTAATACCCTTCGACGGCGCTGTAATCGATGTCAATACGACTGTAATACGGAAAATACTGCAGGACACCTTCAAGTGAATCGTAAAAATAACAGGTTTATTGTGAAGTGCAAAATATGCCCTGAGCAGCGCTTTTGCACACTGCCACAATAATCGAAAAAATTCTATTGGAGTAACGTACGAAGTAACATCACATCAATGAAAAGGCTTTCTTGGGTGAAATGTATTACTTTATTTATTTACTTATTTATTTATATACGTATTTATTTATTTATATACATATTTATTTATTTATATACGTATTTATTTATTTATTTACGTATTTATTTATTTATCTATGTATTTACCTATTTATTTATTTATCTATCTATTTATTTATCAATCTATCTATTTATTTATCTATTTATTCATCTATTTATTTATCTATCTATTTATGTATCTATTTATTTATCTATTTCTTTACTTATTTGTTTACTTATTTACTTATTTATTTATTTACTTATTTATTTACTTATTTATTTATTTAATTATTTATTCAAGTCGTGAGAGATAAAATTAAAAGTTTTCGAATACGTGTTATGACAATAATATCATATTATAGCCTAATCTCTAATAAAAGAACCGATTTCCATGGAAAATAATCTCTATACATATTCCTCACGAACTTCGATGTTCCAGTTTTATACGAACTTTCTTCATTTCACTTATATTAAAATATTTATTTTCAGTTCTGCCAGAGTTTCTCGGCGATTTAAAAAAAAATGGACATGGGATTTAAACTTAATTAACACAAGGGATTACAGAACTTTCCACCAGAGATCTCTGATCAACGAAGAATTGGAAGCAGGCGAAGCAGAAAATGTCTAAACTCGCGGAGTATTCCAACGGAGCAGCTGTACGAATTGGAAAACAATTTCCTACAACTGCTAATAATTATAGACTACGTCATTAATACCCCGGGTCAATTAAACGAATACGAAATCGATGACGCTAGGCTCAGAGTCGGCTGGAGCTACTGCGAAGAAATATGAAGACATTGTTGCAGAACAAGTCTGCCAACTTTCGCATATTGAATCACATTATTATGACCTACAATCTTCTAAGCTTATAAAAAAGGAAGAAACTAGTTCGAAACAAATTGCGATTATAGAACGAAAACAAACGAAATACGAAAAAAAAAAGATTATAAAAAACAAATGAAACGCAAAATACAAAAATAATGACAACACGAGAAAACAAATGAAACACGAAAACAGTTACTGTTATTAAAAGGGCTAATAATTATACAAAGAAACAAAAGAAATATGAAAAGCATTACGATTATACCACAGTCTCGCATATACAGTCACGAAGCTTGAGTTGTGAGGGTACTAGGAACAATAGACTGTGCCGGTAATATTTCGCATTGTCTGTGATGAGGCGATAGTAGCGATCCTAGTGGTTAGCAACTATCTATGGATGCATATTCCCTAGGTATTGAACTTCGTGACTGTATATACTAGACTGTGATTATACTACGTAAAAAAAAACAAAAACACAGTAAACTAGGATAAAGTCAATGTTTCCAACTTCCTTATACTAACTCAAAGATTTATGACATAACTTCGTCGTTCGATTAAACGTAAAATATTGTTGCCAACAATCCCGAAAAGACAAAGTATATGATTATGTCTCGTGACCAGAATATTGTACGAAATGAAAATATAAAAACTAGAAATTTATCCTTTGAAGAGGTGGAAAAACTTAAATATCTTCAAGTAACAGTAAGAAATATAAATGATACTAGAGGGGAATTTGAACGCAGAATAAATATGGGTTGAGAAGCTTTTATCATCCAGTCTGCTCTCAATAAAGCTGAAAGTTAGTATTTATAAAACCGGTTGTTCTGTATGGTTGTGAAACTTGGACTCTCACTTTGAGAGAGGAACATAGGTTAAGAGTGTTGGAGAATAAGGTGCTTAGGAAAATATTTGGGACTAAGAGGGATGAAGTTACAGGAGAATGAAGAAAGTTACACAACGCAGAACTGCACGAATTGTATTGTTCACCTGACATAATTGGGAATATTAAATCCAGACGTCTGAGATGGACAGACGCATGTAGCACGTATGGGCGAATCTAGAAATGAATACAGCGTGATAGTTGGAAGACCTAAGGCGAAAAGACCTTTGGGGAGGCCGAGACGCAGGTGGGAGAATAATATTAAAATGGATTTGAGAGAGGTGGGATATGATTGTAGAGAATGGATTAATCTTATATTGTAGGTGTTTTTGTAACACAAACTACATTTAAGAGAGCATAAAATTAATTGAATTTTCAGAGAAATATTTATATGCATTTCAAGAACTACACAAACGTGACATGATTTTCATATCTAATTATTATTATACGAAAGTGAATAATGGTTTCATTCAACGTATCGAAATATTCTCAACTTCTGGATATATTTTTTCATCCCTATTACAGACTTTGAAGCCCCATAGGGTGGTAAGAGGTTTTAAAGCTCCTACCTGTACAGACAATCTGCATTAATAGCAGTAGGGATGTCAGTCCTACGTACCCATCGACTTTACCATCAAGAAAAGACCACTGTTACTCCTTTTAATAGATGATTGAAAGAATTTTAGTTCTGCCCTTTCAATGTGCAGAAATGTGATTCGAACAAATGTAACATTTTAAAATTCTTTTACTAAACGTAAAGTTACATTTGTACGGATAAAAATTCTGCACATTTAAAAAACAAAACTAAAATTCTTTCAATCATTTATCAACAGTAATCTCACTAGAGGTTTTGATTTATCTATAGGAAATCAAAACTCGAGTGGGATTTAATTGACTATTACACGATTAGAAGAAAGTATATAGAGGTGAGAAGAAATAAAGTACTCTGATACAATAAAATATTAATTGACTTACTGAAATTCTATTTCACTAATGCTAGCTTCACCAAGACGTTTCAACGGAGCCGCCATTTTCAGTTGACTGTCTATGCTGTAAACAAATGACGATCGCAAAGCATGTTTATAGTATCGTAAAGAATTTGCAGTTTGAAATGTTGGCAAACAAAAAAACAAATGCTAGGGTAGTGATAAAAAGGAACAAATGCTAGGGAAGCGATAAAATTATAAAAAATGCTAGGGAAGCGATAAAATTGTGTGATAAGCAGCCATGATTGGTTCAAAGACGTCCTTTCGTATCGTTTTATTGGTCAAAAGTAGTATGACGTAGTAAAAGTGCAATATACATCATAATATAGGGGAGAGTCGGGTAGTATCGGACATCGGGTAGTATCGGACAGTGCGTTTCTTTCATCTACCACCATATGGTAGTACCTGAATGACATGGTTACGTTTCTCTATGCGACATCACAGAAACGTAACCATGTCAATCAGGTACTATCATCGTGTGGTAGATGAAAGAAACTCACTGTCCGATATTACCCGATGTCAGATACTACCCGACTCTCCCCTATTGGTTTCTTAAACTGACTGAGCATATTGGGAATTAAATCAATGGCCTTCCCAAACCACGGTATGAACTGTTTAATATAAAACAATTTTTATCTAGAAAAGTAAGAAAAAACGAGTAAAACTGTATTAAACTTTTTTGTTTGAAATATCTCAAAGAATAACACACTGAAATTAATATATTACTTACGGTTCTTCATAGGCCTATCTCGTATCAAGATATTTCTGCTATTAAATATTTTTGTTGCAAATAATTTTAAATCGCATGAATAGAAACTTTAACAAAAATGACCATCACAAAATTTTAGTATGGAATTATGAAAAAATTCGTGTATTTTTTAAAATATAAACGTACAACATAAACTAATTATACGTAAGATTAAAATTTTTCATTTACTGCAACAATCAAGATACTTTTTTTTTTTTCGTACCGAAGCTCTTTGGAAGCGGACCGCATAGGAAACACGTCCCCCTCCCTTTGCGTGACGTCACACGACACGGTACCGCCATTACACTGCTACATCTGACTCCAATCCTCTTAATTGTAATCACTGTCCCCAAAGTGCTATTATTTTATACACAAGCCGACTGCAGCGCCACGCTTCGGCTTTAGCGGGAAATACCTTCGAAATTAAGATTACAAAAAGAGACTCGCCGGCTATATCCTCTCACAGTAATGGATTTTGTGAATTTTTTTTTAAACCCCACCAACTTCCAAACAACCAAAATCTTCTTGTTATCTTCTGCACACACTTCTCTTTACCATGTGACGAGTTAACAAGTGCGAATTTTGGCAACCGTGTTGCATGACGTAAAAGCTTTTCAGAGAAGTAATGTATTGTGCAAAGTCCCAGGATCGAATCTTGGAGCCAGTACACCCTGCTTTAGAAAGATAGTTACTGTAACACGGACCGACTGTATAAACCATTTAATCTTAGATCAGAGGTTAAATCGATCCTCGTTCTAGCTGAACTTGGAATTTTGTGTTCTATAAAGTCTAATCTGAGATTAATTTGTCTTAAATTGAAGTCAACTTTGACTGAAGAAATTTCTCCGTTTAAGTCAGATGATCCAATATATATTATTTTAATGTAGCGAAGTAGATATGATATTTCCATGCAGATATTCTGCGTCATCATACGATGAAAGAGTAATGGAACGGAGAAAAATTCTCTCTAGCGCCGGGATTTGAACCCGGGTGTAGCATTGTGTGGGGGCAGAAATATGGATATTACGACGAAGTGAAGAGAAACGACTAGAAGCATTTGAAATGTAGATATGGAGAAGGATTTAGCGTGTGAAATGGACAGAGTAAGAAACGAAGTTGTGTTGGAAAGAGTGGACGAAGAAAAATGATGCTGAAACTGTTCAGGAAGGGAAAAAGCAATTGGCTGGGTCACTGGCTTAGAAGAAACTATCTACTGAAGGATGCACTGGAAGGAATGGTGAACGGGAGAAGAGTTCGGGGTAGAAGAAGATATCAGATGATAGACGATATTAAGATGTATGGGTCATATGCGGAGACTAAGAGAAAGGAAGAAAATAGGAAAGACTGAAGCAAGCTGGGTTTGCAGTGATAAACCTGCCCTTGGGCAGAACACTGAATTAATTCCCGAAAATATTCCCCAGGAATAATCCGATGGCGAAGTACCCAGGAATTCATCCATCACTAGTTATGATCCAGGATTTCTCCTTTAATTTCCACAAAATAATATCGATAGTCGTAAAATATAGAGAAATATAGGCTATATTATCTATTGGGATGTCTCTATAAATCTAATGGAAAAACCTATTTTTCGATAAAAGTTCCGATTTAGTTTCACCAGAACTTGACTCTAGGACTCCGGCGCTGGAAGCCTAAACAGTAGCCATTCAGACAACGCTTTCGCTTTTATCAAATATAGATTAAGCACAAAAAGCTGTTGGATTCTCAGTGAAAAGACGCTAGCTTTGTTAAACGGAGTCGATATCAAGTAGAGTGAAATCTGTTGAATTAATAGCCACGAGGGTTTTATGTCGGAATATATCCTTCAGAATTAAATATTAAATACTACATACATTGTGACTGGCGTGCTATTATGTGACATCGAATGGGAGAGGTTCAGATAATATCAGAGTCGATGCGAAAAAATCAATAGTAGCTTTATTACAACTACGCGACATTAGTTCAAACCGCGTCGGGGGTAAATGTCCTATAGCCTATTTAACTGGGATAATTACCACTTTATTTCACAACCCTTTTATATCACAAAGGTCACATCCCGGGTTCGATTCCCGGGCTCAGCTCTCGGTGAATTTTTCTTGAAGAAGAAGGATTCCCTGGGTGTCTAGAGTCAGGAAATTTGTATGAATGTGAGTGTGCCGGGTTAATATAAATTAACCAATCATCACAAATATAAAAATACATCAGGGCTGTCGCTGGCAGTAACCTGAACACACGTTTCAGCGTCACATTGTTGACAAGTAACTCCATCTGTTGGCACAACAATAAAGCATCTATAGCCCCGACGCCGTTATTTCCGGCGTGACTCCGCCTCTTTGCTTACGTCTTAGAAAGTGAAGGCTCTATAAAGTCTAGGTAGGTAGTATCGTTCGCCATTTTTGTTCTTACGTTGCCGAGCTACCATACGAGGAATCTATTTGCCACACCGTTAAACATTATCATGTCATAGCTCCTATGATAATAAATCAAACGCACTGTAATTCAGCAAATAATTGAGCGGCAAATAACGTCTTCGTGTGCTTTCTGCGAACGCCAACGAAAGAGCTAAAATGGCGGGCGATTATATTAAGTATTTATCGAGCCTTAAGAAATGAATCAGCGAATCACAAGACGCACATGTTTAAAATAGCCGACCTGCAACGCGATTGGCTGCCGGAAATTAGAGAGACGGGACTATAATAGATGCTATAGTTACCAACAACGAAAAAAAAAAAAAAAAAAGTCACATTCTTAGTCGATGTCACTACAGCGTCTGATTTCCATGCCGGAGATCCAGGTTCGGATTCAGGTGGGTCCAAGAGGAATTTTTCGCTAAACAAGGCGGTTTTTGCGGCAAGTTTTCAGAGAATATTCTCTTTTTTCAACATTCCACACACAACATCGAAGACGGCAAAGAATATATAAATTCGGGACATTACTCCTAGAGAGGTAATCCATAGATTCTAAATAACCGCAGATAAAATGTGTGGCCACTTTGGAAATCGAACATTTGATTAAAATGAGATTTACAGTCTGACCCGTTCGGGAAGACATAAAATAAAATGACTATATAATTTATAACGGGGGTGCTGTAGAATTCATTTCAGTTCAATGTGATACTGAAGCACGGGAGTTTTGTATCGTCACTGTAACCGCATAAGAAACAAAAAAAGTTACCTAGCAACGACAGAATAAACAAAATCCTTCTTAAATAGATAGGTATTTTATGACGAAGCAACCTTAGTACAGCTGGTGCACGTAGAGCTCGAAATGTAGAGGGTAAAATCTTTTATCCTGCTAAGAGGTCTTGCTGAAATGATCGGGAGACTACATAATTTTGTAGGCCTCTTATTTTATCTGTAAGTAATACCTTTTGGCCTTTCCTTAGAAACTCTAATTTTTGCGGTCTCTCGAGCCAATACTGAAGAGAATGACGTATATAAATATCTACACCACACCACCATTAAATATATGAAAAAGACCCAACCCCACTTGATTAATAACTATAAAGATATTTGATTTTAATAACAATATTATTACCTTACGTAAGTTTTGTAGTTCTATATTATATAGCCGCCACTCAGTAAATTATAGAAATGAAGATCTAATTTCATATATTCTCTACATCTACTTATATAACCCCAAAACGTTTCACTTTCATATCATCAATATAGCATTAATATGTATAATTAATGAAAAATAGTCACATCATGGCATTAACTGTAATAATATTTCATTTCTAATGGTAATAATGTCATCAAACCACCTCACGTTTTGTAATATTTAAGATCTAATACACAGCTGTACTCAGAAAATTACACACCGCAGAATCAGACCTGTAAATTATTTTTAGTAAGTCTTGAAGTTTTTAATAACCAATTGAATTTGAGCTCTAAATATGTCAGCAATCCTGCAGGTGTAATAGCGTATTCTTTATTGTAGTGTGTATTTTGTTTTATTCTGAAATGCAATTAGTTTTCAAAACTGACGAAAGTTGGATTTTGTAAAATAGGAAAATTATGTAGGAAAATTGACATTTCACGAAAAATTACTACTTTTCTGAAAGACTTTGGGTTCCAAGTTTCAAAATGAGGGGTCATTTATTAAACTCCGTTCAGCCGTTTTCCCGTAATTTCCATTACCAGTTCAAATTATATATATATATACATTATTATTAACATAGTCTGTTAGAATATTTCAACTGTAATTATTTCGAAAACTATTCCAAATATAATGAATTTGTTTAATTACATTCTTTATTCTAAATAACTTTATCTTTTATCATACAGAATTGTCCACACCTGTGGAGTAACGGTTAGCGCGTCTAGCCGCGAAGCCAGGTGGCCCGGGTTCGATTCCTGATCAGGCACAAGTTACCTGTTTGAGGTTTTTTCCGGGGTTTTCCCTCAACCCAATATGAGCAAATGCTGGGTAACTTTCGGTGTTGGACCCCGGACTCATTTCACCGGCATTATCACCTTCATCTCATTCAGACGCTAAATAACCTTAGATGTTGATGAAGCGTCGTAAAATAACCTACTAAAAAAATCATACAGAATTTCACAAGCACCTTTTGAATCACCCGGTATTTTTAATGTCTCCTTCCTAAAAAAAAACTCTTTACAGCAGAGAAATCCGTGTAGTTGATTTTCATACGATAAATTTACCTATATATATATATATATATATATATATATATATATATATATATATATATACACACCTTTGTATAGACTGCAGGTATGATAAATTCTTTTATTCAGGTGACAAAGTAACCGAAAGGTAACCAATAAACATATCTGGCAAAATAAAGCTATTCCTGCAACTCCATCCATAAGTAAAATTCATTGTCATTAAAATAAAATATAACACAGCGTGATTGGAAAACGTTGTTGTTAAGGCTGACACAAATATATATACATACATTCAAACATATCGAGTTTCACAAATGGTTTAGAAATTTTTGTTCTTTGCCAATTTACATCACAGAAATTATTGGTTTGTCATGCGTACACAACGGTTGAATTGAGAGAAACTGACAAAGAGAGAGAGAGAGAGAGAAAAGAGACACATACATAACAGGAGGAAAAAAGAGTGTGAGGGATTTTTTTTTTAATATAGGCTTACATTAGGATGGTTAAAAATTGTAATAGAGGTTTATATCCCCAAGAGAATGATAAGGCAGGCCAAGCTATTACACAGTGATAAGAATTGAAAAATCCAATGGCGCCAGAGTTATATATAATGTAGGAATATTGTCATGTGTTTGGTAAACTCATAGTTTATAATAGGTGGTCATATAAATACAGTATGCACACTGAACATGGACGAGACTGGTATAAAATATAATACAGAGAAGGGTGGACTGGGGGGCTACGGGGTGTGGGGAGGGGGGAAAGAGTGAAAGAGACAGGGAACACTATTTGATCTGTTGTAGAATTTTTATGGTACGGCAATGGGTAATATATATCTCAAGTGATTTAGTCCGTACTCTAACATTGTATACAGTATATACCCCTTCCAAAAAGGATTCCTCCACCCACAGAGTACATATAAAAAGCCTCTTTTTTATCACTTATCACTCCTGATTTTTTTCCTCGTAACTTTCTTATGAATCTGATCCTTTGTATTCATACTTTAGCTGAGATTTCTTTGTTATACTCCTAAGAAATTTATTGTTCTCGGTATTAGCATCATGCTAATATAAAGGCAAAGTAAACGTAGTGGGGGGGGAGGGTTTTATTACTTACACTTTTAACATGACTGTTGATACACAAATAAGCTATAATCTTTCTCAGATATAATCCTATGTACAAGGAAAATTATAGTTCACGTCTATATGTACAGATACAAACTTTTCATACCGGAGATTGAGTTAAAATCTTAGCGAATCCATCGAAAATAGCTTTCTGGACCAAAGTGCTGTGTGGAATACGTTTTTGGTTGCTGTAGTTTCACCACTTCTCTCTTCTATCAAGAATTATTCAATTTGGCCAGCTGCATTTTGACTCTTCACTGAATTTCGAACTACTACTACTTACTTACTTGCTTTTAAAGAACCCGGAGACTCATTGCCGCCCTCACATAAGCACGCCATTGGTCCCTATCCTGAGCAAGATTAATCCAGTCTCTATCATAATATCCCACCTCCCTCAAATCCATTTTAATATTGTCTTCCCATCTACGTCTCGGCCTCCCAAAAGGTCTTTTTCCCTCCGGCCTCCCAAATAACACTCTATATGCATTTCTGGATTCACCCATACGTGCTACATGCCCTGCCCATCTCAAACGTCTGGATTTAATGTTCCTAATTATGTCAGGAGAAGAATACAATGCTTGCAGTTCTGTGTTGTGTAACTTTCTCCATTCTCCTGTAACCTCATCCCTCTTAGCCCCAAATATTTTCCTAAGCACCTTATTCTCAAACATCCTTAACCTATGTTCCTCTCTCAAAGTGAGAGTCCAAGTTTCACAACTACAAAGAAGAACCGGTAATATAACTGTTTTATAAATTCTAACTTTCACATTTTTTTGACAGCAGACTAGATGACAAAAGCTTCTCAACCGAATAATAACAGGCATTTCCCATATTTATTCTGTGTTTAATTTCCTCCCGAGCGTCATTTATATTTGTTACTGTTGCTCCAAGATACGAACTACTACTACACATTCACAAATAGCGGAACCCAAGAAGCTGCTTTGGAAAGAGTGGGTAAAGGAGGAATGATGCTGTGATCAGGAAGAGAAAAAGGAATTGGTTGGGTCACTGGCTGAGAAGAAACTGCCTACAGAAGGATGCACTGGAAGGAATGGTGAACGGGAGAAGAGTTCGGGGCAGAAGAAGATATCAGGTGATAGACGACATTAAGATATATGGATCATATGAGAAGACTAAGAAAAAGACAGGAAATAGGAAAGATTGGAGAATGCTGGGTTTGCAGTGAAAGACCTGACTTTGGGCAGAATGTTAAATGTTATGTTTTATTTAACGACGCTCGCAACTGCAGAGGTTATATTAGCGTCGCCGGATGTGCCGGAATTTTGTCCCGCAGGAGTTCTTTTACATGCCAGTAAATCTACTGACATGAGCCTGTCGCACTTAAGCACACTTAAATGCCATCGACCTGGCCCGGGATCGAACCCGCAACCTAGGGTATAGAAGGCCAGCGCTATACCAACTCGCCAACCAGGTCGACTTTTGGGCAGAAAACTATGAACGAATTTGTTATGTGTTTTGTTTATAAAAACAGAACGAATTTAAGCAACAGATATCTAATCACAGACCGAGGCGCTTGCTTGCCAATCCGGAGTTGCCCTCGGGCGGTGGGCTCGATTCCCGTTTGGGCTGAGTATCTGGTTGTTGTTTTCCTAGGTTTTCCCTAACTGCAAGACGAATGTCAGGTAATCTATGGCGAATCCTCGACCTCATCTCGCTAAATACCATCTGGCTATCCCATCGACGAGTAGTTGATAAAGCTCCGTTAAATAACCAATTAATATAGTCATTTTGGAAAAGAGAAAAGCTTTCCCTTACTTGCCAGGAATCAAACTCAGGCCTACTTAATCTATAGAACTTCTGACTCTACATGTACGTACTTATCTGAATTTTTAAGGGCAGACAGGCCAAAAATGGCGAATGCCCATGGAATAATGTTTCACTAATAATAATAATAATAATAATAATAATAATAATAATAATAATAATAATAATAAAATATTATAATAACGAAACAAAATGATAATATAATAGTCTATAATAAAATAAAGCCTAATAACGAAATAAAATAATATATTTTTTATTTACTAATATTTAATGTGCTGTACAACAGCCAGGGGCCAATAACAGTTCAGCACAAGACAATTAATTACAAAACATTAATAATAATATAAATTACAATAAAAGTACATAGGAATAATTATTAAAAGAATGACAAAAACAATTATAATTGAAAATGAAAAGATGGAATCTTATAAATGAATATAATATAAATGATATAAAAGATAACGAGAATAATATTATAATACATATCTAAACAGAAGACATAAATTAATAACTGACATAAAACTAAAAGAAGTATATACTAGACATTAAATAGACCCAAGTTCAATCGAAGTAAATTAGCATATTTTATACACCTGCAGACCGGAGAGAGAGACTTAGAATTCCTATTATAAAAATCTATAAGAACACAAGGAAATAAATTTTCTTTGAGTATTTCCAATTTAGTCGAGTCAGTGGAAGTAGTAGAGTTCCATACAAAGATGCATATTCAAGCTTGGATCTGATAATAATAATAAATAATAATAAAACAAAATAAAATTTAATAACTAAATAAAATAAAATGATAGGGGAATCATGGAATCCCTGTAATTTCGTAAAACTTTGTGTTCTCGGTTGAGTGTTATTGTGATAGGATACAGTACTTATTATTAACTACCCGTACCTGTGCGCTCCGCTCCACCTGTTAGAAATAAATATAAAGTAATTACATAATTAAAATAGGACGTTTGATCCAGGGAACAACTTTTACAACAGCGCAAGATAATCTGCTTCGCTCATTACCCAATTTTTTTTTGCATTGCATTTATTGCATATATATTTTATGTATTTTAACACGATTCAATTGAGCATAGTTAAAATTTGAATTATAAAATAATGGATTGCTAAACTAACGTATTATTACTGCATACTAAATCAATACACTCTCGTTGTTCGTTAATTCCCTGAGATTAAAATGAGTGTACATAAATATTATTTTAAGAAATACAGAAAACGAATGTACAAAATAGCCTATCAAATTTTCTGTGCATAAGAAGCTATTTTAATCTTACCTGTCCTCGATTTGCTCAGAAGTTACTGTAATAACATTATAGCATTATGTCCGTCTAGAGAAACTACACTTTCCAATGGTGGAATAATAATTAATTATACAAATCGGTTAATTTAGCTTCTGATATGACTTCATACAAACACAGAAACATTCTCTGTAGGCTACGTTTAATAGCTTTCGATTGTTGATGTCCAAGGCCCCTGCTTCGATTGTTGTTGTCCAAGGCCCCTTATAGATGAAGTCATTTGTTCTTAATTCATTGCACCGTCTTAGATGGCGTTATTTTAATTTTAAAACTCATTTATCTCATTAAATATCAGTCCTATCAAAATTTTGTAAAGAATAAAACTTATCGGAAATCATTTTCAAAGAAACTTTTGTTATGTAATATTTTTCAGAGAAATCAATAATAAGCGAGATATTTCGATTTATTTAATTCAGGCCCCCTTATAACCCACCTTTTAAATAAAGTATTTTGAATGCCATATAGCCTAAAATCTAAGATACAACGAACTTAATTTATATTCCAATTTTCATATAAATCGGTTCAGCCATTATCGCGTGAAAAGGTAACAAACATACAGACAGACATACAAACAAAAATTTCAAAAATGCGATTTTCGGTTTCAGGGTGGTTAATTATATATGTTAGGATCAATTATTTTTGGAAAATCGAAAATTACCCGAAAAATTTCGGCTACAGATTTATTATTAGTATAGATACTGAGTATAGACCATGTTATATGTGTGTAAATAGGCCTATTACCGATGTTACTGTGTTTCATCTGAATCATCCGTTGCTAAGCAACTGACGTGAGATACAGAAATTTTGTTAATGTATTATTCATTTGTCAGTCTAGCATAAACGTTTCACGTTAATAATAATAATAATAATAATAATAATAATAATAATAATAATAATAATAATAATAATAATAAAATTGCATTATTACTTACATTAATTTGCAAGCTATCTTATAGGTGAAGTACAGTATTTTAGAACAAAATGGTGACTGCAAAACAAATGAATAAAGGAACGCGGAGTATTTTGTTTACATGAGACCAAAAACGTAGACTTGTTGCTCTCTATCTCTTAATATGCATTGCAACGCATACACAAATGTCAGTAATAGTCAATAACCCGTGGACAATAGACACAGAAAAAAAAAGTAATAACAATTGAAAGTCGGATGTTCTGACGACCGGAAACAGATAAAGCTAGTGGTCAATTACCTATGTTTTTTTTCATCGTCATGTTCAGTTCGGTTTTCTTTAAGAGAAGGAAGGAGGAGGGGGGAGCGAGGAGAGGGGTTTAGGTAGGATGGGAAGGGGGGGAGGAGAGATTTTTATACAGAAAGCAAAAATCCACTTGTAATTTTCTGTCATTACAGTTGAATTTTCTGTCCATCCAACCATCCATCTAGACAGGCAGGCAGGGAAGATCGGGCGTGGACATAGCAGAGTCGAGATGGGAGGCAAGTGGTGGTACAGGCACTGCTACTGCTTGATATTAGTCACAACTCACTTGACGGGGAAATGACGGCCAACGTCACTGCCTAATCCCACGCACAAAGAGTTGTAGCTATATTTTCTCTCTCTTTCCCAACATTTCTTTCACGTTTCGTTTCCTAAATTTTTTAAACAAAACAGACGATTATCTAGACATATTTATGGCGGGGCTTTGAAATAACTGTTAGTTGATCTGATTTTCAGAACAGAGTTCTGGGTTCAAATCTCAGCTAGATAAATTTGATTTCTTATTTACTTGGAATTCTGTGACATTGTGCCACTGTATCACTAAAACCATCCCATTTCATTATGAAACTGATACTAAATAATTTATTATCGCTGACAATTTTTCTTTTTTGCTATAAAAACACGAATAATTACATACTTGAAGTATGATTCATTCGAGTCTCACTATCGTGAAAGTTTAAAACAAACACTACATATTTTACAAATAGGGGGAGTCCCTGGGCATGTGTTGAGTATCGTACAGGGCCAATACCTAAACGTAGCAGACAACAAACACAAGGGGGAGACACTATGCATATGCTAACATATGAAAGAAATAATAAAGTAAAAAAAAAAAAAATCAATTAATAAAATACTTGCTATTTTTTATACCTATTGCAGTTTTATTTTTGTACTTGTGCTTTTTTCTCTCTTTTTTTATTTTTGCATTTATGTTTCTGTATTCGTATTTAAATTATTATTCTTATTCACTTCTTCTTTCTAAATTTGTTTTTTTTTTCTGTATAATTTTATTTTACTCTGGTAGTGTGGTAGAGAAAGCCTAATGTCTTAACTTCAACAGATTTAAATAAATAAAAAAGTAATTAATTAATATTTAAATAAATACATAAATAAATCAAAGTAAATATATAAGTCCATAGATTAATGGAGAAAAGTAAATAAATAAGTAAATTAATTAATAATCAAATAAATAAGGGCATAGCTATTTAATAACTAAATAAGTAGTCTATATATATATATATATATATATATATATATATATATATATAAGTGAATGAATGAAAATAAATAAATAAACAAATAAATCAGTAAATAAGTTAATAATTAAATAAATAAGTAAATATATATACATAAATGAATGAATAAAAATTAATTAATTAATTAATTAATTAATTAATACATAAATAAGTGCATAGGTAATTAATAACTAAATAAGTAAATATATATAAATGAATGAATGAAAATAAATATATTAGTAAATAAATAAATAAAAATAAGTAACTATGTAAATTAATTAATTAATAATTAAATAATTACATATATAAATAAATAAGTGCATAGGTAAATAAATAACTAAATAAGTAAAAATATATATAAGTGAATGAATAAAAATAAATGAGTAAATAAATAAATAAACAAATAAATCAGTAGATAAATAAATTAATAATTAAATAAGTACATAAATAAATAAATAAATAAATAAGTAAATAAATAACTGAAAGTAAATATATAAATATATATACACATAAATGAATGAATCAAAACAAATAAATAAGTAAATAAATAAATAATTAAATACACACACAAATACACAAGTGCATAGGTAATTAATAACTAAATAAGTAAATATATATAAATGAATGAATGAAAATAAATAAATTATTAAATAAATAAATAAAAATAAGTAACTATGTAAATAATTAAATTAATTAATTAATTAATAATTAAATAATTACACATATAAATAAATAAATAAATAATTAAGTGCATAGGTAAATAAATAACTAAATAAGTAAAAATATATATAAGTGAATGAATAAAAATAAATAAATGAGTAAATAAATAAATAAACAAATAAATCAGTAGGTAAATAAATTAATAATTAAATAAGTACATAAATAAATAATTGCATAAGTAAATAAATAACTGAAAGTAAATATATAAATATATATATATATACACATAAATGAATGAATCAAAATAAATAAATAAATAAGTAAATAAATAAATAATTAAATACATACATAAATACATAACTGCATAGGTAATTAATAACTAAATAAGTAAATATATATAAATGAATGAATGAAAATAAATAAATGAGTAAATAAATAAATAAACAAATAAATCAGTAGGTAAATAAGTACATAAATAAATAAATAAGTGCATAAGTAAATAAATAACTGAAAGTAAATATATAAGTATATATACACATAAATGAATGAATCAAAATAAATAAATAAGTAAGTAAATAAATCAATAAATAAATAATTAATTAATTAAATACATACATAAATACGTAAGGCATAGGTAATTAATAACTAAATAAGTAAATATATATAAATGAATGAATGAAAATAAGTAAATAAATAAATTATTTCGTTCAATGGAAGGTTCGACACATGGACATCTAAAACACTAAGCAGTCAGCCGCAGATTGGCGTTCAGTTCCTGCAATCATCCTTGATCTAATTTGCTGTTAAGTTCACATATTTCCTTAAGTGAGTTGTTTTCATAGCCGTCACTTTAAGACGGCCACAGAAAACAGCAGGTAGGATTATGGCTCATTCCTGATTTAAATTCACTTTAACTCACAGATTCCCTAACAGCCTTGTTTTCAGCACCCTCTACTTAAGATAACAAGTCTCCCAACAACAGGTAGAATTATAGTTTCATATGATTTAACGCTGTTCAGTGGCAGAGTGGACTAACGCACATAAGCAAAGTTTCACTACTCTATCAAGTCTGGTACAACGACTTTTTCTTACTAGGTACACATTTTAATAATTGCTATGGTAACTTATTTCACTTGTTTTAACGGAAAGTCAATTCAGTGGTTTCTATGTCGGTTTATTTCAGTGGTTTCTATGACAACAATTTTAATCTTGCTTGTTTCCACAGATATTAATTTCAGATGTTCCTCCGGAAACCCATTTCAGATATTTCTACGTAATTCACATCAATGTTTTTCACGGAAACTCACTTAAGTGGTTGCTATGGAAAACCTCACTTACGTGCTAATTAATGTTAAAATTTTACGCTAATTAATTTCAGTACTTTCTGTAGTATATCACTGTAACAACTTGTATGGTAACTCGTATATTCTACCAATGATTTATATGGTGACTCAGCTTGGTAAATTATTGCTATGGAAACCCAGATGTTTATGCTAACTAATGTAAAATTTCCACGCTAAGACATCAATACTTTCTTTAGCACGTCATTTTACACTTTCTGTGACTATTTTTTTTTTAATTTTCTGTATTAAACAATTAAAAAATTATGTGTTAACTCACTTCAGTTGTTTTTATCAAACCTCGTTTATTGATTTCCATGATATCTCATTTAAATAGTTCCCATGGAAACTCATTTTAGTAACTTTTATTATAACTGGATTCAATAGCTTCTGTGATAACTTTTTTCGTAGGCCTATAGATACTATGGAAACTGATTTTATAATTTTGTATGGTGTCTAATTTAATAGTTTTATGACAAACTTAGGAGAACATTACAAATGGAAAATCTAGCTAGTCATGGAACCAAAGCATAAAGAGGCGAATCTTGCGAAGTAAAATAACAATTTTATACAAACATATTCAACAGCAAAAATCCTCCGATAATACGGTAATAATAATAGTAATAATAATAATAATAATAATAATAATAATAATAATAATAGTCCACCACAATGAAATAAGGCTAGGATGTCTGACCGTGGAACGAATGGGCTTGGGTTCAAATCCTGGGACAAGTCCTGATTGGGGTTTTCCCTAAACCAACTGAAGCAGAATTGCTGGTGAACTTTCGGCATTGGACTTCGGACTCATTTCGCCATTATTAATTCAAATATCATTGTCATCATTACCATAATAATTGTATTCATTATTAAATGACATTATTAAGTGTAATTAGTTACCACTGCCACCGGGTATTTAACCATTTGCAGAGTGAATAAATACATACACATACATAGCCCGGGTTAAGTTCACGGTGCACCATGCTATATTCGTACAAGAGCTCGACCGTTCGGCGACAAATATCATTCACAGAACAGGATGATAAGCACAATAAGCCTCAGGCTGCGGTGAAAGCCTTCAGGCCCCAACTCCGTTAAAAATAATAACCTAACATTAATATTATTTTAATAATGCATTGACCACAGTAGTTCAATTGGATTCGTGATCGTGGACGCTTTCAGACTTGAATTTCATTCTCGCTTGGACTAATACCTGTTATAATAATTACCAGTGCGATCCACATCAGCGACGAAAAGTTTTGAGTTGAAATTCTCGATAAAACGATAAAAATTTCCCTACGTCTTTGATATTC
The DNA here is from genome assembly GCF_040183065.1 of Periplaneta americana. Classification (NCBI taxonomy): domain Eukaryota; kingdom Metazoa; phylum Arthropoda; class Insecta; order Blattodea; family Blattidae; genus Periplaneta; species Periplaneta americana. The sequence continues at coordinate 26,234,933 of NC_091122.1, read as the reverse complement.
CTTTCACAGACAATCAAATCAGGGACATTCTAAAAACTACCATCCTGTATTTATACAGCGTGTATCAGGAGGAAAGGTACATACTGTGAGGGGTGATTCTGAACAAAAAGTTTCTACAAACATATCTCCTGTCCTTAACAGAATCTGACATCCAGCTGTTTGAAAATCACGGGCGTCAGTCTCATGTTCTTCATCAACATTCATATCCGGACACAACCAAAACGACATTAGGCTGAAGTAGGATAAATGGAACGTATCCTGGGCGTTGGATCGGTCGCGGTGGAGCCATTTCTTGGCCACCGAGGTCACCCGACATTACTGCATTGGATTAGTGTGCGTGAAGATGGCTTAAGAGCGAAGTCTACAAGAACAAAGTGGAAATTTCTAGCCCTCATTTTACATGTTTGTACTCAAGTAAAGGAATGCCCGAATCAGCTCAGATCAGCAACACAATAGCTGTCTACAAGAGCTGGAAAGTGCATTGAAGTTGACGGTGGACTTTTTGAACATGTTCTGTAAAGAAAAGTACACAATTAAACAGAACATAAGGTAGCAATGTTTTAATTTACTATCACCTGCACTTTTCATGTTCTTCATTGTTCCCATTAGTTTTTATCCGTTAAGAACAGGGCATTACGTTCATATAAACTTTTTTTGTTCAAAACCACTAATATTATTACCCCTCAAACCATGTACCTTTCCTCCTGACTCACCCTGTATATAGATAAAAAAAGTCATATAAATCGTGTAGGTTTTTCTCCAATTATCTCCTCTTTCATTCATTCATACAACTCAAAAATATTTACAATAAAATCATTTTTATGTCATTAACGAAAATACAGGGCATATCAAAAGTCCGGTAACACTTTCAATATTTTATTACACAAAAACTACTAATGATAGCACTTTCGAACACACGTCAGTTAAAGTCAAACTCTCAAAGTTCGTTTTACACCTTACAGAGATTCAATGTGTGAACCACGAGTGACTCGGCAGATGTCCAAACGATAATCAAACTCTTCCCATACCCTTTTCAACATATCCTCTGTGACCGTGGCGGCAGCTTCTCGAATTCTGGTTTTTAGTTCCTCTAAATCACGTGGCAAAGGCGGTACAAACACACGGTCCTTTAGTTACCCCCCTAGAAAAAAAGTCACATGCAGTCATATCGGGTGACCTTGGTGGCCATGTCATGAAACATCCGTCCCTTACTCCAGCACGCCCTATCCAACGATCAGACATCTCCGTATTCAGGTAAGCACGAACTGCATTGTGGAAATGTGGCGGAGCCCCATCTTGCTGAAAGATGAAATCGTCATCGAGATCTTGTCTGAGTTGAGGCACCAACCATTGCTCCAACATGTCCAGATATAAATGTCCAGTCACAGTAGCCTCAATGAAGAAGAAAGGTCCGTACAGTTTTCGTTGTGACAACGCGCAGAAAACATTCACCTTTGGTGAATCACGCTCATGTTCAATGATTCTGTGAGGTTTCTGTGTACCCCAAACACGACAGTTGTGCTTGTTAATTTTCCCACTCGTATGGAATGTCGCTTCGTCGCTGAAAATTAAGCGGCTGAATAACTTTGAGAGTTTGACTTTAAACTGACGTGTGTTTGAAAGTGCTATCATTAGTAGTTTTTGTGTAATAAAATATTGAAAGTGTTACCGGACTTTTTATATGCCCTGTATATCAAATTAATTTTAAACAGAGTGATTTTAGATATAGTTTAGGCTACTCTCTCACTAAACCAAACAATTTTCTAGTGAAATAAATTACACGTTTGGCAGAGCTACTAAAAAAAGTTAAATTCAATCTTGCAAACAAAATCTTTTTTGGACAATTTTCTTATTACCCCCCGTTTGCCCCCCTCGTTTTTCAAAAGTGGCTCAGCTTGGGCACCGCGAGGTTGGCATTACTGCGTACTTGTTGCTAAGCAGCGCCGGGTACTAATTATTGTCACAAAACTACAGACTTCCTCCTCTGTCCGCTTGCCTGCACAGATGATTGCGTGGCCACGGCACCAGAGCGCTCTGCCGTCGATTGGCTCCAATCATCTCGTTGTTTAATCTTTTCATCGCTTGGTCACCCTCCAATAACTGACATAACAAACCCCCTACAAAAATTCTCTCTCTCCGTTCCCCCCATCAACCTCTATTCCCATCCTCTTGCTTGCCTGTCCAACTTTATGTACCCTTAAATAAATACACAACCGTGATGACAATGCAGAAATAATAATGCTGATGATTCTGATTATGATGACAAGATGATAAAAAAGAGAGAAGGGGGCAAATTACAGTTGTATTGAAATAACGATAGAATTACAACCTGCTGGCCACTGAGGTTAACTCAACAGCACTTCCGGTTACAATCCAGAAGATCCGTATTTCAATTCTCAGAAGAAAATTGTGGATTTTTCTCTCTTCCATAGGGTCTGGGTGTATTTGTCCATTGTCCTCTGTATTGTACGTGTGTGTATGTATTCATACCGCAAATGGGTCTATACCCGGTGGCAGTGGTAGCTAATTACACTCAATAATAACAATTAATAGTAAACACAATTAATAAAAAACAATAATTAATAATAATAGTAATAATAAAATAATAATAACAAGGAGCATCCTAAATTAAATGAAGCGTGGTCACTTAAAATAACATTTAAAGTAGGCCTAAATTTAATTTGTATCTTAACCCTAAGTTCGAACTAAGACCCACAAGTGTGACAGGTTCATACCTGCACAAGTACCTTTCGGCACTACACTCATTTCGCTGTCAACTCACTCACAGCACTGATTCTACCTGATTTCACTAACACTTCTAACCATTTCACTGTTCAAATACTTTGCACAGCCACTTCACTGACACGAACACACTTCACTTACACAATAGACTTCACTGACACTACACACTTCCTCACTGATAGAACACTTCAAATAACAAGATATCAATCACACCCTTTAAGTAGTGTGTATAATATACTACCGTCTATTAGTAAAGTCCTTAGGCCTATTTTTAAATACATTTTTGGTTATTGGTAAAGCCTTTAGTAAGTCTGCAGGTAAAGCATTCCAGTCCCTGATAGTACGATTGAGAAAAGAAAACTTTCCAGTGTCCGTCCTCTGCCTTCTTTCCCTCAGTTTATGTGAGTGGTCGTTCCTTGAAGAGTAAGTTGACGGTTGCAACCTATTTTTTATTTCTCTCCAGGCAGGCTCACCTCTGTATGTTTTTAACATTGCGCATAATCGAATTCGCGTTCTCCGGTCCGTGAGTGTGTCCCATTTTAATGGTGAATTATTACGACAACACTTGAGAGCCCGTTTTTTAATCTTATCCAGTGTCTTAATATGTTCTAATCTGTAAGGATCCCAACATGCAGTACATATTCCATTACTGGACGAACTAGTGATTTATTGTGTCGTAATACGTAGGCCACTTTCGATGTATGGCCAAAAAATCCGACTGCTTGTAAATAAAATTATTGTTTTTTTAATAGATTATTTAACGACTCTTTATCAACTACAAGAATCCACGACCGACTCAAAAGCCATCACTTCAAACCTACTTTCGTAACAACTCAGTTTCTTTCTGGGCATGGGAAATTTGGAACTCACTTCGACAGATTCAACATTCCAGCAGACATCGACTCTACATGCTCCTGCCGCGAAGACCTTCACAGTGTGAAACACCTTCTATTTGACTGTCCTATCATTGAAGCAAAGAGATTTCACATAAAGACACACCTTGTGGACTGCAACATCGAATACAGGACTCCACTATGTGAAGTGATCAAAAAACCTTGTTGCTACAGACAATTTATAGACTTGCTAAACTTCATCTTTAAAAGACTGTAGATTACAACGTGTTCATAATTCTTGTGTTCGCTTCGTCTGCGATGTCCGTCGCGCTGACCACATTACCCCATCCTTCCAAACTCTAAAATGGCTACGGCTTAACGAACGTAGAAATTTTCATTCTCTTGTTCTCCTTTTCCAAGTCCTTCACACCTCTACACTTACCTACCTTGCCTCCCGTTTCAGTTACCTATCATCATATCATAATCTCTTCACACGCACGCAAAATAGCCGCATACTAGCCATACCAACAATTAAGACATCATCGTATTCATCATCATACACAATCTCGCTCTCGCGCTTGTGGAATACCCTACCCAGTGACATCAGAGACTGTCGGAATTTAGTAGCGTTCAAAAGCAAGCTTATTAAGCATTTTCTTACTGCGTAGAGTAGGTTTAATTTTTACTTAATCAATAAAAGAAATCCTTCTCTCTTCTTAACTTTTACAATGAACTGTCTAGCTTTTATTAATCACTTAATCTTTCAGTACTTTGATTTTTATTGTATTTGTAAATTTAATATTAATTGTAATTATAATCGTAATTGTATTCTTAATATTATAGTTGTAATCCCCTGGTAGTGGGGAAGAGAAGTCCTGATGGCCTTATCTCTACCAGGTTCAATAAATAAATAAATAAATAAATAAATAAATACTATATATTTCACCATTATCTGTGTAAAAAATAAGTAGTATAGATAAGTATTATACCGTATAACAAAACTAAAACCATGACATACCGCTTGGTGAATTAGGGTTCTTTTGAGCGGATATTTAATAATAATAATAATAATAATAATAATAATAATAATAATAATAATAATAATAATAATAATAATAATAAACTACAAGAATACAGAGTTATTCAAATTGGTAATAGTAGAATAGTACAGGGTTCCTACAAAGGTGCATGAAAATAGCACCAATGGAAAGAGAAACTCTTACAAGTTTAATCTGACTTTATTTGTAATTCTTCTTTTAATACAGTTTTCAAATACATATGTTAGTCAGAGATGATGATAAGGCGATGATGCAGCGATAGTGTAACAAGAATAATAAAAAAAAGAAACTGAAAAAAGTTGTAAGGAATGCCTTATTTCCTGTCACTCTAAAAATATCAACATCGGATAACTTCTGTTCGAGGAAATAACTTTAAATGTCCGTTAGTGAAGTCTCGGGTTGATGCAAATTACGACGAAGTCCATATTTATATTCCGATTCATTTGTCCGTCATCCTATCCAGAACTTCTAATTTAAAAGGCTACAATATTTGATGACAAACTCTATGTATAAAATAATTTCTCTTCTCATGTATAGCGACTCAATATTATGTTAAAATAATTATGATTTTATGATACATCGGCCAAATATTACATATAGGATAATTCTGTATTATATAGAATGTTTTAAAATATATTTGTATACTATTTTAGAAAATTGTTTGTAGAATTAAACTAGATTGATTTAACCCTGTGCACCTCTTAAGTTAAGCTGTTTTGGAGTAAATTCCAGAGGAAAATTCGGCCATCTTGTAAGTGCATGTGTCATGCTTTATGTGTCATCGTAGCACATCGACAGTGAACTATGTAGAATCACGATCGCATTATGTTTAATTCAATAGTTGACACGGGAGTGGCCACCAAGGTTTCCAGAGCTCACTGCGCTCTACCTCTTCCTGTGGAATCAAATGAAGGCCTTAGTATATGAAACCAGAGTTAATACAGGAAAATACCAGCTATTGAATGAGGACATTTCGAAGACTTTGTGTGACAACAGAGTTGTCTCAGAGTGACACTTGCAAATCTAGTACAGTAATTTAAATACAGTATTTAGCATACACGATTCAGCAATATAACTGTAGAGACCTATCGTTCTAAACAATATAAATAGTCCTTACTTGTATTCGGTGTCACTTGTTTCAAAATATAGCTAACGCGTATGGGTCCATTCAGTTTATACTACATCCACATTCATTTGTTTTAAAATGAAGACAATTGCTTTAGTTGTCTAGGTGACAAAATGAAAACAAATGACAGTAGAATAATGTAAAATGATGTATAAAATTAAGTTACGAATTGAAATATCTTTCTTTTCGCTCTTGAACATGTTGACTGTTCTCAGTTTATTTTATTTTTGGTAAAGGTAAAAAAAAAAAACAGCTGTAGATGTGCCTGGGTGTAGATTTCGAACACACAATATTAAATTCGAATAATTAAAGAATATTCTGATAAATTAAATATTATACCTCTCAATCTTCATAAATCTTAACGCACATAATAAAATGCCTTTTAAAAGATAATCGAGTATTCAGATGAGAATTAAATAAAATTGTGGGAAAAAAATTCTTTAAAATATGAACAATAATAATAAAATCAGTCCGGTTCGAAAAGTTTCTGATTTGAATGCTACTAAAAGGAAAGTTAATTTTTTTTAATAACCTATGTTTGATAATGTTACAAAATATCTTTCTGTAGTAAATGACTATTGAAACATAACATAATTAATATTTCTTTTAAAGTATGTGAACAGATTGTCTTATGTTTCACCTATAAAAAAAAAAGGAAACGAAAAAATTACTTGATATAAACGAGTTTATTCAAACAACAATCTTTCCCGTTCCGGTATTTAGCCGCAATATTAGATAGAAACAGGTTCTCAAAAATACTTGAAAAATAAGTTTAAATTTTTTTAATTCGTATTTTTTTATGTTGATTGCGGATTGAAAACAGAACAGATGTACATAAAATTATAAAATAACAGACGTTATTTACCTTTAGTAGGTACATCAAAAAGGAAACGGATGTTATTTGCATCCAGTACGTCAAAAAAGAAACATACTCGACACAAGAACGTGTTTTAATGTAAGTACTGTGAAAAATGCAGTTTGACCTTCAACAAAATAATAGAACCAAACGTCACTCAATTCATGAAACACACTAAATTTGTAATCCACTTATTAAAACAATGCTAACCAAACCTTATGCTATCATCAAAAATGTCCCCCTTCTTAGCCTTTTATGGACACTGTTCTCATGGCTAATCGACAATCATAAAAAATGATATGTTTCAAAAGAAGGAAAACCATGTTAAAGCCAATTCTGTGATGTTTGCAGAAAGAAATGCCAACAATAAATACAATTTTCTTTTAGTTCCCCTCTCTTACAACCACTACAGTTTGGTCAATAATCGACGCAAAACAAATTAAATAATGTTCCTTTCTATTATTTTTCCCCACGCACAACAGAAAACAGTAGACGATTAAAGTTCCCTCAGTTGCCGGTAGATGTCACCTCTTTCAACGCCCACGTTTATTTCACGTTTCAGAGGGCCGTGGAATTGAGAGACATTTCGTTCAACATAGATATCCGCCGTACCCGATATCATGTCTATCCCTGTTTTTCTTTGCGATACCTGCTTGGATATTTTGGAGTGTAAAGTATGTTTTTCTTACTTAGGCCTATAACAGTATTGGATCACAAGCAATGCCATTTCACAAGACTGAATCAAATTTAATTCCTTTCTGATTTCATACATTTATTATTATGTGTTAACAATGACTTCTTCTTTACCTTCCAGATGTCAGGAGTTACAGGGAAAACAGATTAGAGATGAGTTAGATATTTGTAATTTGTGGCCATACATAAGTATATTATTTATTTATGTACTTATTTATTCATTCAATTATTTATGTATGGATTTATTCATTCATGTATTTATTTATTTATTTATTATTCCTATATAGGATATTTTGTTGCGTTGCGTAAATTCTTTCAATGCTTTTTTTTAATGGTTATTTTACGACGCTTTATCAACTGCTATAGTCATCTAGCGTCTGGTTGACCTGGTTGGCAAGTTGGTATAGCGCTGGCCTTCTATGCCCAAGGTTGCGGGTTCGATCCCGGGCCAGGTCGATGGCATTTAAGTGTGCTTAAATGCGACAGGCTCATGTCAGTAGATTTACTGGCATGTAAAAGAACTCCTGCGGGACAAAATTCCGGCACATCCGGCGACGCTGATATAACCTCTGCAGTTGCAAGCGTCGTTAAATAAAACATAACATTTCTAGCGTCTGAATGAGATGAAGGTGTTAATGTCAGCGAAATGAGTCCAGCGTCCAGCGATGAAAGTTAAGGCTGGTTCACAATAAACCAGGAACGGAAACAGTAACGAGAACGGAAATAATGTTAAAATAAATGTATTTAAATGTGAGCATACATAATAGTTAATTGCGAATATTCACATTCAAATACATTTATTTTAATAATATTTCCGTTCTCAGTTCTCGTTGTCGTTTCCGTTCCCGGTTTATTGTGAACCGGCCTTTACCCAGTATTTGCTCTTAATTGGTTGAGAAAAAAACCCCGGAAAAACCTGAACCAGGTAAATTGTTCCAACCAGGATTTGAACCCGGTTGTTGCACGGTCATGCATGCTAATCGTGGTGGACTTTTAATGCTCTTAAATAATGGCATTCTGTTAAGACAACTTAAAACCCTAACAAACTGACATCAACTCATTTCGATCCTTCCAAAGCTAATTATTCTTTCTCTTATATTTCTTCCAGATAGCGGGGAGAAGAAACAGAGTACAAACGATTTTTTGTGGGTCCTATTTGGGATATTTCGGTATGTAAGAGTTCATTATTATTATTATTATTATTATTATTATCATCATCATCATCATTATTACATACAAAAGTGAGGGATATCATAACTAGCAAGAAACTTAAAAATTTAGGTATTCAGCACCAATCCTTTTTCAATCTATATGTGTGAGCCAACATCCACCTTCTCTTTTTCTTCTTCCACCAAGAGAAACACGCACGCACGCACACACACACATATACACACAGACAATGTTACTAAATGGTGAAAATAAAATTTCCCTATACCCTGTTCAAATTCCCTTCATAATAACGGTTTCTTAAAAAAAATTCCCTAAACTGCCTTTACAAAGACAATGAATTTCACATTTTCATATGTTATATTGCAACAGTACACACACATGTATTTGTCATTTACTTACATAATCTACAAATTATATACTGCGTAAATTTTGTTTATGATTTTATAAAAACTTATCTGACAAGCAAACGTTCTGATGGGGGCAGATAAAAAATTTAACCATGAAAAACCCCAGTCAGATTGGTCGGTAAGGGGATTTGAACCCGGGACCTTCCGAATGCGAGTCTCAAACGTTACCATCTGAGCCAACTTGCTCAGTTATAAAATTATTGATTTTTTAGTTACATCTGGAATAGAAACTCAACACTAGTATATATTAACACATCATCATGAACTGGATTAATAATAATAATAATAATAATAATAATAATAATAATAATAATAATAATAATAAAGTGCAGGGAAACGCATTCAGAACATCGTTAAAATTGAAATCTAAAATTACTCAAGTAAACAGGGATATTATTTTCGAAAGCTAAGCGATTGTTGACTTGTTTTATATGTCACAAGTTTCATTATTGAGACTTCGAATTCGCGGCATGATAGGACGTGTCTACTGAAGAATTTCATGATTATAACAGAAACAGGAAAAATAGAATTAAAATAGAATAAATAAAATATAATAGGTTTTATAATATAATTAGATTTTAGAGTATTTTTTCACTCGCCAATTAAATCATAAAATTTCCCCAAATTTTTTCCTACACAATTCCTAAAAAAAATTTCCCTCAAGCTCCTCCCTCGCTTGTTTTTCCCCCGTTTTGGGGGGAATACAATACCGCCAATTTGGCGACACTGCACACAGACTGGGAGATAAAGTATGTTACATAGACTTACTAAATAACCGCTAGACCGCTCACTGGCGCTAGTGTTATGCTCCCAAATTGAACAGTCGACGAGCGGCCATTTGTTTGGTGGAGCTGAATAAGTATAGTTCTTTCGTGTGCTGCTTTTAATTACAGCAATGCACACGGATGTAAAGATAAAGGAGGAAGGAATGTTATATTTTACTGGCTAGTTAATCCATAATTTCTACAACGAATTTTTCTCCATATTATGTTACAGAAGACAAACTATTTTACTTGCCATGTGACTCTTCATGCTTCAAGTTTCCTCTGAGTAAAGATTAACCGAAAGTGGATAGTTGCAAACCGCAGAGAGAACTTCTACTCTACAATGAATCATTCAGTGTGTTCAACTCATTTGAAGATAGTTGTTACCTTTCAAACTACGTTATTACACATTGTTATTGTCCTTCATTCACTCCATAGCATTCATTTTCTTCAAACAGCTGTTGTTTCAGTGCATACACGAACAATTATTCACCGAATTTATTTATTTTATTGGGTTATTTTTACGACGCTGTATCAACATCTAGGTTATTTAGCGTCTGAATGATATGAAGGTGATAATGCCGGTGAAATGAGTCCGGGGTCCAGCACCGAAAGTTACCCAGCACTTGCTCGCATTGGGTTGAGGGAAAACCCCGGAAAAAACCTCAACCAGGTAACTTGCCCCGACCGGGATTCGAACCCGGGCCACCTGGTTTCGCAGCCACACGCGCTGATCGTTACTCCACAGGTGTGGACTTCACCGAATTTAAAGATACCGAAAGTGCATAAATTATAAAATGGTATTTTTTTAACATAAATGATTGAAAGTAATTCTTCTTGTGTTAGTTACGGATTAATTAAACATTTTCTTCTTCTGCAGCTGCTGTTGTTGCTACTGCTACTACTGCTGCTGCTGCTAATAATAATAATAATAATAATACTAATAATAATGGTATGTTACTTACAACTTACTTACTTACTTACAAATGGCTTTTAAGGAACCCGAAGGTTCATTGCCGCCCTCACATAAGCCCGCCATCGGTCCCTATCCTGTGCAAGATTAAGCCAGTCTCTATCATCATACCCCACCTCCATCAAATACATTTTAATATTATCCTCCCATCTACGTCTCGGCCTCCCTAAAGGTCTTTTCCCCTCCGGTCTCCCAACTAACACTCTATATGCATTTCTGGATTCGCCCATACGTGCTACATGCCCTGCCCATCTCAAACGTCTGGATTTCAAGTTCCTAATTATGTCAGGTGAAGAATACAATGCGTGCAGTTCTGTGTTGTGTAACTTTCTCCATTCTCCTGTAACTTCATCCCGCTTAGCCCCAAATATTTTCCTAAGCACCTTATTCTCAAACACCCTTAACCTATGTTCCTCTCTCAGAGTGAGAGTCCAAGTTTCACAGCCATATAGAAGAACCGGTAATATAACTGTTTTATAAATTCTAACTTTCAGATTTTTGGACAGCAGACTGGATGATAAGAGCTTCTCAACCGAATAATAACACGCATTTCCCATATTTATTCTGCGTTTAATTTCCTCCCGAGTGTCATTTACATTTGTTACTGTTGCTCCAAGATATTTGAATTTTTCCACCTCTTCGAAGGATAAATCTCCAATATTTATATTTCCATTTCGTACAATATTCCCGTCACGAGACATAATCATATACTTTGTCTTTTCGGGATTTACTAATAATGGTATGTTATCGTATTTCAAATCATACTAACCATTTAGTGACCCTTTTGTGGGATATTTTGGCTCGTAAGGTTTTTTATTATCATTCTTACGTACATAAGTGATAGGACCCCCATCGCTGCCATTCTATAAGGCAGTTTAAAAACTTAAGTATTTAGCACCATCCCTTTCCGATCTTTCTGTGTGAGCCAACATTCACTTCTTCTTCTTCTCCTTCTTCTTCTTCCAGATGGTAGGCAGTGAGTGAGGGGACCGGCCGGGAGGGGAGGGGAGAGGACAGAACGTTGGGAAGACTTGGCGAAGAGAAACTTCTTACTAATTGCAGTAATTAAGATGGCTGACTTGTGCAAGTCAATAGATGGATGGTTGGATCCAATAGCTGAGCTAAGCAGCGTGGAGGAAGATGACAGATGCAAACAATTGAAACGCACCGAGCCCGTTTTTTTTTTACTCTTTTAAAACGGATGAAGAAGAAAGAAGACTAGCAAGTCGAAAGGAAAAAAGGAAAGGATGTAAAAACGTCAGATGTTTAGATTTATGACTTCAGAAAAATAATACAAATAAAATTTTTATAGTTCAAGTCTCTTAGAAATACCTTATAAGTTAATTTCATCACTTTCCTGACATAGAATTTTTAACGGTCCATTTCTTTGCTGATGTTGCTATAATAAATTGTTAATACCTCACCAAGTTTTAGAGCTTTGCTTTCTTTCTTTTTTTAAAGCCCGGCACTTGTCTATTTCTTATGCTATATATCAACAACTGAAGCTTTCCAACGTGACGTAGAATTTATCTTACGTATTAGACAAAATAATGTCACGTAACATCTATCTCTCGGAGCTGTATACAATAAATTTATATGTCATCTGCTCTATAGTATTCAACAGGCTTTTGATACCATAAGAAACGAACTTTCAGTTAGATATAATAAACACGCCTCCATCTCTTACCAAGAGCCTGGGAATACAAAAGACATTTCAGGTAGTTAAAAGTTAGACCGTGGTTCTGATCCCACCAAAATTCTTACCGGAAAGTGTTTTTAAAAGGGTTTATGTTATACATCTATTTTTTACATATACAGGGTGTCCCAAACTGACGTATGCACCAGTGGCTTATGCTGAACATGGAGTAGCCTATGGGTGTTCTGTTAAAAATGTATAATTACTAGTGGCTTGTGCAGCAAATGCTGAAAACCAAGTTCATTAGACGTTCAAATAAACATTTTTCAGATTTATTTTCAATGAAGAATACCAGACATTCTGAAAGTTATTTGCTTCCATAACAAAGAAAGAAACTCTCGAGCCAATACTGAAGAGAACCACTCATATAAATATCTACACCACACCGCCATTAAATATACAGTATGAAAGAGACCCAACTCCACTTGATTAATAACTATAAAAATATTTGATTTTTAATAATATTATTATCTTACGTAAGTTTTACAGCTTTCAGTAACATATACTATATATGAAGAGTCCACTGCAAGAATGATGGATGTCACTATCTTGTCGAAAATGAACCAAGACTGTCAATGCATAGCTTAAGACATATAGAATGTACATACAGAGTTATATGGCATTAACACTGATGGTCATTGTCCAGTAATGAGCGCTAAGCATTTCAAACTTTCAATTGCTTCTCCTGCAAAATGTATTCCAAATGACATCCATCATTCTTGCAGTGGACTCTTCATATGCTATATAGCCGCCACTCAGTAAAATATAGAATTCAAAATCTAATTTAAGTTATTCTCTACATCTACTTATATAACCCCCAAAACATTTCACTTTCATATCATCAATATAGCATTAATATATATAATTAATGAAAAATAGTCACATCATGACATTAACTACAACAATATTTCATTTCTAATGGTAATAATGTCATCAAAACACCTCAAGTTTTGTAGTTTTTAATATCCAATACACAGCTGTACGCAGAAAATTACACACCACAGAATCGAACCTGTAAATTATTTTTAGTAAGTTAAATTTTTAATAACCAATTCAATTTGAGCTCTAAATATGTCAGCATTCTTGCATATCATGGCCTTCGTGTTATATTGTTTACTGTAGTGTGTGTTTTGTCTTATTCTGAAATGCAATTAGCTAGTTCTCAAAACTGACGACAAATGGATTTTCGAAAATAGGAAAATTATGTTGAAAAATTGACATTTCACTGAAAATTACAATTTTTCTGAAAAACTTTGAGTTCCAAGCTTCAAAATGAGGGGTCATTTATTAAAATCCGTTCAGCCGTTTTCCCGTAATTTCCATTACCAGTTCAAATTATATATATATATATATATATATATATATATATATATATATATATATATATATAGTCGCACGAGTTTAGTATAAATTTCAAATTCATTAACTACCCGTGCTACGTGAGTAAATAAACCATCTCCTGTTCTATCAGCACTAACATCTACAAAGACCAAGAATATTTCATAGGCATAGCGGAGATCTGTAGATAGTTGAGATTTGTTCTAAATAGCACAAGTTTCATCAAGCATTATAGCCACAAATGAAACTGAGTTAATTTCATTTTTTATTTCTTCTTTTTCTACATAAATAATAGCTTTTATGGTATCATTTTTAATCAATGGAGAAGTTCCTGGAAACACTGTGGAAGAATTTAGATGGTTTTCCAAAAGTAAACCATATTTTTTAACATATTAAAAAATTCTAAAAAATTTCCTTTCTTCAAAGAACTATCTGTCTCCGTAGAGGGAGCTCCTGGTTAGCTAGAAGACAAATAGCGTCAATGATTCGTACCTATACATCTCTATTTTTCTTTACCCCTTCGTTGTATTTAATGGTATCAGTTCTTCGTTGATCAACAAGTAAAGCATCAATTCACTTGAATAATTTCAATGGAAAAATTGTTCCGGGGCCAGGTATCGATCTCGGGACCCTTCGCTTAGTGCACGAATGCAGGTAGGTAGGTAGCTACATAGAGAGATGAGGATGAGGAGATAGATAGGTAGGTAGATAGATAGATAGATAGATAGATAGATAGATAGATAGATAGATAGATAGATAGATAGATAGGTAGGTAGGTAGGTAGGTAGATAGGTAGATAGGTAGATAGATAGGTAGGTAGGTAGGTAGGTAGGTAGGTAGGTAGGTAGATAGATAGATAGATAGATAGATAGATAGATAGATAGATAGATAGATAGATAGGTAGGTAGGTAGGTAGGTAGGTAGGTAGGTAGGTAGGTAGGTAGGTAGGTAGGTAGGTAGGTAGGTAGGTAGGTAGGTAGGTAGGTAGGTAGGTAGGTAGATAGATAGATAGATAGATAGATAGATAGATAGATAGATAGATAGATAGATAGATAGATAGATAGATAGATAGATAGATAGATAGATAGATAGATAGATAGATAGATAGATAGATAGATAGATAGATAGATAGATAGATAGATAGATAGATAGATAGATAGATAGATAGATAGATAGATAGATAGACAGACAGATAGATAGGTAGGTAGATAGCTAGATAGGTAGATAGGTAGGTAGATAGATAGATAGATAGATAGATAGATAGATAGATAGATAGATAGATAGATAGATAGATAGATAGATAGATAGATAGATAGATAGATAGATAGATAGATAGATAGATAGATAGATAGATAGATAGATAGATAGATAGATAGATAGATAGATAGATAGATAGATAGATAGATAGATAGATAGATAGATAGATAGATAGATAGATAGATAGATAGATAGATAGGTATGTAGGTAGGTAGATAGGTAGGTAGGTAGGTAGATAGATAGATAGATAGATAGATAGATAGATAGATAGATAGATAGATAGATAGATAGATAGATAGATAGATAGATAGATAGATAGATAGATAGATAGATAGATAGATAGATAGATAGGTAGGTAGGTAGGTAGGTAGGTAGGTAGGTAGGTAGGTAGGTAGGTAGGTAGGTAGGTAGGTAGGTAGGTAGATAGATAGCTAGATAGATAGATAGATAGATAGATAGATAGATAGATAGATAGATAGATAGATAGATAGATAGATAGATAGATAGATAGATAGATAGATAGATAGATAGATAGAAAAAAGAAAAGAAAACTAGCGACGCGTAAGACACTCGTCTTTTGTTTGGACAGAAAAATGTGAGGATTTTACTTGTCCGCCATTTATGTCCTCAATCCTAGACTACGAGAACTCTCACTTTTTCTTGGCCGATTTATTTATTACGTTTTCAAAACATTTCAACATGTCGATCCCAAGCATCGTGACAAGAAACAATTTGGGGGGAGGAGGAGGTGAGGAGAGCAGGAGGGGATCCCTGGATGCCACAACTTTTAACATGCCTGTTAACTGTTCTTTTCTATAGAAAGAAATGGCTTACAGCGATAAAAGAACTGAACTATCTTCATGCTTGAGGGACTGCTCATTGCAGCTCTGTCCTTTGTATATGTGTGTGTTGCCTTTGGGCCGTTCCCACTGACAACAGGTGGCGTATAACAGTGGCCAGGAGCCAGCCGCGGAGGAAGAGGACTGGAAACATTCTTACCAGCCCCCCCCCCAGCTCCCCTCCTTCGTAAAGATAGCGCTCTGATCGCTAAACTACTATATAATAATTCTCACGTGTAAAAGAATAAGTGTTCTTAGGTTGACTACATTTGCAATTCCATAACTAACCACTTTTGCTTATTTATTTATTTATTTATTTATTTATTTATTTATTTATTTATTTATTTATTTATTTATTTATTTATTTTGGTGAAGTTAAAACCATCAGGCCTTCTCTTCCACATCACCAGAAATACAAATACAGACATATAAATCATAAGAAAAATCACACTATAAACAAAGTAATAATAATAATAATAATAATAATAATAATAATAATAATATTCTTTTGAGAAGATTAACTCCATACGTAGATGAAATTATTGGGGATCATCAGTGTGGTTTTAGGCGTAATAGATCGACTATTGATCAGATTTTTTGTACTTGACAGATAATGGAGAAAAAAATGGGAGTACAAGGGTACAGTACATCAGTTATTCATAGATTTCAAAACGGCATATGACTCGGTTAAGAGGGAAGTATTATATGATATTCTTATTGAATTTGGTATTCCTAAGAAACTAGTTCGATTAATTAAAATGTGTCTCAGTGAAACAAACAGCAGAGTCCGTATAGGTCCGTTTCTATCTGATGCTTTTCCAATTCACTGCGGGCTAAAGCAGGGAGATGCACTATCACCTTTACTTTTTAACTTCGCTTTAGAATATGCCATTAGGAAAGCCCAGGATAACAGGCAGAGTTTGGAATTGAACGGGTTACATCAGCTTCTTGTCTATGCGGATGACATGAATATGTTAGGAGAAAATCCGCAAACGATTAGGGAAAACACGGGAATTTTACTTGAAGCAAATAAAGACATAGGTTTGGAAGTAAATCCCGAAAAGACAAAGTATATGATTATGTCTCGTGACCAGAATATTGTATGAAATGGAAATATAAAAATTGGAGATTTATCCTTCGAAGGGGTGGAAAAATTCAAATATCTTGGAGCAACAGTAACTAATATAAATGACAATCGGGAGGAAATTAAACGCAGAATAAATATGGCAAATGCGTGTTATTATTCGGTTGAGAAGCTTTTATCATCTAGTCTGCTGTCAAAAAATCTGAAAGTTAGAATTTATAAAACAGTTATATTACCGGTTGTTCTGTATGGTTGTGAAACTTGGACTCTCACTCTGAGAGATGAACACAGGTTAAGGGTGTTTGAGAATAAGGCTCTTAGGAAAATATCTGGGGCTAAGAGGGATGAAGTTACAGGAGAATGGAGAAAGTTACACAACGCAGAACTGCACGCATTGTATTCTTCACCTGACATAATTAGGGACATTAAATCCAGACGTTTGCGATGGGCAGGGCATGTAGCACGTATGGGCGAATCCAGAAATGCATATAGAGTGTTAGTTGGGAGGCCGAAACGTAAATGGAAGGATAATATAAAAACGGATTTGAGGGAGGTGGGATATGATGTTAGGGACTTGCTCAGGATAGGGACCGATGGCGCGCTTATGTGAGGGCGGCAATGAACCTCCGGGTTGCTTAAGAGCTTTTTGTAAGTAAGTAATTAACTATATCCTAATTAATTAACGAAAATGAACAAAAAAACTTGCAATTTAAATCCAGAGTAAAAAACACAAATTGACACTTATAGCAATATCTAAAAATAATGATGTAAGACAAAATGTTCAAATTTAATTTTGAATTGTGGTAAGGTCCGGCAGTCCCTGATGTCATTAGGTAACGAATTCCAGAGGCGAGGTAATTCTACAGTGTAGAAGGATGAGTATAAAGACGTTCTGTGATCAGCGATAGAAAGAAGTGGTTCATTTCGTTTTCGAACGTACCCATGAAAGTAACTGGAGGGAAGGCTTTATATGGTTAAATTTACGAGTATTGCAAATGGATCGTATGCACACATTATGTAGTCTCTCAGCTATTTACAGAAAACTAAAGTTTATAAGTCTGTTATCTTTATAGGTCGATAGAATACTATTTGTTGCCCATATTTTAAGACAAATTTTACCTATTTTACAGCGAAGGCTATGTACATAAATTCAAAGGAGTCATTAATGATTATTTTTAAGCCATGCGAGATAAGTTTGTAAGTAAAATATATCGTTACTGTTTGTGAATTTCATAAATAAAATCAACTGCTAATCACTATTTCAAAAAACATCAAATTTTCCGTGTTCACATAGTAATGCTTGCTAAGTTATTTGAACCGTGAAATTGTTCATTTTAGGCAATTTCTCAGTCGTAAATGTACAGGTTATATAGGGTCATTCACAAGGATTTACTATCCCTTACGGAGCTTATTTCTGAAGACATTTTGAGCAAAAAATGTCATATAAACATTTGTCCTAATCTCAATATTTTCAGAATTATACTAATTTGAAATTGTTTGTAGAATACCATTATTATTGAGTTTTAAAAGTAAAAGAATATTACAGATAAATAATGAACTATACAGGAGTATCATTTCTTTAATTAGCTAATATTGTGAGACTAAAAATGTGTTGTAAATTCCATAGTTCCTTCGACAGAATTTTTTTTTTTCGATTTTTAACTACAAAATTACATTTTCTTACGCATTTATCACAACAATTGTTACAAATCACGCCACATTTGTAAATTCTTCAAGACTGTACACTAGGATGCATAATTAAACTGTAAATAATCAAGTTCCTAAAGTTGTATGATTTGTAACAATTTTTGTGATAAGTGCGTAAGAATGATGTCATTTTTAGTTAAAAATTGAAAAATAAAATCTGTACAAAGCAATTAACAACACATTTTTAGCTTCAGAACACTAGCCAATTAAAGAAATGATACTTCTGAATAGTTCATTCTCTATTTGTAATATTCTTTTACCCTTAAAACTAAAGAAAAAAACGTATTTTACAAACAACTTCAAATTAGTGTAACTCTGAAAATATTGAGATTAGGACAAATGTCTATGTGACATTTTTTTTGCTCAGAATATCTTCGGAAATAAGCTCTGTAAGTGACAGTAAATCCTCGTGAATCACCCTGTATTATCAGTTTTTCTGTATGGTTGTAAAACTTGGGCTCTTACTTTAAGAGAGGAAAGAGATTAAGGGTGTTTGGGATTAAGGTTCTTAGAAAAATATTTGGGGCTAAGAGGGATGAAGTTACAAGAGAATGGAGAAAGGTACAACAATATAGGATATAATATTACCAATTTTTCAATTAATTCTTTTCCAGTAGGTTTACATTTTCTATAATATGGACTTTCACTAAATCAGACAGAATTTTCGCCCAATTATTTATTCCAAATTAGCGAGGTTCCACTGTACTTCTGAACAGAAATATAAAAAAAATGTCAAATTTTTAATTCCCCAGAGTATGAAATTGTAATTTCTTGTGAAGTTGACTGTAGTTTCAAATCAAAATATTGTAACTAACGGATAGTTTCGTAATTTTTTAAGTTGGTTATTTAACGATACTGTATCAACTAATAGCGTTGAAGGAATTCCTGATAACGAGATGATAAGAAACGTAAAAAATATATATTACAGTTATATGAACACTAAAATATAATATAATATTATTAAAAAAATTGTAAAAGTCAGACATGTTTCGGAGATGCTTCTCCATCCTCAGTGACTTTACCACGATGGCTGGTTCAGGTGATCGAAAGTCACTGAGGATGGAGAAGTATCTCCGAAACATGTCTGACTTTTACTAATTTTTTAATAATATTATATTTATTAGTGTTCATATAACTGTAATATATATTTTTTACGTTTCTTATCAAATCTATGAACACTGTATAATTGGCCCAAAGTGTGTGGTTTATCTTTGAATAAGCGAGGTGATATTTTAAAAAATGAGGTCGAGGATTCGCCATGTAATTACCTGACATTCGCCTTACAGTTGGGAAAAACCTCGGAAACAAACCCAACAAAGTAATTCGCTCCTCGGAAATCGAACTCAAGCTCCCGCGCAGCTTCGTATCCTTAGGCAAACGCGCTAACAGTCTGAGCTATTCCGGTGGCGTTTCGTAAGTAAAAAATGCGACAATGTTGATAAAAATTTCACAAACGTCGAATTCCCAAGCACTGGGAAGCTAAGGGTTAAGTTATTCGTTTTCTTGGACGTCCACACGACCAATCCATTTCCTCCGTGATGGATATTCACTAACGTGATGGAGGGTGGTGTAGGAATTAGTCATTCATGTAATGATCCGTAGAAAGGCAAGACCCTTTCAGAATAGTAAAGTAGCTGAGAGAAGAATATGGTTTACGGTTTTAAGCTCTAAATGTTTATTTCTGTTGTTGAAAGCAAGGACAATTCCTAGTAAAAAAAAAAGTATAGTCTTACTTTACGTGAATTTTTTAATGACGTGAAGTCCACACCTGTGGAGTAACGGTTAACGCGTCTAGCCGCGAAACCAGGTGGCCCGGGTTCGATTCCCGGTCGGGGCAAGTTACCTGGTTGAGGTTTTTTCCGGGGTTTTCCCTCAACCCAATATGAGCAAATGCTGGGTAACTTTCGGTGCTGGACCCCGGACTCATTTCACCGGCATTATCACCTTCATTTCATTCAGACGCTAAATAACCTAAGATGTTGATAAAGCGTCGTAAAATAACCTACTAAAATAAAAAAAAATTAATGACGTGAAATTTCAAGTTTCTTCTTGTGAAGATTTGACTTCGAGTAAGATAAAATATATCAGTTTTAAAAGACCCAGTTAATAAGATTTGAGTTCAAACTGTGACGAGTAAAAATGTATCTCGAACTGTATCTGCGTGGTCTAAGGGTACGTACACGTTGGAGCGACGATAAACGATAAAAGAAGCGGCGCTGCTATATCAGAGAGAATTGAAGCATGCATTGTTATTGAGGTGCGCATATTGGAGTAACGATAAAAGCGAAGATACACGATAAAAGCGACGAAAAAGAAAAGTACCATTTTCTTCGCTCTTGTCGTTTATATGATCTCTGATTAAGATAATATTAATCTGTATAATTACCGGTGGTTATCAATATATCCGAATATTAATCGATTTATTATTATTTCGGCATATTAAATTAATTATTGTAGATATTGGCAAAATGATTACTTGTGTATTTATTGGTCATATACAGGGTGCGTCAGAAAGAACGGATGGATTTCACATGGCAAGAAAATTGTAAAGATTCATCAAATCAAAAATTTATTGTTATCAACATATTCACCAATACATGCAGTTTATTTATGGAGAACAACATTATCCATATGATGTCCTTGGCTTTCAATACAGGCATCGAGGCGTTTTCTGATGTTCGCCATCACTTTCACAGTCATAGCTGGTGCAATTGCCACGATTTCTTCACGAATCGCTGTCTTCAGTTCGTCCAGTGTATGTGATCGGTGTTTACAAACTTACGCCTTCAAATGGTCCCAAAGAAAGAAGTCGCAGGGCGCGAGATCTTACCGTAGCCTCGGACAATCTCAGTGCAATAGAATTTCGTCCAGGTGATTTCTTCTGTAATGTTGAACCTGTGATACGAAATGAAGCCACCCACCGCAAAATTGTATTCCGAGTTGGAATCCTAGCGTGACGTCCGATGTCGAAATGAGTCCTGAGTGGCGATCACAGACTCTTCATTTTTCAAAAATGTCTCTACGATGAAAGCACGTTGTACACCAGACCAACACCATGTTCTCAACTGAAACTGCATTCTCTGGCTGACCCAACAGTCGTGGTCCCCCTCACTATATCTCTCTCCTCGTTGCGTATCGATAGTTTGAAATCCATCCGTTCTTTCTGACGCACCCTTTATTATGTGATTACAAGAACCAATCACAACACAACGAATTTATACTATCTTTGGGATGAGAAACTGGTTTAATTTTGTACGTATTTAAGTTATATTAACCTTGAACCTAGCAGCTGATATTTCCTATACATCTTCTTTCATTAAGTGGATGTATAGAATACCTTCTACTGATAAATCAAAATGTTCGCTTTCCGCGTCCTCGTCGCTCCGATATGAACACTTGATTCTTTGATAATACCAAAGCGTCGCTAGGTCGTTTCTTTTATCGTTTATCGTTGCTCCAACGTGTACGTACCCTAAGGCGACATGCCTTGGACTAGCGATCAAGATGAGCGCTGGTTCATTTCCTTAGGGGGAAAAAATATTCTCATGAAATTCAGACCAGCGTATGCGACCGATGCACACCAACATTGTCATGAATTTCGTGAGCTACAACGACTATTGAAGTCAAGTTTCGTAAACTGGCTACAACACCGACTTGTGGGACTATCATGTTACCCCGGTATTGGTTAGATGATAGTTCACCTTTGTTCAAGCATGTGGACGTAAGGCCTGCAGTGAGCTGGTCAGTCTTTACCCTCTATGGGTTGTCGCGCCATGGTTTTAATTTTACTTCAGAATGTACGACAATAATACAACAAAAATAAAGAAACTGCAGAAAGATACTGATAACAAGGACGTACTGTAAGGATCTTTTCTACAAACTCTTCTTTTCATCACAAAAATGTCAGTCACTCTGTTTTCTATGAGTATAGATAATCATCATCATCATCATCATCATCATCATCATCATCATCATCATCATCATCATCATGTGTCTGATTTGAGACTTTCTCGGCAGCATAGTATAAAAAAACATCCAACGTTTCGGAGATTAGCCTATGTGCCGGTTCCAACAGAAGATAGGAGGAAATTATCAATGCTTTCATATGTGCCAGATGAACAGTGAAGTCAAGAAGGGAGGAAATGAAAACAGAAGTTGCAGAAATGCAATTTTAAAAGAGGAATAGATATACAAAATTGGTTAAGAAAACGATAAAATATTTTGAAATTAATTAGAAGCCATATCTAATTATAAGATGACTTAAAAGAGAATTATTGAATTACCGTCGAAAAAGGATGACGAAATGGAGAGCCTGGACAAATTATTAGCCTATATTTTAAGCCAACTTGTGAATGTTTAAACTGTATTTTATTTTATTATTTTACGACGCTGTATCAACATCTAGGTTATTTAGCGTCTGAATGATATGAAGGTGATAATGCCGGTGAAATGAGTCCGGGGTCCAGTTACCCAGCATTTGCTCGTATTGGGTTGAGGGAAAACCCCGGAAAAAACCTCAACCAGGTAACTTGCTCCAACCAGGATTCGAACCCGGGCCATCTGGTTTCGCAGCCAGACGCGCTGACCGTTACTCCACAGGTGTGGACTTTAATCTGTAGTAGTATTATTACTTATTATTAGATGCCATAGAATCATAAAAAAAAAACTTTTCACATTGTCAATAATAACTGGAGGCAAAAAACAATCGATGGGCGTTTTCACAAAACTCGTTATCTACAAAATCTTCTTTTTTTCAAGACAACTCTTTCCTAAAATACAGAACTGTAGATACCGAGTTTTGAAAAATCTCTTTTATTTCAAGATCAATTTACTGATATACTTACCAACTTTAGCTCAATTCTGATAGCATCATTGGATTCTTCTGACCCAAAAACATAAGGATACGCTAAAACCTCAGAATCGAAAAAATGTAGATAACGAGTTTTGTGAAAACGCCCCTCATACAGATGGTTAAAATATGTCACTTAAATCTAAAAATTAATTAATATTGTAAAATTCCTTTTGGGCCAGTCAACCAAAGAAAAGTCGTTTTAAGACATTAGTTTTAAGATACAAATTTTAATTTGTCGAGACAAATTATTGCATATTCTAAGAGAACTGATCCTATAATTTTTCATCGTTTTTGACAGTGGACATTTAGGAAGCAAAGTACTTTTTTTCTCTAAGACTATAAATTGTGAACAAATTGTAATCTGATTAGAATTTTTCATTTCATAACCTTACATTTCAAGGATCTTAATCCTGTTATGATTTCCTCTTTTATAAGTAATAGTTTACCGCAAGGAAATGAAGATGAACCAATTATTGTCCTTTCTGAACTAAAATATCAATTTCTCGATAAATAAATCACCCACATTTGGTTTAAGTACAGTATATATTAACGACAATTACAAGTATACGATGCTTTACACGTAACGATAAAAAAACTGGTTTCTTCTCTCTGTTGTCTAGATGCGAAAACATTTCAATGACACAGATTCGACAAGCGAGGTTAGAAACAATAAAGAACTGTTTCAAGGAACACATCTGCTATTATATGATGGAAGCCACTTGCTTTTGTTTTTTAAGATAACTGCGTTACCGGGACGACGGATGTCTGGAACTACTCGCATCGTTTTGTTTCCACATTGCCCCAGGCGGAGCGCCACTTGTCCCTGTTCCGGTCAGGTGTTGTAGCAGAATTACATCGAAATCATCCATATTGGATTAGAGCAGTGGTAATATAAGTAACACAGAGAGGGGGCCATCTTGAACAGATCGATATTTCGTCACGGTATGGGGGCTTCATTAGGAAAAGGAAGAGAATGGTGACAGATGAAGGACTACGAAAAGGGAAATTCATTTATAATACAGGAAACAAAAGACGGCAAAAGAAGGATGTGAAAAATGACTGGTTATTGGTAAAATAATAAGGTTGCTCAAAGAGAATGATAAGAAAATGTGCAGCAAGTCTAGAATCGAAATGTATAGGAGGGGGACGATATTGGGAAAGAAGGGTTTGCTACATCAAAGCAATATGATGGGGGGAGAAGAGACAGGTTTGTGTTTTAAACAATATCTGTCCTACGGATTAGATAGACAGCCATGCAGATAGATTTACGTATCGAAAACTTGAGATGAAAAGGTTCTATGTACAGCAGTGGCAAAAAAAAAAAAAAAAAAAAAAAAAACCGGACCGACCCTTGTAGCTGATTTCAGAGCCTTGTTCACTCCAGAGCACGATCGAATGGTAACTAAGACTTTCGTGGTTCGAATCCTGCCTGGAAAGGAAACTCTTTTTTGTTCCTTATTCAAATTTATTCCCAATACTTTTCGATTGCTGGTAAAATTCATGTTCTGGGAATAATAAGATAATTAAGTAGTAAAATATCGCTGCATAGCTATACCCATACGTGCTACATGCCTTGCCCATCCCAAACGTCTGAATTTAATGTTCCTAATTATGTCAGGTGAAGAATACAATGCCCGCAGTTCTGCGTTGTGTAATTTTCTTCATTCTCCTAGCATCAAATACTTTTCTAAGCACTTTATTCTCAAACACCCTTAACCTATTTGAAAGACATGTTGGTTCAGAAAAGTGTGAATACAATTAATAATTATATATAATATATTCTCAGTCAAATACACTTTTCAATTTGCGAAGTCAGAAAATCTGTTACTTCACAATATTTAATACGAAGTCACTAATATTTTCGGCTTTAAAAAGTCATCTTCAGGTGCTTGAGATGCAAACAATTTAAAAAAATTAGGTGATAAGTTGCTCTAACTTACTATATTATTAATTGTTAGATCAACTTATCACCTAATTTTTTTAAATTGTTTGTATCTCAAGCACCTGAAGATGACTTTTTAAAGTCGAAAATATTAGTGACTTCGTATTAAATATTGTGAAGTAACAGATTTTCTGACTTCGCAAATTGAAAAGTGTATTTGACTGAGAATATATTATATATAATTATTAACCCTTAACCTATGTTCCTCTCTCAAAGTGAGAGTCCAAGTTTCACAACCATATAGAACCGCTGGTAATATAACTGTTTTATAAATTCTAACTTTCAGTAACTATTTTTTATTTTATTTATTTATTTATTTATTTATTTTTGAATCCAGACGTTTGAGATGGGCAGGGCATGTAGCATGTATGGGCGAATCCAGAAATGCATATAGAGTGTTAGTTGGGAGGCCGGAAGGAAAAATACCTTTAGGGAGGCCGAGACGTAGATGGGAAGATAATATTAAAATGGATTTTAAGGAGGTGGGATATGATGGTAGAGACTGGATTAATCTATCTCAGGATAGGGATCAATGGCGGGCTTATGTGAGGGCGGCAATGAACCTCCGGGTTCCTTAAACGCCAGTAAGTAAGTAAGTATTTTATTATTTTTTAGTTGATTATTTAACGACACTGTATCAACTATTGGGTTATTTAGCGTCGATGGAATTGGTGATAGCGAAATGATATTTGGCGAGATGAGGCCGAGGATTCACCATAGATTACCTGACATTTGCCTCGGAAAAAAACTCAACCAGGTAATCAGTCCAAGCGGGAATCGAACCCGCTCACGAGCGCAACTCATGATCGGCAGACAAGCGCCTTAGGCTCATTATTATTATTATTATTATTATTATTATTATTATTATTATTATTATTATTATTATTATCATTAGGCTATTATTATTATTCTTTTTATTATTTATTAATAATGAGATAGAGATGTTGAAAGTCCGGCCATGGACGGCGATCGTTCCCTTAATCCTTTCATATGTGTCTGAGTGAATGATGTGTAATGTCTTAAATGTTTGTGTTGTATCGAAGGTGGCCCCGGCATAGAGCTCATCCCTCATCCGGGAGGCCCTCCATGTCCTTGTGCGGTCGAAAAAGTATGTATGTGATCCATAGCTTAATTCCTCTCCCGACAGGTCGCGGCCCTGTAAGGCCCGTGTGGCGTGGGTCGTGTAAATGCACCTAGAAGGGAGAGGTTAAACTAAGGTAAAGAAAGAAAGAAAGAAAGAAAAAAGAAAGAAAGACAGGAATAATTAAGAAGGAAAGAAGAAGAAATGTGAGGGGGGAAAAGCAGAAAAAGAGGAAGGAAGGAAAATGGAAAAAAGACAAAGATAGAAACAGAATGATAGAGCAGAAAGAAAGAAACAGGAAAAAGAAATAAACATAAATTGAAATAAGGCATGAAAATTTGGAGAAAAAAAATAAAGCAGAAAGAATCAATATAAACTAACAAGAAAGCAATATAAGACGGATTAAAAGAGGAAAAGAGAGAAAAAAATAATAATAAAGAAAAAAGTAAAGTAAGGAAGAAAAAGACAGAAATAAAACAAACACAAAGACAGGGAAGAATAGAATAAGAGGAAGAAAAGAAAAGAGTTGATAATGATTTCAAGAAAGAAAAAAACAAACCAAAAAGGTGGAAGACAGAAATATGGAGAACATTCAGATGGAAATAGGAAAGGGAAGAAAAGAAAGTACAGAGTAACAAAAAGGGTAGGGGAAAAAAAAGCTAAGAATGATGTCTTGGGAACTATGTTGGACATCCCTGGCACAGCCGCTGTACCGGCTGAGCTAACGAGGAGGAGGAGTGGGGTACGGATATTCAATCAAGTCTCATCACAGAAGCGATTTCAGTCAATCACATAGGAATTGAATAATGAGCCACAAGAAATGCCGGGCCATTGTGCAGTCAATATGTCTGACTTCCTGTTGTGATTCCTTGTCCCACGGCGAGCATTACACAAATGTATTCCAAAACCACCGCACCCCATCCAACCCTCTGGCGCTGCGGT
The DNA here is from genome assembly GCF_040183065.1 of Periplaneta americana. NCBI lineage: Eukaryota > Metazoa > Arthropoda > Insecta > Blattodea > Blattidae > Periplaneta > Periplaneta americana. The sequence goes on along the minus strand of NC_091122.1, from coordinate 26,207,573 downwards.
ACCCCTCAAAGGACTTGACCCCTCACATGTGGGTCCCAACAAATGTCTTTTAATAACATGAACGGAAAAAAACATGACGGCTTCCTCTTTCCACGAATATGCAAGACGATACAAAGGCAGTTCCAAATTTTCCTCATCACGGAGCACCAAAAGAATGGTGGTTGTTTGTATAACTACGCTTTATCAACTATATATACTGTTTCACAAGCATTACTGTAAAATGTCAGCATGATAGATTGCACTTTTATTTTTAGATATTTATATAGGCCTATCTGTTTTTCTCCCCTCTGAATCAACTAAAGAGTAAGATTAAAATTTGTTAAGTAGGGATTTAGATTATCCAATAAAGTTAATATACAGGGGGTAAAGTAATTAAACCGACAAACTCCAAGAGGTTGTATGGGACACCAAAACAAACTGTTTTCTCTAGCGTCTCTAAGTGAGGTGAAGGTGATAATGCCGGCGAAATGAGTCCAGGATTCAGCGCCGAAAGTTACCCAGCATTTACTCTTAATGGGTTGAGGGAAAGCACAGGAAAAAACTTCAGCTAGGTAACTTGTCCCAACAAGGAAATATGTAGCATCTTAGTGAGATGAAGGTGATAATGCCACAGCGAAATGAGTCCAGGGTTCAGCACCAAAAGTTACCCAGCATTTGCTATTAATGGGCTGAAAGGAAGCCCCGGGAAAATCTCAATCAGGTAACTTGTCTCAACCGATAAATAAATAAATAAATAAATAAATAAATAAATAAATAAATAAGTAAGTAAGTAACTACGTAAGTAACTAAATAAATAAACAAATACATTAATAAATAAATACATAACTAAATAAATAAATATGTAATTAATTAAGTAACTAAGTAAGTACTTAAGTAACTAAATAAATAAGTAATTAAGTAAGTAACTAAATAAATAAATAAGTAACTAAGTAAGTAAGTAATTAAGTAAGTAACTAAATAAGTAACCAAATAAATGCATAAATAAATAAATAAATAAATAAATAAATAAGTAATTATGTAAGTAACTAAGTAACTAAATAAATAAATAAGTAAATAAATAAATAAGTAAGTACTTAAGTAAGTAACTAAGTAAATAAATAAATAACTAAGTAACTAACTAAATAACTAAATAAGTAACTAAGTAAGTAACCAAATAAATAAATAACTAAGTAAGTAACCAAATAAATAAATAAGTAAGTAATTAAGTAACTAACTAAATAAATAATTAAGTAAGTAAATAAATAAATAAGTAACTAAGTAAGTAACCAAATAAATAAATAACTAAGTAATTAAGTAACTAAGTAAGTAATTAAGTAAGTAACTAACTAAATAAATAAATAATTAAGTAACTAAGTAACTAAATAAATAAGTAACTAAGTAAGTAACTAAGTAAATAAATAAATAAATAACTAAATAAGTAACTAAGTAACTAAATGAATACATAAATAACTAAGTAAGTAACTCAATAAATAAATAAATAAGTAAATAAATAAATAAGTAAGTCATTAAGTAACTAAGTAACTAAATAAATAACTAAGTAAGTAATTAAGTAAGTAACTAAGTAAATAATTAAATAAGTAACTAAATAAATAAATAACTAAATAAGTAACTAAGTAAGTAACCAAATAAAAAAATAACTAAGTAAGTAATTAAGTAACTAACTAAATAAATAAATAAGTAACTAAATAAAGAAGTAACTAAGTAAGTAATTAAGTAACTAAGTAAGTAACTAAATAAATACATAAATAAATAAATGCTTTTAGTTGATTATTTCACGAAGTTTTATCTAGAGTCTGAATTAGATGAAGGTGATAATGCCAGCTAAATTAGTCCAGGATCCAGCGCCGAAAGTTATCCAGCATTTGCTCTTAATAGGTTGAGGGAAAACCCCTAAAAAACCTAAACCAGGTAATTTGTACCAACCAGAAAATAAATAAATAGATAATTAAATATATATACAAAATAAATAGGTAAATAAATAAATAAATAAATAAATAGGTAGGCTAAATAAATAAAAGAATACATTCACTACATTATGCAAGAATAGAATTACCAATCTAAATTATACAATCATTTTCAGGGTCCACCAAAATGAAATATGAGCTTCAAGTTGTCCGCGACACTAAAAGGGTTGGGAACTTTCCTTCCTTCTCCCGTCTCCCAACACGCCCAATCTACGGCATCTCAAGAGTCACTGCTAATCCGCGATAATCGGTGCATTCGACTGTTGAGCTGTGACGTCACTGCAGTCTGGCTGCAGTATCAGTCGCCGCGAAGAGATACAGACGTTGTGTAAGATTCCAATTCGAACACGTCCAGAGTTCGATTATCAACAACAGCTGCGATCGTTTTCTTCGAAAACTGTCCCTAGCTGCGCGCAACAGCGGCCTAGGGGCAGGCGGGCACGGCCCAGATCAAACAAACACGCCACCGTGCCTTGTGTCACTCTTACCTTCAGACGCGTGTACTTCCTGCCGTCGATAACCTTCCAATCAAAGGCTATCGAAGCTAATACCAGATGAATGGAGGAGGAGAATTTCGAAGGTTTCATCAGCATTGTGAAGTTATAGGGGTGTACAATGCACAGCGATTTTAATAAAACTGTAATTAAGTTAACTGGGAAGTATCTGCGTGCTTTTCCATGTTAACATATCGCTGTTCCGGAGGAACAACGACCTAAGTGCCACATAGAATGTTTTTCAGGAGCAGCAATCGAAATAAAGCAAATTATAATACTTTATGGTTGCTTCAACATTCACTCCAATTTCGCAGTTGCGTCATTGTACTTCCGAACAGCAACACAAGGGACTTCAAAATTAACTACATCCAATAGATTTTTAGCCGAGATCATGAAATTTTAACCATTTATTTATCAGCATTTTGTTATTAAATGAGTCTCAATTTAAAAATGTAATATAATTCTGATAGTTCGATTGCTAATTAATTCAAAAAATGCAAAATCATAGTCGAACGCATACCGATTCACGTAGGTACACTTAGAAAATATATATACTTCATATTTCTTTGTTTGTTTCTTTATTGCATTTTTCTTTCTTCGTTTCATTTTTCTTTTTCCTTTCTTTAATCTTTTTCTCTCTTTCTTCCTTTCATTTCTCTTTTCTTTCTTTCTTTCTTTCATTTCATTCTCTTTTATTTATTTCTTCCTTTGTTTCTTTCATATCTCTTTCTTTAATTTTTCTCTCTTCCTCTCATTATTTCCTTCTTTCACCCTTTCTTTCTTTCTTTCTTTTTTTCATTTCTCTTTCTTCCATTCTATCATTCTTTCTTTCTTTTATTTCTATTCCTTGCTTTCTTTCCTTCTTTCTTTTATTTTCCTTTCTGACTTTCACTTTTCTTTCTTTCCTTCTTTCATTTTCCATTTTTATTTTTCTTACTTATCTTCTTTTGTTCTTTTCCTTACTTCTTTCAGTTCTCTCTTTCACTTTTATTTTTTCCTTTCATTTCTCTTTCTTTCATTCTTTCCTTTCATGTTTTCCATTTTTCTTTCTTTCACTTTTATTTCTTTTTTTTCTCTTTCTTTCATTTATTTTTCTTTCTTTTAGGTCTCTTTCTTCCATTCTTCCTATCCCTCTTTCTTTCATTTTTCTTTCTTTCTTTCCTTCTTTGTTTTATTTTTTCTTCCTTCCTTTCTTTTTTTCTTTCTTTCATTTTTCTTTCTTCAATTCTTTCTACCCTTCTTTCTTTCATTTCCTTTCTTTTATTTTTCTTCCTTTCTTTCTTTCATTTTTCTTTCTTCCTTTCTTTCATTTTCCTTATTTTCTTTCTTTCATTTCTCTTTCTTCCATTACTTTTATCCTTCTTTCTTTCTTTCCTTCTTTCTTACTTTCATTTTTCTTTCTTTCCTTCTTTCATTTTCTTTCCATCTTTCTTTTCCTTACTTTCTTTTGTTCTTTTCCTTACTTTCTTTCAGTTCTCTTTCTTTCACTTTTCTTTCTTTTTTTTTCCTTCATTTACTTTTTCTTTCATTTTCTCCATTTTTCTTTTTTCACTTTTATTTCTTTTTTCTCTTTCTTTCATTTCTTCCTTTCTTTCATTTTTCTTTATTTTTTCATTTTTCTTTCTTTCACCTTTCATTCTTTTTCATTTTCTTTCTATTATTTTATTTTTCTCTCTTTCTTTCTTTATTTATCTCATTTTCATTTATTCCTCTTTCTTTCTTTCTTTCTTTCTTCCATTTTCGTCCTTCCCTTTTTCCCTCTGTTCTTTAGTTTTTCTTCCTTACATATTAATACTTTCTTTCTATCACTCTTCTTCCCGTAGCTGAAGACAGACTTACATTAGTACAATTCAGTCATTATTCTCCTAATCTTTACTGTTCAGACAATTACTGTGAACACCTTACGGAAGATGCAACAGAAGAAGGAAATTCTCCCTCTCAAGCTGTTACACAGGTTCAAGGTACAGTGGAAGAAGGAGGGGGGGGTAACTTTTCGTAACATCAGAAAACATCGCCGTCCGCAAGGTGGGGCGAATCTGTTTCATGTAACAGCGTGGACAATCGCGGCTGACAGATGTGAAAGAAGCCGTATGCATTTCTTCTCCCTTTGATTTCCCTTCTCCAGCATCCCCCTTCATCTCGTGCAGCGTTCATCTCCTTCGTCCTCGTCCTACACCCCCTCTTCTACCTTCCAACTTCCTCCCTCACTAATATATAAAGCATTTCATTGAGCAAGCCCTCCACAAAACATCCCTGACAAACAAAACACGGCATAGAGATGAACAACTCGAACTTTAAGACTGAGGGGGGGAGAGAAGAGGGTGGCGGATGTATAGGAGAAAAAATTATATGTGTGTGTAAATTATTTACTGCTCGGTATATAAACATTAGAGGCTGCTGTTGTACAATCACATGTTCCAGGATTTGCCAACAGTCCGGAAAAGTCAGCAACTCACCAATAGTTGTACTACAAAAGCACCCCCCCCCCTCCGCTAGTGAACATGGTCTACTTCCCTCTCGCTTTCCTTCTTGGAATGCTGCACTCCGTCGCTAGAATCGCGGTTCTAAATCCGTGAGTCGCGATCCCAAATGACTCGCTAAAAGGCCCAATTGTATAAAGCTCTCTGACTAAAGATCAACTTTGATCGAAGATCGGAAAGTGAATCGAGTTCAGATACTTCTTCTATTGTATAAAACTTTTCCGCGATCAAATTATCTTGGTTCAAATGCAATCTAAGTTCACGTGAAAAGGATTTGGCAACATCGCATAAACGGGTGAAGTATATGATGCGCGGGCCACGTTGTACAGGTTTGTTCAGTGTCGCCAATTTAGCGACTTTAACTCTTTTTCAACGACAATTTCTTTTAACTTTTATATTGCTTAAATAGGGATTTAGCGACCTTTTCAGCACCTCATAGTGACAAAATTTAATTTTTCTTTGTTGATAATGAGAAATCTAGCGACTTTCCAACTACTTTTTGGCGACTTTCCGTACACTCTGTTGGAGACACTGGTTTGTTTTGTGCATTGTAAATAATGGCGAACAATAAGAAGAAGACTGACCGTTTTCCAAATTGTTATCATGTTATGGTGCTTGATATTGCTAAACATAATAAAGCTTTATAAAACGACAATTTTCGTTTAGTAATACAGTTAATTGGAAATTTATGAATGTACCTATCATATCCATTAATAATTAATTGTTATAAACATAATATAATTATAGGTTATGTTATTTGATACTGCTGAACACGATAAAGCCTTATAAAATATAAGAATGTTTGTGTATTAAGGCAAGAAATTGAAAACACACACATATATATATATATATATATATATATATATATACATATATGTATTAATATTAATATTAATAATAATGGTTATTCTTTTTGCACAGTCTGCCACTCGTATATTTCAAACAGAAAAGAAATAACTGAACTTGGATCATCTAACTTAATCGGAGAAATTTCTTCAGTCAAAGTTGACTTTAGTTTAAGACAAATTAATCTCAGATTAGACTTTATACAATACAAAATTCCAAGTTCAGCTAGAACGAGGATCAATTTAACCTCTGATCTAATATTAAATGGTTTATCGGCCCTAAGTGTAACAGATTGTAAAATTCTGCGTTGTATCAGGTAGGACGACTACCGCTGTAGAGTAACGGTTAGTTTGCCTGACTGTGAGACGAGCGGACCTGGGTTCAAATCACGGTTTAGAGCTAGAAAATAAATAATTGTCACAAAAATGCACAAATGAAAATTATACTTGTGAAATGCTTGTCCAATATTATAAATAATTGTGCAGAAAGACAAAATTAATTAAGTATGCAGAAACAAAAAGTTATATAATTTGTTTCTTGAAGTTTTATTATTTTCAATCCATCTTATCACACTATAGACATACTTGTGTAAGTAAATCATTACACGTAGGTATGTTTAGAATCAATTACTGCTGAATGTACATCACATTAAAATGCGAGGGTGGGGCGTTCTCGCTAACACATAATTGAAGTAGGTGACCTAGGCGGAACTGTTCTGAACAAACTCCCTACTATTCTAACTTGGCAATCACCGATTGTCGCCTGTATCAAGAAGCAAACTCAACATGTGATCGTAAACGTTTCTTAAGATAATGTGCATGGAGTCTCAATGTTTTATTCTAAATTCTACGTTCATTTATTTTGAGATAAAACGAATACTTCGGTTTCCTAGGCGACGAAATAGAGAAGTTGTTAACAAGTGACTGTAGAATTACACAGAAGTTTGTTGTATGTAATTATACGTTAAATGGAGTCTCAATACTTTATTCTAAATTCTACGTCCATTTATTTCGAGATAAAACGAATACTTCGGTTTCCTAGGCGACGAAATAGATAAGTGGTAAACAAATGACTGTAGAATTACACAGAAGTTTGTATGTACAGCTGGCGCCAGCGTTTATGGCGTGTGTCCTAGAGTATAGTGCCCAGTTTGTGAGCATGTTGCTAGTGCAGCTGAGAATGGCACTACTTCTTATACATGTCACATCAGTCATCTGCCAAACAGAGTTGTCAGACGACTACGGTAAAGGTAAGACACTAGCACTTAACGTTCCCATTACTTATTTCACACGCCAAAAACGGTGACGCGGACTGTAATTGTACGTTAAATGGAGTCTCAATGTTTTATTCAAAATTCTACGTTCATTTATTTCGAGATAAAACGAATACTTCGGTTTCCTAGGCGACGAAATAGAGAAGTTGTTAACAAATGACAGTAGAATTACACAGAAGTTTGTATGTAATTGTACGTTCAATGGAGTCTCAATGCTTTATTCTAAATTCTACGTTCATTTATTTCGAGATAAAACAAATACTTCGGTTTCCTAGGCGACGAAATAGAGAAGTTGTTAACAAATGACTGTAGAATTACACAGAAGCTTGTATGTAATTGTACGTTAAAATGTTTCTTCTTACCGGTATTTTTTCCTTACAATCAAACTAATTAGGCCTATGTAGTGTTCAATGAACAAAGCGGATGTCCTTCAACTCTCCCGTCCCTACGACGCGAAGTCTATGACGGATACATTCCAGAGCGAACCCATATCAGAATGGATGAATGATGAGTCAGGCTGACCTCCCTCTCCATTTTAACGAAATACTCGAGTGTCTTCTGTATTCTAGGGATAACCACAAGGAGCACATTATAGGTTAACTAATTTCTTAGGGGGAGCTTATCCTTTGAATAGTTCAAGTGTTGCATCTACAGTCCAACATTTCATCGAGTAGTAATGACGTCATTCACAAGGGATGCTACGTGTACCACTGATCACTTATTGAAATTGTGAAACTGAGTTCCTCAGAACTCTTCCAATCGAGGGGGAAAAGAGGCTGAATACAAAAGTCAAGTGCTTCGGATTTGTAGCCTATCGAATACTTCACTTTCATTTTTTTTTTTTGTCAAAAATCTCTTCTAAGTCTCCCCTTTAGACCAGGAAGAGGTTAGGAGGCGAGGGAAGAGGAGGGAGAAGATGTTCTAAATATAAAACCCTCCCCAGCAATCGTCACTCAGCTACCGACAGTACCAAAAAATGTAGCAACACTAATAACCGTGAAGATGTGAAATGGAATGTATTAGAAAATCTTGTTATGATACACAGTTCCAAAATAATTTGATTTTAAAATAAAATAAACTTTTTCATTATCCTCGTCTAATATCACTACCACTACCACCACCATTTGGTGAGGAAAGAGGTAGACACCTACTTCCTATGGGAACTCGACAAAATCTTCACAAATCAGACAAGTTACAATGAATTTATAATTTCATGCTACTGCTTCCTATGTAATTATGAATTATTTCTATAATAAAGAATGTCATTTAAATTAAATATGCAAAATCAGTGAGCTATTATGCAATTAAATTTTCTGTGAAATTTTATAAATTCAAGTATAGAAAACCGTCGAAGTAACACATTTAGGCTATATGAATACTAGTTAATTGGCTATACGGTGACTAATAAAATATTACCCGATAATACGTAAGTACCACTTTACCTGTGTACAGCATGAACCGTACATAATTTCAGGGGGTTATTCCTTGAGGTATTTCAAACAAAAAAGTTTAATACAATTTTGCCCATTTTTACTTCCTTCCCTAGATAAAAATTGTTTTATATGAAACATTTCATAGCGTGTTTTGGGAAAACCATTGTTTCAATTCCAAATATGCTCAGTAAATTTAAGACAGCAGTAGAATGATAATAAATAATTGAAAGAATTTTAATTTTGTTCTTCAAGTATGCAGAAATTTGATCCGAATAAATGCAACATTAAAAAATTTCTTTCCAGAACGAAAAGTTACACTTGTTAGGATGAATTTTTTGCATATTTAAGGGGTTAGGTACAGCTTACAGCAGTAAAATGTTTGGAAATATTCAACATTTTTTCCTCCATTACTGTATCTTGTACAATAATGAAAATTAGTATGTGTATATATATATATATACACATACATACATACACGATTTCAAAAATTATATGTATATTTTTTCAAAATTCAAAATGGTGGCAGTTCACTGTGCAGTGATGAAGCGTTTCCCTCATAACTCCTAAACTTGTTAAATTCTTCATGTTCTCTCTCTTTTATTTTATTCCTTAAACTCATATTTACAATACCATGCTCTTTCAAACTACATTCCTTAACAAATAATGTTTTTTTATTTTGTGTTAGAAGAAAATACTGATATTTGACCATTTTTAAATGAATTTATTTTTTATCAGACAATCTATCAAAGCTAGAGAAGTGATTTTGCTTCATATTGTAGATATGTCTTTGTAGATTTGTAGATATGTAATTAAATGTCTTATTTCAGCTTTGTATCAGTGAAACGTGGTGAGTCAGTGAAGTTATGATTTTACAGTGCAGTGAATAGTTTCGATCAGTGATAATTTATAGTGTTAATGAAATGTGTTCTATAGTGTCAGTGAAATGTGTCATATGGCCAGTGCAGTGAGTGAAATGAGAGTAAAGTGAAAGATTATTATCAGTACCAATGTGAAACTTATGTAGGGCCTATACATATGTAGGTTGTAATGTAAAATTAGGATCACTTATTAATTAGGTTATGTTATGTATTATTTTGCAATTATTATGTATAATTGTATTGTGTATTCTTATTGTATTGTGTATTGTATAATTTTATTGTGTATTGTTTATATTGTTTGTACCACTGCCACCGGGTGCTTGTTCACTTGCAGTGTAAATACATACATACATACATACATACATACATACATACATACATACATACATACATACATACATACATACATACATACATACATACATACATACATACATACATACATACATACATATGACATGCATAAATACACACAAAAATTTTCATCACAGAATATTGGATAGTTTTTAGTTACAAGAGAAACGCTTCATCAGTGCACAGTGAACTGTCACCATTTTGAATTTTGAAAAAAATAATAATAATATTGCTTAAATCATAAAGATATTTTTTGCATATAGCAGAAGGACAGAGTTTTGCACATACTAATTTTCATAATTGTACAAGATACAGTAATAGAGGAAAAAAAAGTTGAATATTTCCAAAATTTTACTACTGTGAACTGTACATAACCCCTGAAAGGCCAAAAGTAACATTCTTTCAATCATTTATTATCATAATACACTGCTCTCTTAAATGGACCGAGCATATTGGGAATTAAATCAATGGCTTTCCCAAAACACGCTATGAAATGCTTAATATAAAACATTTTTTGCGAAAACGAGCAAAATTTTATTAAACTTTCAAAGAATAACCCCATAAAATTAATGACATTATTTATAGTCCAGCCTGTATAATTACTCTAGGCAAAAACATCACAAAGAGATTGTTTGGATTCATAATTTGAAAGATGTGGCAAAACTTACTCTCAGTCACATCACTACTGACAAATGTTTTATACCAAATCAAGAAAGACGAAAAAAATATCTAATAAGCCTAGTAATAACAATAACATAAATACAGTAAGTCTCCCAATTTACTAGTAAGACCTATATAAGTAGCGAGTCCGTACCTCAAAGAAAACACATCGCAAAGCAATTTCTTGCATTCATAATTGAAAGATTACGGCAAAACAATTGCCAATCATAGCAGTGACAAAAGCAGATGAGGTCTAAATCCGATCTAGTGAATGACATATTAGTAACATTTTACTCGTAAACAAGATACGGGGAGAAACAACTGCCAATCACATCAGTGATAATTAGTAAGACGCCTACTTTTTATACGAAAGCAAAGAAGACCTAAATCTAACCGAAATATCGTAACTTATTTCGACGAACTGTCTTACAATACACAAGAGTTTAGATGAAAATAATTCCAGTCTGAACCAGACGGATAAAAAACGAAAGAAAAAATCGATCGTCAACTAATTATACCAGTAGATTAATTAGAATGTGAAATGAACTAGATAGAAGTTCTAGGAAGTGTAAGAGATATAAAACAAATAACTATTCATGCAATAAACTGCAATATTATTTACAATAAAAGAAATAGGAATTGAAATGAATGCGCAACTATCAGTCAACTTTTTTTTTAGTACATATTATCAGAGACTTTTATGATTGGTTTACACTTCGAAGGTCTCTATGATTACTCGAAATTAACTTATCTTCGTGACAAGTCAAGCTGAAATTATTTTTTCTTACATTTATTCCATACCTGTCAAGCCATGTAAAACGGTATACACAAGACCTGTCTATGAACACATATATAAGCTATCGGTGACGTATAAATTACTATTTTATCAGCCAGTAGAAATTTTCATGCTTTATTCGCTTTTTTATATTTCGCTTTTTAAGTACTGTACATTTGAAATTTATCTTAATATTATGTGCCCTATTTATGTTAAAAATATCTCATGACGATATTACGTCACGGATTCCATAAATGTTGCTTAGGTTACACTAGATTGGTTTCAGGTAGTACTTTTTATCAACATTTCGAGGACAAATTTAATAGGGGTTTTTTGTTAATCCTGAAATATGATAAATTGGGTATTTTCCAAGATAGTATAAAAAAATATCGTTTCAAATATTGTTCACAAGTCCTGCCATCTATTAAGTACAAATGTAAACTATGGATATACAATATCTTGACATCTTTTAGGCCTAAGTGGAAAACAAAGCCAAATAGCTATTTATGGTACTTGTGAGGTAAGTGCATCTTTATTACACGAGTGCAATAAAGATCACGCTCACAAGTACCATACGTAATTTTATCCATGGCCATAACGGAAAATTATGTTTTATAAAAGAAAATATGTTGAAAATAAGTCCTCATGTAATCACATATCATGGCATGGATTTTAAAATCAATACGTGTACTAGGTAGGTCATGGTGTAGGAGGCCATGGTTAGTGAAGAATGGTATCTAAGGCGTTGGATAAATAAATAATTATAATTAATTATATAATTTTAATATATATTTTTTTCATTTTAAACGTGTATTTTCGTCTTTTTGAAGTTTCAGCGATTATTTAGAAGTGTTCACGGAACTAATGTGATTAAAATAATTTCACATTTTACTTCTGTAAACTTAAGAGGAATATTAAAACGTAATTAATCATCGTGTCTGTTTAGCTCAGTTGGCTAACGCGTGTTGTTATAAGTTCCTATAAACCCAACTTCGCAGGTTCAAGTCTCCTCGCATCCCAAAAGGTAAATTATTACAAAAACTAAAAAAAAATATGCATATTAGATATGGATGTAATGTACAAATTACGACGTAGCAGATAGAGAAAAGAGAAGGAGATTGAGTGTATGTATATTTAAGAAATGGTAATAAAGAAGTAGAGGTAGTGACATCTAGTAACTAATATATTAACTTCTTGAGTAATAGTTCAATGGAAAAGTATACGTGTGTACCCGGGTACTAGGAAAATACTAATGAACTGTGAGATAAAGTTCAAACTGTGAGGTAAAGTCTTTATCTCACTAGTGGAATAAAGTAATGTTGAATAAAAGCCTACTTTACAAACGCATAAGTATTTAGTAAAGGCATGTTTTTCGTTATGGTCATGGATAAAATAATTATTAGTATCTATTAAACGCAGAGTAAATAAAGGGTTGTTTATGTTATGCGATTATTTGTTTTAACAGCTATCAGAATACGGATTAATTTCTAAATTTGTTGGCGGTTTCAGGTACGATTCTGTAAGACAATAATATTTATACTTCCTTGGTTAATCAAATTAAGTTTTAATATTTACAAATCCGTGTTCTACCTTATCATGTTGGTATGGAATCTGCAACTTCTACAAGTCCATCATGTCTGCCATCTTACCTGTAAGGAAAGAGAAAATACAGTATAAACAACAATTACTTAAATAGCCTTCTTTACTTGTAAGAGCTAGATTCTGTAACAAAATTCTTATAAAATTATGTCAGCAACCTTACAGAATAGAATTAAGGCCACCGGCGTGGTTCAGTCGGTTAAGCCTGCCTGTCTGAAGTTGCGTTCGGGCGCGGGTTCGATCCCCGCTTGGGCTGATTACCAGGTTGGGTTTTTTCCGAAGTTTTCCCCATCCGTAATGTGAATGCCAGGTAATCTATGACGAATCCTCGGCCTCATCTCGCCAAATACCATCTCGCTATCACCAATCTCATCGACGCTAAATAATCTAGTAGTTGATACAACGTCGTCAATAACTAACTAAAAACATCTCCCTATCACCAATTCAACCGACACTAAATTACTTAGTAGTTGATACAAAGTCGATAAATAACCAACTAAAAACATCTTCCTATCACCAATTTGATCGATACTAAATAACCTATTAGTTGATACAGTGTCGTTAAATAACCAACTAAAAACATCTCCCTGTCACCAATTCGATCGACACTAAATAACCTAGTAGTCGTTAAATAACCAATTAAAAACATCTCCCTATCACCAATTCCATCGACATTAAATAATCTAGTAGTTGATACAACGTCGTTAACTAACCAACTAAAAACATCTCCCTATCACCAATTCAACCGACACTAAATTACTTAGTAGTTGATACAACGTCGATAAATAACCAATTAAAAACATCTCCCTATCACCAATTCCATCGACATTAAATAATCTAGTAGTTGATACAACGTCGTTAACTAACCAACTAAAAACATCTCCCTATCACCAATTCAACCGACACTAAATTACTTAGTAGTTGATACAACGTCGATAAATAACCAACTAAAAACATCTTCCTATCACCAATTCGATCGACACTAAATAACCTAGTAGTTGATACAGCGTCGTTAAATAACCGACTAAAAAACATCTCCCTATCACCATTTCGATGGAGACTAAAATAACCTAGCAGTTGATACAGCGTCGTTAAATAACCAACTAAAAACATCTCCCTATCACCAATTCCATCGACACTAAATAACCTAGTAGTTGATACAACTTCGTTAAATAACTAACTAAAAACATCTCCCTGTCACCAATTCGATCGACACTAAATAACCTAGTAGTTGATACAAAGTCGTTAAATAACCAACTAAAAACATCTCCCTATCATCAATTCGACCGATACTAAATTACCTAGTAGTTGATACAACGTCGATAAATAACCAACTAAAAAACATCTCCCCATCACCAATTCGATCGACACTAAATAACCTAGCAGTTGATACAGCGTCGTTAAATAACCAACTAAAAAAACATCTCCCTATCACTGATTCGATGACACTAAATAACCTAGTAGTTGATACAACGTCGTTAAATAACCAACTAAAAACATCTCCCTGTCACCAATTCGATCGACACTAAATAATCTAGTAGTTTATACAGCGTCGTTAAATAACCAACTAAATATATTTTCTTCTTTTGTCAGTCTGGTTTCATTCTGAGAAGCAATAGCTGAGAACTAATTTCCTGATTTCTATGACGTCCAAATCGAACCTAAGTATTCCCAGCAGCATGACTGTAACAGAGGATGATGGCTCTACACATGATTATCCCATAACTCTCCCAGTAAATTTCTCGATACAAGCCATCCCAGTGAGAACTGAAGGACGGTCAACCGGCCATATGTTGCGTGCAGGGGGAACTCGCAGCGCGACAATGTCTCTCATCGAGCCGCCGAACTCAAGGACCGCCTTCCTCTTCTTGAAAAGCTTTCCTCTGTCCTACAGACCGTTCCACTTACTTAGACTGCTCCACATGTGCTCTGGGAACATCACTTCGCGAGGAGAACATTATAAATATTACCCAAGAAAATCTAGGAACACTACAAACAAATTTACCACAGTATAAATAATGGGAAGTTTTGTTTCGTATTGTTACGTGTCTGAAAATGAAGACGTCTGTACCATATAATATATATCGCATGTTTGAATTTTTTATTATTTTCAAGAGTCGTCCATTTTGCAGTCCCGAATACACTGTATATTTTTTCTTTACTCTATTTGTCCTGATATTTTGAAACACAAATATGTTAAACGCTTTTATTTTCTGCAAAAGTGACAGAATTAAACAGGTCAGAGAGAAATTTATACCTGTCAAAATGACAGTCTTCATATTTCATTTCGAAACTTGTATACTGTAATAGATTTTTTTGCACGATCGTTTTTTTTACAGCTATTGTTGTGAGGCCTTGAATGTTAGAATTCCCACACAGAAACCTGGTGTTAGGGAAACCAATCTTCATAACACAAAACTATACTGAAATAGACCCATTACCGTGCACATATTGTTACTTAGTTACCATTACAGTGCAGTTTTGAGAAGGCTTTGAAATAATATTGCTCTAAATGTTCAATGCAAAATGTATAGTACTTGAAATTTTAAAAATATGATCGTGCAAAAAATGTTGTACAATACACATTTGTGAAGTGCATTACAAAATCTCGGAAACTGAAAAACGAGCAGAGAGAGTTTTTCAAAAATTTCCTTGATTTTGTAAGAAGCAGTTTCCAAACTTCTATCGTAATATAATATTCCAGAAGACGCTGATGTCGTAACAAGAGTGTGATGTAAACAACAGTTCTCGTTTTCAGTAGGACATTTAATTATGTAGTCTGAGGTTCAATAATTTGTGTGAAAAGTAATGGATTTTGGTAACTAAAATGAAGCCAACGAAATTACGATTAATAGTAATAGTCTATTAATGGAAATGATAGGTGAATTTTTAACAGTTTTTTTAGGTAGAGGCTTCATAATTTGTACACTTCATCCCCTTGCTATAAGTATTCTAGTACATAAGTTTCATTATGATCAGATGACTGCTTTTTGAGTTATTACATTTTTTTTAAACTTGCATAGGCCTATTTTCAAAATCTATCTCCTCTTAAAAAATTCAAATCCCATGCATTACTATTTTTCTACTTA
The DNA here is from genome assembly GCF_040183065.1 of Periplaneta americana. Lineage (NCBI taxonomy): Eukaryota > Metazoa > Arthropoda > Insecta > Blattodea > Blattidae > Periplaneta > Periplaneta americana. The sequence goes on along the minus strand of NC_091122.1, from coordinate 26,191,728 downwards.
TGGTTAGAAAAGAATTAAGTATCCAGAATTTCAAACTTAAATTTTTTTAACTCGTCATTCACCCATATGAAGGCAGTTGTGTGGACGAATTTACCGACAGAGTCGTTGCCCAGGTTGCGACATAGGAAGCTAGTCTACGCTATACACGTGATGAGATGGTGTAGATAATTGTTGTAATGCCACAGGGGAACCGGAGTTACCGAAGAAAACCTCTCTGTTACCTGAACCACGGGCTTGTCCAACACAAAAGTTATAAATCGGGGGTAAGCCGGAGATCGAACCCAGACCCAGAGGATTATGAGTTTACGTTCTAAATTTTTATAAAAATATGTAAATTAAAAATTAAAATTTTTAGTATCACTAAATTGGTAAGTTTTATTTTTTAATTTCGAAAATATTTTGTTTATATAAAAAATACATTGTGTTACGTTAACCACAATATATAGAATCTGCAGTAATAATTTCATGTTCCTAGCCTTTACACTCTGTACATGACGAAATGTGCTGAAAAAAGTGTAAAAAGTAGCTTATAAAGTTTGCATGGAAATCAAATTCAACGGTGTAGTTATTTAAATATGACGTCATTTTTATGCTTCCAAGCGCCGAAGAGCATTGAAAATTGCTAAATATATAAATAAGAGATTGCGAAATGGGGATTTGTGGCCGAAATTAAATGAAAATGCCTAAAAAAATGTCCGAATAAAACAAAAGATGCTCTTATGAGTTGTAAGAAGCAAAAAATGCAAAAAAAAATGCCCTCACAAATGTGTCTTAAAACAATCAGTTTATCACAATCATAACATATAAATACTAAAGCAGCTATGTTTCTGGCTTACTAGAAAAAAAGTGCAATTTCATTAAAATCCTAGCCCTAGTTATGAAGAATCGTTTCCCTAACAACAAGTGCCTTAGGGGAAATTCTAACTTTCAAGGCCTAACAACAATACGATGAAAGAGTAATGGAATGGAGAAAAATTCTCTCCGGCGCCGGGATTTGAACCCGGGTTTTCAGCTCTACGTGCTGATGCTTTATCCACTAAGCCACACCGGATACCCACCCCGGCGTCGGACAGAATCGTCTCAGATTAAGTTCCAACTCTTGGGTTCCCTCTAGTGGCCGCCCTCTGCACTACGTCATAGATGTCTATGAACGTAGGACTGAAGTCCACACATGTGCTGAGGTGCACTCGTTATGAGTGACTAGTTGGCCGGGATCCGACGGAATAAGCGCCGTCTTATATCATATATATTATTTAATGTACCGAAGTACATATGATATTTCCATGCAGATATTCTGCGTCATCATACGATGAAAGAGTAATGGAACGGAGAAAAATTCTCTCCGGCGCCGGGATTTGAACCCGGGTTTTCAGCTCTACGTGCTGATGCTTTTGTCTACTAAGCCACACCGGATACTCTATGACGTAGTGCAGAGGGCGGCCACTAGAGGGAACCCAAGAGTTGGAACTTAATCTGAGACGATTCTGTCCGACCCCGGGGTGGGTATCCGGTGTGGCTTAGTGGATAAAGCATCAGCACGTAGAGCTGAAAACCCGGGTTCAAATCCCGGCGCCGGAGAGAATTTTTCTCCGTTCCATTACTCTTTCATCGTATGATGACGCAGAATATCTGCATGGAAATATCATATGTACTTCGGTACATAAAAAAAATCTAACAACAATAGCTATAAGCCTAAATAACTTAAAACAGAAAACACGATCGTGCAGAAACCTCAATTTCGGTTCCAGTTTTATTGTCGGAAATGCTGTCTTCCCACACGTTTGTAGAAAAAACAGCTATCTTCCTTTCTCTAAAGGGCCAGAAAATTGTACGGTCTGCGGAAAACAAAAGCTATCGTCCGTCGATGGTTGCCTAGAAACTGTGAAAGACTCTGAATTATCATTGCATATATGATGCCCTGACGATTCCAGTAGCGACCTCCGCTCGTCAGATGTTTTCATACGGACGAGTACGTCACAGGATGATCCTTGTTTCGAAATTTATCGCCACACAGCCTCTCTCTGGAGAGCTGACTGCTGCAGTAAGAGGCGTCTAGCCCGTCTGTCTAGTATTGATGAAAAACATAAGGTTTCTCAAGTACTTATTTTTAACGCTGGTGCCACCATGAAAAATCTCTTCGACCCCAAAAGGAACATCACATCGTGTTCGTCATACAAGTGGAGGCAGTGGAGGGGGGGGGAGGGTTGCCAGATCTAACACACACGTCTCCCTGCATATAATGCTGCATATTTCACTGGAAGAGCGAGTGTTCTCGTATTGTAGACATATGATATACATTTCTTTGCACTTACAACGCTTATTGGCTGTCATGTGTCCAATGAAGAGTCTACAATTTAACTCGTATAAAGAGTGTTTCATGCACAGAGGCTCGCGGACCACAAGGGATCGCATGGTTGAAATATGATATCAAACTACGATTTATATTTTACTCGGGTATTACAGTTGACTTACGTTAACACAGAGTAGAGTAAGGTTGGGCCAATTCTGGACTCCCAGGTTCGTTTTCAAATTACGATGAAGTAGGATCGGTTACAGAAGGTTAGAGTTACAGTCACAATTACGAAGGTACCTTAATTCGATTCCCAATATCATTATTTTTCGACTTCTCAACTACTGTTATATTATAATCACCAACAATAACTCATGAAAAGCACCTAGTTGAGTGTCATACAATAATGACTAGAGTTCGATTTCTTGAGAATTCTTGGTGATTTATGACACACACAAAGAACCTTCAGATTTATCCTAGTACTTTGTAATCGTCTATTATCATTTGATCAATGTCATCACTATACCACTCAGCACCATCTTTACTGTCACCACCTCAGCACCATCTCTACTGTCACCACCTCAGCACCATCTCTACTGTCACCATCTCAGCACAACCACCGCTGCCACAACCTCAGCACCATCTCTACTGTCACCACCTCTGCACCATCTCTACTGTCACCACCTCTGCACCAACTCTACTGTCACCGCCTCAGCACCATCTCTACTGTCACCACCTCTGCACCATCTCTACTGTCACCACCTCTGCACCATCTCTACTGTCACCACCTCTGCACCAACTCTACTGTCACCGCCTCAGCACCATCTCTACTGTCACCACCTCTGCACCAACTCTACTGTCACCGCCTCAGCACCATCTCTACTGTCACCACCTCAGCACCAACTCTACTGTTACCACCTCAGCACAACCACCGCTGCCACAACCTCAGCACCATCTCTACTGTCACCACCTCTGCACCATCTCTACTGTCACCACCTCTGCACCAACTCTACTGTCACCACCTCAGCACCATCTCTACTGTCACCACCTCAGCACCAACTCTACTGTTACCACCTCAGCACCATCTCTACTGTCACCATCTCAGCACCATCTCTACTGTCACCACCTCAGCACCAACTCTGTCACCGCCTCAGCACCATCTCTACTGTCACCACCTCAGCACCATCTCTACTGTCACCATCTCTACTGTCACCATCTCTACTGTCACCATCTCAGCACCATCTCTACTGTCACCACCTCAGCACCAACTCTACTGTCACCGCCTGAGCACCATCTCTACTGTCACCATCTCAGCACCATCTCTACTGTCACCGCCTCAGCACCATCTCTACTGTCACCGCCTCAACACCATCTCTACTGTCACCATCTCAGAACAACCACCGCTGCCACAACCTCAGCACCATCTCTACTGTCACCACCTCTGCACCATCTCTATTGTCACCACCTCAGCACCAACTCTACTGTCACCATCTCAGCACCATCTCTACTGTCACCACCTCAGCACCAACTCTACTGTCACCACCTCAGCACCATCTCTACTGTCACCACCTCAATACCAACTGTACTGTCACCACCTCAGCACCATCTTTAATGTCACCACCTCAACACCAACTGTACTGTTACCACATCAGCACCATCTTTACTGTCACCACCTCAACACCAACTGTACTGTCACCACCATCTTTAATGTCGCCACCTCAAAACCAACTGTACTGTCACCACCTCAGCACCATCTTTAATGTCACCACCTCAACACCAACTGTACCGTCACCACCTCAGCACCATCTTTACTGTCACCAACTCAACACCAACTGTACTGTCACCACCTCAGCACCATCTTTAATGTCACCACCTCAACACCAACTGTACTGTCACTACCTCAGCAACATCTTTACTGTCACCACCTCAACACCAACTGTACCGTCACCACCTCAGCACCATCTTTAATGTCACCACCTCAACACCATTTCTACTGTCACACTCTCAGCATCATTTTACTGTCACCACCTCAGCACCATTTTTACTGTCACCACCTCAGCACCATCTCTACTGTCACCACCTCAGCACCATCTCTATTGTCACCACCTCAACACCATCACCACTGTCACCACTACAACACTATTATCACTGACAGCACCTCATCACCATCACAACTATCGTAACCTCATGACCCTGAATGCAGCATGTACTTTAAGGGGTCGATAAATGAAGGATGTCCTAGACTGCAGCCGTAGATATAGGTTGAAGGGTAGAATGTCGTGGGGGTTGCGTGTGGTTGCCGACAGGAAGTGTCATCGGCCGCCCACATTGATCCAGATTTGCACGGCGGCGGAACTCGGCTGCCAGCAAGCCATGCGGCAGGCCGACCACGTGTGCGGCGGCACACATTTTTGTGGGTGCCAAGATATCTGCTTCGAACAGCGACCGACTGTGTTTGTCCTCACGAAGGCCTTCACATCTTGTGAATGGCTAGTACTGGTACAAAATTAAGGCGGAACGCATTAGTGGTCTTTTTTCCTTTATGTTAATTTAGATAATAATAATAATAATAATAATAATAATAATAATAATAATAATAATAATAATAATAATAATAATAATAATAATAATAACAATAATAACAATAATAATAATAATAATAATAATAATATTAATAATAATAATAATCACCAGGGAAAGGATTTATATGTAAATACATATTTACTTATAAAGCTAATATAATTTATATTTTGCATTATCTTTATGTTTCACAATGTGTAGGGTTGAAAAATCCTACTTTTATTTTCCATATTTTTCCATATTTTAGAGTTTAGTACATATTTTCGTTAATTTCCATATATTTTCCATATTTCATATAAAACAGTCCATATTATATTAGGTTTAACAATAAAACAAAACAAAATTCCATTAACTTTTAAAAATACATTTCAACAATAGAGATTTAAACACATGTTCAGTAATCCCTTTAACATCAGAGTTATTTGAAAATTAGCAGTCCTATCAACAATGGGAAAGTAAGTTACAAAACTGTATTAATTTAATTTAAAATTTTTAACAGACTTCAGTTGTGCAGCTCAACAGTTAAATGCCAGTCAGAGTACACATAGGTTCAGTTTTGTAAATCATACTATAAAGACGGTAAATATGCCAAAAGTACGTCATTCAGTCAATTTAAAATCAAAACTAACAAGTTACATTTCAGAATTTAAAGAAGATGGTTTATCAACTGACAATAAAATATTATTTTGTAATTTGTGTCAGTGTGCAGTATCATCTACACAAAAGTTCCTGGTGCAACAACACATTACAACTAGTAAACATCAGGCCAACAAACAACTAAATTCCAAGCAGAGACAATTGTTTTTAACACAACCAACAACATCGAATGTAAGATCTGAGTTTAACATCGACCTGTGCCGTTCTCTCATCTCTGCTGATATTCCTCTCTACAAACTAAAGAATAAGGTCTTCAGGGAATTCCTTGAAAAATATACTCAACATACAATCCCGGATGAGTCAACACTTAGGAAGACGTATGCTCCATCCATCTACGATGAGACAATACAGAAGATAAGAGATGAAATTAAAGATAGTTCAATTTGGGTTTCCATTGATGAGACTCCCGACAAAGAAGGTAGACTTGTTGGTAATGTAGTTATCGGTTTGTTAAGTGAACAATATTCTGAACGAATTCTTTTACATTGTGATGTTCTAGAAAAGTGCAATAACAAAACTATAGTTAAACTGTTCAACGAAGCTATGGGTATCCTGTGGCCAAAAGGTATTATGTACGATAATGTGTTATTCTTTATTAGCGATGCTGCCCCTTATATGGTCAAAGCTGGACAAGCATTATCTGTTGTATATCCTAAATTGACTCATTTTACTTGTGTGGCGCATGCATTTCATCGTGTGGCAGAAGTGGTCAGAGACAATTTCCCTAAAGTAGATTTGTTGATTTCATCAGTGAAAAAAGTATTTCTCAAAGCTCCCAGTAGAGTTAACGTGTTGAAAGAAATGTACCCTGAAATTCCATTGCCACCAAAGCCAATTTTAACTAGATGGGGTACATGGCTAGAAGCAGTTGAATATTATGCCGAACATATAGACTCTATTAACAATGTTCTCCTTGCATTGGACTCTGAAGATGCAGTCTCAATTGATACTGCGAAAACAGTTACCTGTGACATAAGTGTGAAGAATGACTTCGCTCACATTCAGCATACATTTTCATGCATCATAAAAACGCTCAAAAGTCTCCAAAATAGGCACCTTTCACTATCTGAAAGTTTTGAAATTATAAATAGTACTGTGGAACAACTGAATCGTGGTAGAGGTAAAGTTGCAGATGCAGTAAGAGCTAAGGTGGACACTGTACTTTCAAAAAACCCTGGATATGAAGAACTACAAAAGGTTGTTGCTGTGATGAGTGGTGAATCAACAGTGAAGATTAACTTGGACTTATCCCCAGCAGACATTGTGAAATTGAATTATGTACCAGTTACTTCTTGTGACGTCGAACGCTCTTTTAGTCAGTATAAATCTATCCTCAGAGACAATAGAAGAAGATTCACTTTTCAGCACTTGAAAGAAATGTTTGTAACCTATTGTTATGGTAACAGACAATAAAAATTGTGTTTTGTTGAAACTACATTGGAAGATAAGGTACGTCCATTATATTTTTTGTTTAGTTTGATTAAAATGTACCAATATTTAACGTACATAGTCATTTTTTTTATAATTTTAAGTCCATATTTAATTCCATATTTTGGTAAAAATCCATATTTAATTCCATATTTTGGTAAAAATAACTACATATATATTTACATATTTCATATATTTTTAGTCCATATAAATCCGTTCCCTGATAATCACCATAAAGTGTCTCGATGGACGCAATTAGAATGTAAATACGAGTTTAATACAGTCATACAGCGTGTTTCAAAATTATAGTAACACTTTCATATGAATATTATTAAGTAAGTATTAATGGGAAATTAACATCATACACGTCAATTGATAGCCAAACTCTCGAAGTTTTAAGTTATAAGTTTCGAAAAACGTATTATTTCTGTTGCCATGGGAGATGTTACTGAAAAATGACAACTCCAAAATATAAATCATTTTGCTTTCTGCAGCTTGCGAAAACAAATCCAGTACCAACGGTATCGCCGCTGATCTGGCCTATTGCTCTTGGCCTCCCAGGTCACCAGACTTGACACTATATATTTTTTTTCATGGATATGTGAAGGATACAGTTTATGTGTCACCTCTACGCGAAATCTTGAAGATATCGGATCATAGCTGCGATTGTATCCATAAACAGAGATGGGTGGGAAGAACGACTATCGTCTTGATGTTGCCTGGTAGCAAGCGATTCTCACAGTTTTGCGTTTATAACGTACCCATTTAAGAAAGATATTGGTAAAATGCTTTGTGTGGAGTGTGGGATTGAATAGGGCAGAAACATAGGCATTACAACGAAGTGAAGAGAAGCGAATAGAAGCATTTTAAATGTGGATATGGGGAAGAATGAAACGTGTGAAGTGGACAAAGAGAATAAGAAATGAAGCTGTGTTGGAAAGAGTAGGTGATGAGAGAATAATGCTAAAACTGATCAGGAAGAGGAAAAGTAATTGGTTGGGTCACTGGCTGTGAAGAAACTGCCTACTGAAGGATGCACTGGAAGGAATGGTGAACGGGAGAAGAGTTCGGGGAAGATATCAGATGACAAACGACATTAAGATATATGGATGATATGTGAAGACTAAGAGGAAGGCAGAAAATGGGAAACATTGGAGAATGCTGGGTTTGCAGTGAAAGACCTGCCCTTGGGTAGGAAATTAATGACCGAACCAATGAAAACTTTGAGAGTTTCTTAAGCAAATTATATGCATCAAGTTATTGTATCGATACTCGTTTAAAAATGAATTATAATAAGTGATACCATAGTTTCGAAACACGGTAGGTACTGGACGCCAGAAATAGAATAGTTGTGATCTAATAATAATAATAATCAGGGAAAGGATTTATATGTAAATACATATTTACTTATAAAGCTAATATAATTTATATTTTGCATTATCTTTATGTTTCACAATGTGTAGGGTTGAAAAATCCTACTTTTATTTTCCATATTTTTCCATATTTTAGAGTTTAGTACATATTTTCGTTAATTTCCATATATTTTCCATATTTCATATAAAACAGTCCATATTATATTAGGTTTAACAATAAAACAAAACAAAATTCCATTAACTTTTAAAAATACATTTCAACAATAGAGATTTAAACACATGTTCAGTAATCCCTTTAACATCAGAGTTATTTGAAAATTAGCAGTCCTATCAACAATGGGAAAGTAAGTTACAAAACTGTATTAATTTAATTTAAAATTTTTAACAGACTTCAGTTGTGCAGCTCAACAGTTAAATGCCAGTCAGAGTACACATAGGTTCAGTTTTGTAAATCATACTATAAAGACGGTAAATATGCCAAAAGTACGTCATTCAGTCAATTTAAAATCAAAACTAACAAGTTACATTTCAGAATTTAAAGAAGATGGTTTATCAACTGACAATAAAATATTATTTTGTAATTTGTGTCAGTGTGCAGTATCATCTACACAAAAGTTCCTGGTGCAACAACACATTACAACTAGTAAACATCAGGCCAACAAACAACTAAATTCCAAGCAGAGACAATTGTTTTTAACACAACCAACAACATCGAATGTAAGATCTGAGTTTAACATCGACCTGTGCCGTTCTCTCATCTCTGCTGATATTCCTCTCTACAAACTAAAGAATAAGGTCTTCAGGGAATTCCTTGAAAAATATACTCAACATACAATCCCGGATGAGTCAACACTTAGGAAGACGTATGCTCCATCCATCTACGATGAGACAATACAGAAGATAAGAGATGAAATTAAAGATAGTTCAATTTGGGTTTCCATTGATGAGACTCCCGACAAAGAAGGTAGACTTGTTGGTAATGTAGTTATCGGTTTGTTAAGTGAACAATATTCTGAACGAATTCTTTTACATTGTGATGTTCTAGAAAAGTGCAATAACAAAACTATAGTTAAACTGTTCAACGAAGCTATGGGTATCCTGTGGCCAAAGGGTATTATGTACGATAATGTGTTATTCTTTATTAGCGATGCTGCCCCTTATATGGTCAAAGCTGGACAAGCATTATCTGTTGTATATCCTAAATTGACTCATTTTACTTGTGTGGCGCATGCATTTCATCGTGTGGCAGAAGTGGTCAGAGACAATTTCCCTAAAGTAGATTTGTTGATTTCATCAGTGAAAAAAGTATTTCTCAAAGCTCCCAGTAGAGTTAACGTGTTGAAAGAAATGTACCCTGAAATTCCATTGCCACCAAAGCCAATTTTAACTAGATGGGGTACATGGCTAGAAGCAGTTGAATATTATGCCGAACATATAGACTCTATTAACAATGTTCTCCTTGCATTGGACTCTGAAGATGCAGTCTCAATTGATACTGCGAAAACAGTTACCTGTGACATAAGTGTGAAGAATGACTTAGCTCACATTCAGCATACATTTTCATGCATCATAAAAACGCTCAAAAGTCTCCAAAATAGGCACCTTTCACTATCTGAAAGTTTTGAAATTATAAATAGTACTGTGGAACAACTGAATCGTGGTAGAGGTAAAGTTGCAGATGCAGTAAGAGCTAAGGTGGACACTGTACTTTCAAAAAACCCTGGATATGAAGAACTACAAAAGGTTGTTGCTGTGATGAGTGGTGAATCAACAGTGAAGATTAACTTGGACTTATCCCCAGCAGACATTGTGAAATTGAATTATGTACCAGTTACTTCTTGTGACGTCGAACGCTCTTTTAGTCAGTATAAATCTATCCTCAGAGACAATAGAAGAAGATTCACTTTTCAGCACTTGAAAGAAATGTTTGTAACCTATTGTTATGGTAACAGACAATAAAAATTGTGTTTTGTTGAAACTACATTGGAAGATAAGGTACGTCCATTATATTTTTTGTTTAGTTTGATTAAAATGTACCAATATTTAACGTACATAGTCATTTTTTTATAATTTTAAGTCCATATTTAATTCCATATTTTGGTAAAAATCCATATTTAATTCCATATTTTGGTAAAAATAACTACATATATATTTACATATTTCATATATTTTTAGTCCATATAAATCCGTTCCCTGATAATAATAATAATAATAATAATAATAATAATAATAATAATAATTCATGTTTTCATATTTGAAAATCTCGCAAAAAATAAATTTTCATAATTTCGTTTTTTTGCATCGAATCTAATGAACAAATGAGTAATAAATAAATAAATAAATAAATAAATAAATAAATAAATAAATAAATAAATAAATAAATAAATAAATAAATAAATAAATAAATAAATAAATACACACTTAGGGAGAAAGAAAGTTGAAAATTTATTAAAGTTTTGGTATCTCAAATCGGCCAAATTTTGATCTCCATTACTGGTGATCACCGTTGCACTACGTATTTGCGTCAACGCTTAAGTATTGCTATTCAACGCGGAAATGCAATGAGCGTTTTGGGTACTCTTCCAGAGTCCAGCCCTTTGGACGAACTCTTTCTCCTGTAAAATTTTTTTTTATCTCAATGTAAATGTTTATATTTAGTGTAATTGTAACGGTGAAAATATTGTTAATCCAATAATTTTTTATTTATTTTTTTTTCATAAGTGTATATTATTTTTGGGAGTGTTTTTGTAAGTAATTTTATGAGGTTGTTATTGATATGCTGATAAATTATTTGTAATGATATTTCATTATATAACATATTGCAATTATTATTATTATTATTATTATTATTATTATAATTATTATTATTATTATTATTATTATTATTATTATTATTATTATTATTATTATTATTATTATTATTATTATTATTATAACAGGGGGAAAAAGTGTCTGTGTAAGTTTGTAGTTTAAAGTATTCTTAAAAAGAATTAAATAAATAAATAAATAAATAAATACACACTGAGGGAGAAAGAAAATTGAAAATTTATTTATTTATTTATTTATTTATTATTATTATTATTATTATTATTATTATTATTATTATTATTATCATAACAGGGGAAAAAGTGCCTGTGTAAGTTTTTAGTTTAAAGTATTCTTAAAAAGAATTAATTAAAATATACAATGACACTAAGTTGTCATAGTAACATAACAAAAAGCTAACGTATTCGCAAGCTATAAGCGAAGTGAGGAAGGTGAAAACACTTTAAAAGCAAGAACCAATTTGTCAGCTTAGAAGTGATAAGGTAAGAACATCAAATATCACTTCCGTGGACTTTTTATTGGTGAAATACAGAAGCATGCGGGGCGGCGGAGGGGAAGACAGGGGGAAAAGAAAGAGGCAAAATATTGCAACACGGTATTTCCATACTATTAAACGGCAATTTTGACATGTTTATGCTGGTATTATCTATTTTGTAGGTTAACCGATAAACATTTTCTCCCTCTCTCCTTCCCACTATCATATAAGCAATATAACAAATAAGCTACCTTGAAAACAAAAGAGAAATAAGTACTTACAGTGTAAGCTATTACTAAAAGCTGATAACACAGTATAACAAAGTTTGCAATCACACTTACGATAGCTTTAAAACTGGTTTTATTTAAGAAAGAGGCTAAGGGGGGGGGGTAGTAAATCAATAACTGAAGACAACGTTTCTACCCCACCCCCAACTTCACCCCATCCCCTACACACAAACCCAATAACTACGCCTCCCATTCTATTTCCCTTCCATTCATTCGTCTTTAATTGTATATCTGCTCATTATAAGATTCAACATTCCAACACAGTGATCATTCTTTGCCTAAACAAAACTCCTCAATACCAATAATGACAGTGACGATAATAATAATAATTTCCACTGAGTCATGGGATTCGCGAGACAGACTGTAATGAGATACGTTTCTCTGAATTGCATGTTGTGTGGCGAGAATCCAGCCATTAAAGGAATGATCGAAGCATTTCGCGGGTCTGGCAGAGGTACCACTTTCTGTTTCCAGCACACAATCACAAACACTCGACGTCTCACATCGGAGAACCGGCGTGAAATTCCGGCGAGTACAATTAAAATTTGCGGTCGAAAAGGCAACAGTTTTGAGGATTTTTTTAGATACTCCAGTTTCCCCTTCCCGAGTTTCCAACGATTCATTATTTCATGAGCGTCAACACTGACAACAAGAAATAAAAATTTAACCTATACCCTAGCACAGCTTTTCTCAAACTATGGTCCACGGACCACCTGTGGTCCTCGAGGTCTGCCCTTGTGGTCCTTCAAAAAAGGTAGAAGAAAAAATAAAATTCGAACGAATTCTGTATCACACTGTAGCTTAAAATCTCAGAGTTTGGAAATGACGCATGGCAATCGAATTTAACTTTTTCTCCCAGTACAAACATTTTATGAAATTTATTACCCTACCCATCTATCGACTTCCCATTCTACTCTCAGCAACAAAAGAGGGATTTAAATCACTATATACGTGGTGTTTCTCGACATATTTTCCCTGCACATCTGGCGCCGCGCCTGTAACCCAGCAAGGGATCACCCAAATTCATAACAGAGGACCAAAGTACCGAACCTTAATTCAGTTTTAAAATATAAGTATAATGGCATTAAAATATGCTACGAAAATGATAAATTTTCTTTCGAAGGGGACAAGAGTAAGGTGGTCCGCGGAACTGTTCTGACTTTAAAAAGTGGTCCCCACTTCAAAAAAGTTTGCGAAACGCTGTCTAGCATATAATAATTAAACTTTGTGGTGGGAAAGGCTACAACCTTGGGTTTTTTTCTAGATACTACAGGGTGATCCGTTCGTGTATGGGTAAAATAAAAACACCGTAAAACATTTACTAATGAATTTTAGTTGTTGAAATTTGAAAGATGGGAGATTCCTCAGAGCTCAACATGACCCCCATTGCGCACCCTGCACAACTCATAACGGTGATGCAATTCAGCCCATGTCCGTTGTAACATAAGAGGGGTGATTTGTTGAAAGGCTTGAGTAATTTTTACTCTCAGATCATCAATGTTCCTGGGTTTCTGTGAATAGACGATGTCTTTAACAAAACCCCACACGAAGAAGTCAGGAGGAGTTAGATCTGGGGAGTTTGGGGATCAAACCAAAAGATACTGGGTTTCGCCTGCGACCTCCTGGATGTGTTTTTTTTTAACACAGAACCTGTTTCTAGAAATGTTCGATACCACAACATTATGGAATCGTAGTTAGATACATTACGCACACCATACTCACGTCGAAATTCCCTTTGAACTCTTTTAACACTCTCAAATTTAGCATACCAAAGAACACATTGTACCCACTGTTGATTTGTAGTAGCCATTTTAATCATCTACGATTTTCATTTGTCCTTTCAGATTATGCATTGTTGATTGTCATATATGGAAACTCCCATCTTTTAATCATAATATAACCAGCAAGAAATTTTTTCTACTATCATAGTAGCTTTATAATAATAAATTAATATTATCCATACCCAAACGGATCACCCTGTAGATACTTCAGTTTACAATTCCAGTAGTCTAACGATTAATTAGGCCTACTTCATAAGCGTCGTTCTCAATAGCGACATGGTCGGCACTGACAACAAGCAATTTAATTATTCCCTGACACATAAGTACTTCATATCTGACCAGACACTTGATAAACAAAAGAGAGATTACTAGGGAGACAATAAAATATCACCAATGACAGTCAGAGAGGAAAACAGAAAAAGGAGAGAGGAAAAGAAAAAGAAAAGAAACAGAGAATTAGAGAGAAAAGAGAGAGAAAAATAGACGAAAAAGGAAAGACACAAAACGAGGGAAATACAGTAGGAAGAGGAGACAGAAAAGGGAAAGAGAAAGTAAGGTAGAGAGAGGAAAGGCGAGTAAAGCAGTAGAAACGGGAGAGATAGAAAAGGAGAGAAAAAGCGAAAGAGACAAAAAGTAAGAAAGAGAGAGAGGAAAAAGGTAGAGAGAGAAAAAGAAAGAAATAAACTACAGTAGAAAAGAGACAGATAGAAAGAGAGAGAGAGACAAGAAAAGGAATGCATAAAGAGAGAGGGAAAGAGAGAGAGAGGAAGTAGAAAAAGGAGAGAGAGGGAAAGAGAGAGAGAGGAAGTAGAAAAAGGAGAGAGAGGAAAATGGAAGAACAAGAAAAGGGGAAAGAAAGGGAGAGGGAAAGAGTAGAAAAGAGTGGAAGACAATAGAAAAGAGAGAAAGAAAAGAGATAGAGAATAGGAAGGAGATGCAGAAAATAAAAGTGAGAAAGGAGAGAGAGAGAGATACGAGAAAAGGGAGAGCAAAAGGCACAAAGAAAAGAAGAGAGAGAAAATGAAAAAGGAAAGAGAGAAAAAGAAAGACAGTAGAAAAGGGAGAGCAAAAGGTACAAAAAAGGAGAGAAAACGAGAGGAAAAGGAAAGAGAGAAAGAGAAGGACAGTAGAAAAGGAAGAGACAAAAGACACAAAGAAAAGAAGAGAAAAAGAGAGGAAAAGGAAAGAGAGAAAGAGAAAGACAGCAGAAAAGGGAGAGACAAAAGGCACAAAGAAAAGAAGAAAGAGAAAAGAGAGGAAAAGGAAAGAGAGAAAAGAGAAAGACAGCAGAAAAGGAAGAGACAAAAGGCACAAAGAAAAGAAGAGAGACAAAAAGAAGGGGAAAGGGGAAGAGAGAAAATGAAAGACAGTAGAAAAGGGAGAGATAAAAGGCACAAAAGAAGAGAGAGAAAAAGAGAAGAAAAGGGGGAGAGAGAGAAAAGAAAGTCAGTAGAAAAGGGAGAGCAAAAGGCACAAAAGAAGAGAGAGAAAAAGAGAAGAAAAGGGGGAGAGAGAAAAAAGAAAGTCAGTAGAAAAGGGAGAGCAAAAGGCACAAAGAAAAGAAGAGGGAGAAAATGTAGAAAGAGAAAAGGGAGAGAGGGGAAAGAAAGGGAGATTGGTAGAAAGAGAAAGTAGCGGTTTTTATTTTACGATGCTTTCAACTGCTCTGAAATCATTCGGCAAAGCTATTCAACATGGGCGAGAAATAACCGTCAAATGTTGCCTGAAGCCCCCTTTCAGAGGCTGGGTTCTTTCACATGCCGTAAATTCACGGCATTACATAAAGCTATGCTAAGTGTTGGGTTTGAATCCGCGTCACTGGTCCTACTGAATGGTATTAACTAATCAATCAAACATAACGCGGTTAGATTTAAAATATGACAGTAAAAATTTTCCTTCTAAAGGAAGGAATTTTCACTTCCCTAGATATTTTAAAGTATTTTCTCAAGATGCTTGACCACAAGGCCTCGGATAGCAGATATCGCTGCTTGTCATCATTAGCTTGAAGCCGGCCTGAACGTTGTTCTACCTTGCATAGCAGATCTTCATATATCTGACATTTCTCTCCCGGTTTGATTACGAGTAAGAATGCTGTAGGCAGGCAGGCAGGCAATCACGAGATGAAGTGTTTTCAGTGCGGTCCTCCTCAGCCAGGATGCCTCAGACACACCTCAGAGCCGATAACCCGCCCGCGGTATTTATATTCGAAGCTTGCGGCTCCCCTGGAACTATGGTATCGGAAATTTAACAACTCGCATCTGACCTCCCCAGTTTTGTCTTCAGTTGCTGTGAAAAATGCACGAAACACTACCATCTCACGAAAATCTGTATAAATTGCTAGAGATTCACTGAAACTTTAGAGATTCTTATGTTCCAAGTTTTAATTGCTATGGTAACTGCATGAACATTTCAATGAAACGAAGAATTGTATAAATTTTAATAATATGTCAATGATTCACTGCAAAACACTCGTATTCTTTTTCCCGAAATTTCTATTTGCTATGGAAATTCTATGAAACATATGAAGGTTACTAAAAATCTGTATAATCTACAGGGTGATTCACGAGGATTTACCGTCTCTTACGGAGCTTATTAGCGAAGATATTCTGAACAAAAAATACTCAATGTTCTAATCTCAATATTTTCAGAGTTACACTAATTTGAAATTGTTTGTAAAATACCTTTATTCTTGAGTTTTAAGGGTAAAATGATTTTACAGATAAAGAATGAACTATTCAGAAGTATCATTTCTTTAATTAGCTGATATTTTGAAACTAAAAATATGTTGTAAATTCCATAGTTCCTTCAAGAGATTTTTTTTTCGATTTTTAACTACAAAATTACATTTTCTTACGCATTTATCACAACAATTGTTACAAATCACGCCTCTCTTGTAAATCCTTCAAGACTGTACATTAGGACCCATAATAATTAAACTGTAATTAGTCAAGTTCCTAAAGTCGTATGATTTGTAACAATTTCTATGATAAGTGCGTAAAAATGATGTCACTTTAGTTAAAAATTGAAAAACAAAATCTGTACAAAGCAACTGACAACACATTCTTAGCTTCAGAACACTAGCCAATTAAACAAATGATACTTGTGAACAGTTCATTCTCTGAATAATTTCAAGGAAAAATTGTTCCGGGGCCGGGTAACGATCCCGGGACCCTTCGCATAGCGCGCGAACGCTCTATCGACTGACGGTGTCGTGTATAGTTCCTGGGGTAGCTCAGTCGTTCGCGCGTTAAGCGAAGGTCTCGGGATCGATACCCGACCCAGGAACAATTTTTCCTTGAAATTATTCAAACCTGCTTTACAGGGAGCTACTACCTGAAAGCCAGATTTGCATAGTTCATTCTCTATTTGTAATATTCTTTTACTCTTAGAACTAAATAAAAAGGGTATTTTACAAACACTTCAAATTAGTGTAATTCTGAAAATATTGATTTTTTAATTTTAGTTGGTTATTTAACGACGCTGTATCAACTACTAGATTATTTAGCGTCGATGAGATTGGTGATAGCGAGATGGTATTTGGCGAGATGAGGCCGAGGATTCGCCATAGATTACCTTGCATTCACATTACGGATGCGGAAAATCTCGGAAAAAAACCTAACCAGGTAATCAGCCCAAGCGGGGATCGAACCCGCGCCCGAACGCAACTTTAGACCGGCAGGTAAGCGCCTTAACCGACTGAGCCACGTCGGTTGCTGAAAATATTGAGATTAGGACAAATATTTATATATGACTTTTTTTGCTCAGAATGCCTTCGAAAATAAGCTCCGTTAAGGGACGGTAAATCTTCGTGAATCATCCTCTATACAGTCTGATCGGTTGGAAGGTCAATGTGGCATAAAAATACGGGATCAGTCGGCTAAGGCGCTTGCCTGCCGATCTGAAGTTGCGCTCGGGCGAGGGTTCGATTCCCGCTTGGGCTGATTACCTGTTAGAGTTTTTCTTCCAAGCCTTCCCCAACCGTAAGGAAAATGACAGGTAATAAATACCATCTCGATATCACCAATCTGTTCGACGTACATAACCTAGTAGTTGAAACAGCGTCGTTAAATAACCAACTAAAAAAATACGGGAGTTTTGTATCATTGCTTTTACGAACAAAAAAGAATCAAACTTAACCACGACTATAATATTACAATGTAGCTATATTAAAATATTTACTCTTATCCCCCGGGTCTCGAACCGTGCCTCCGTCACGGGAATTCGACGCTCTATCTCCGAGCGATATCAAAACCTACGACCTTCGGTGACCAGTTTTATAGACATCGTCAAGTTTTATTGGGGCGGAAGTACACTGTTTGATTTCTACTTGCAAACGCATAACGTTACGTCATAGTCACGTGATGTCGTCACCTGACGCAAGTATCATGCGTAAAATTACTTATTTCGCTCTTGTTCTTACTGCTGATAGCTGATGGCATCATCTCACAGATATGTCGTATAGATGTTTTATTGCTTTATACATGCAGACGCAAGTTGCTCTTCTTTTGTTTCTACATCCCATGAGTTTGATATTCGGTGCCTAATAGAATGATAATATGTAATATCCTGATTTACTGAATTACAATTTCATTGTTAAGCAACAAAATTTTGAATAAAATGTTGAGTCATTTCTGACCAAATTCTTGCTTGTTAGCGGAGATATATTTGTGGCAGAATCTTAAGATAGTTGTAAGCACTCAAAATTCAACTTGGATTGTTTTTTTATATTTGTGCAGGTTGCTAAGTAACAAAAGTTTAAGGAATTTTTAAGCATTTATATTGAACTAATAATTTTGTATATAAGAAGCTAATATAATTTTGAGGTATTTTATCCACCAGTATCCAATGTCAATTGTTTTTTGGTTCAAGTTACTAAGTAACTAGCTGTTTATCTATGCGGATGCCGTTAATATATTAGGAGAAAATTAAAAAACTATTAGGGAAAACTTGAAGCAAGTAAAGAGATAGGTTTGGAAGTAAATCCCGAAAAGACAAAGTATATGATTGTGTCTCGTGACCAGAACATAGTTCGAAATGAAGATATACAAACTGGAAATTTATCCTTCCAAAAGGTGGAAAAATTAAAAAATCTGAGAGCAACAGTAACAAATATAAATGATACTCGGGAGGAAATTAAATGCAGAATAAATATGGAAAATATCTGTTATTATTCGGTTGAGAAGCTTTTATCATCCAATATGCGCTCAAAAAAAACTGAAAGTTAGAATTTATAAAACAGTTACATTACCGGTTGTTCTGTATGGTTGTGAAACTTGGACTCTCGCTTTGAGAGATGAACAGAGGTTAAGAGTGTTTGAGAATAAAGTTCTTATGAAAATATTTGGGGCTAAGAGGGATGACGTTACAGGAGAATGGAGAAAGTTACACAACACGGAACTGCACGCATTGTATTCTTCACCTGACATAATTAGGAACATTAAATCCAGACGTTTGAGATGGGCAGGGCATGTAGCATGTATGGGCGAATCCAGAATTGCATATAGTGTGTCAGTTGGGAGACCGTTGGGAAAAAGACCTTTGAGGAGACCGAGACGTAGATGGGAGGATAATATTAAAATGGATTTCAGGAAGGTGGGATATGATGATAGGGAATGGATTAATCTTGCACATGTCACCTTTCTGCATTTAGCGATTCAGTTACGAACAACAACAATCGCAACCACAACAAAATAATTTAAGACATTTTAAAGGTACTCCAAGAGACAAAAATCACATCTTCCACATCAAATATAGACAGAAATTGATAAAACACGTCATGAAATACCTCATTTCAGATAACCGAAATAAATTTTAAATTACAGATTGTAGGAAGATATTTAACCCTTTCTGACTTGAATTTATGGGGGTCTTAGAGACACCACGGAGAAAACAAAGCAATCCTGTTCCTAATAATAGCGGGTGTTGCACCCTATCGGTAAAGAACGAAACTACTTCTGAGAACACCAAATGGTATCATCAGGGAAATCATATGAGTCAGAGGTTAAAGAAATGTTAGTGGTTCAAAATGGACTCATTCGAGAGGAAAGGGTTAAAAAAAAAAGACTTCTTGATCTATTGATATCGCAACGATAAGTAGGTGCAAACACGATCTGAGTACTGATATTGCTGATAAATCGAATTTGAGAGAGTTTGTAGTCCTGCTTTACTCATTTTTGCCAAGCGACAGAATTTTAAGGCTTTGTGTTCAACTCTGACCGCTGTTGTGTGGTAGCTATCAGACGATTCTCAGCCGTTGATTGGCGATGACTTCATCGCCGGCTTTATTGCCTCGTCACACAGTGCAGAGCGCTGCCAGTTTTAAAATTATTGCGACACAAGTGCTCCGCGGGCATTTGTCATCGTCTTACAGCATAGGCCGGGGTATTAACACCCGCCAGAACGAGGGTGGGGGTGGACTTCTTTGCAATGTAAAATAGCTTCGGGGACAATGCCCCGGTCCACGTTTACCCAACAGAACTGATTCTTGCTAGTTTTGTTCGACATTCCAAGACGGAATTCTTGCTGGGCATACGCGACGTTGGGGGTAGGTTTCCGCGGAGTATTTCCACTTCTATTTTACAAGGCTACAAGGCAATCTATCACTTAGTATGGACAACTGCTTTAGACGAATAAAGATTGATACAAGTGAAGAGAGTCCTAGGTTTGATCCCAGAATAATATTATCGGTACCAGAGGTCTGCATCGGACGTTTTCGCTCGAGCGCCAAGTAGTTCATAGCATAATCCGATTCGTAGCGCACATGCATGACGGGTAAAACTGTCACGAGCAATAAATCCTCGAACGGTATAAGCCGAGCGTTAGACATTCGTTCTTGTTACAGTGATGAACTGTGTAGTAACATCATAGATGTTTATCATTTCAAAACTTTGCAGTGTTTAACTAACCTCTCCATAGTACAACTACAAAATTTGTTTTAAAATGTAATATAAATGTTTTAGGTAAATGTGTTCCCCCCCCCCCCACACACACAGGAGTGATTTTGTTTTTGCCACATCTGATAGATGTTATTGGATGTAAATGTAATTATTATAAACGGAGAACACAATCACGATAATGCAAGAACTGTATCAAGTTTTCTAGTAATAATAATAATGATAATAATAATAATAATAATAATAATAATAATAATAATAATAATAATAATAATAATAACAACAATAATCTCTAATAATTAGTGTATCAATCTTTGCGTCTGTAACAGTTGTGCAGCATGATTATTCGTTTTATTATATTTTCTGTGACGTTATCTCTGTACTAATATTGTTATTAATCTACTGCTATATCAATAATATTTTGTAAAACGTTTCTACATTGTCGCAGTATATAGGCGGAATACTATGTATGGACCTATGTGGTAAACAAATATTGAATAATTATTAATTAGCAATAATAACTGTATATCGAAGTTTTTCATACTATTTTATTTATAACTTCATGTCCCTGTTTTGGTACGTTCCATTAAACGTTTGTCATAAGCGCAGAAAATAAAGCCTTATTTTTACCGTGTGAGCAAAACATATGTGTATCTTATCTGTCGCCTTCCATACAAGATAAGACATGTCTGTGAGATGACCTTGTACTGTGCTTCTATTTATTACGAGCGTATCACGACCGATCGTATCTCTCTCGAGGGTGTGACACTCGACCGAGCTCAAGCGAGCGATTTAACTCCAATGCAGCACTCTGATCGGTACCTTAATGGATTTGAGGGTGGTGGGATATGATGATAGAGACTGGATTAATCTTGCAGAGGATAGAGACGGATGGCGGGCTTATGTGAGGACGGCAATGAACCTCCGGGTTCTTTAAAAGCCATTTGTAAGTAGACTAAGTAAGTAAGTAAATAAGTAAGTAATATTGTTTGTGCTATCTACTCTGCAAAATTAAATCCTTTTAAAATCTATTCTTTCTCGTCACCATTAACATCTTAGTTCTATTATACTTCTTTTTCTATCATCCTACACATTTGGAAATATATAGGGTGTTTCTTTTTAAACTTTCCAGCTACTTATCTAAAAATACTTTGCGAGAAAAATACTGAATAAACGTTTCTTTGTTTAAAGGAGCTTATCAAGGTCATTTTAAGGTCGACTTGTATATCATCGTTATCGTTAATTCCTATAATGGTCTACCACACATTTTTCTCCTACATAACAGCTTCAGATATGAACTGAATGAAAAGTAAAATTAGTTAAAATGAAGAACAAAGTCTGTCAGAATGACAGCTAAGTGCCAGTTTAAAGAGTTGCAGCTCCACGCAGGCACTGATACTTTTAAATTGGTCCTGAGGAGCTTTAAATTGTCATAGGGCCAAAATAAATCCAGATTTAGAAAACTGAAACATAATTTTATTTTTTAGAGTTAAAAACAAAATTTCCATTTTTTTTTGTTATTTTCACCGATTTATAGCCCTAAAAAGAAAAACTTACTCCCACTTTCAAGAACAGAAACGGTTAAAACAAAATCAACCCAAAACGAATGAAGTATAAAAATGAAGAAGTGAAGTGGACGCACTTTTGGACGTTGGAGTCCAACTTCCATAAAACTGACGGCAGATAACAATAGTCAGTTGATTACCTACGGCACGCACCTAACTTCGTAACACTGCTCTGAATTGATGGAATTAATTCACACACAACGAGATTATTAGCCAAAACTATGCGTACTTGAGGACAGCATTGCGTTCCGATACGCAGTAGTGAAGGTGGAGTCTTGATGTCCCATGACAGCTCGCCCATATCTGTGACGATTTGTCATACTTCGGTTCTGGCGATATCGTCACTTCGACTTCTGCATGTTTATCTGTAAGTCTAAGTATAGAAGAAAAGTGGCCGTGCGTGTGAATCATGTGGCAACGCATTCCCTGTTAATACAGCGCATCTGCACTCGATTCCAGGCAGAAAATTCGAGATTTATCCCCATTCGTAGAGATAAGACACAGAAATAAGGTCCAGTCACCATTATGAGGTCCAATCACTATTATAAAGTCCAGTAACTACTATAAGGCCCAGTCACTGCCTTGACGTTCAGTCACTGTTATAAAGTTCCGTCACTGTTTTAAGGTCTAGTCACTATTATAAGGTCCAGTCACTATTATAAAATCCAGTCACTATTATAAGGTCCAGTCACTATTATAAAATCCAGTCACTATTATAAGGTCCAGTCACTGTTATAAAGCTCTGCGCTACTTTAAAGTCCAGTCACTATTATAAGATCCAGTCACTATTATAAGGTCCAGTCACTGTTATAAAATCCAGTCACTATTATAAGGTCCAGTCACTATTATAAAATCCAGTCACTATTATAAGGTCCAGTCACTGTTATAAAGCCCTGCGCTACTTTAAAGTCCAGTCACTATTATAAGATCCAGTCACTATTATAAGGTCCAGTCACTATTATAAAATCCAGTCACTATTATAAGGTCCAGTCACTGTTATAAAGCTCTGCGCTACTTTAAAGTCCAGTCACTATTATAAGATCCAGTCACTATTATAAGGTCCAGTCACTGTTATAAAATCCAGTCACTATTATAAGGTCCAGCCACTATTATAAAATCCAGTCACTGTTATAAAGCCCTGCGCTACTTTAAAGTCCAGTCACTATTATAAGATCCAGTCACTATTATAAGGTCCAGTCACTATTATAAAATTCAATCACTATTATAAGGTCCAATCACTGTTATAAAGCCCTGCGCTACTTTAAAGTCCAGTCACTATTATAAGATCCAGTCACTATTATAAGGTCCAGTCACTGTTATAAGATCCAGTCACTATTAAAGGTCCAGTCACTATTATAAGATCCAGTACTGTTATAAGATCCAGTCACTATTATAAGGTCCAGTCACTATTATAAGGTTCAGTCACTGTTATAAGGTTCAGTCACTATTGTAAGGTCCAGTCACTATTATAAGGTCCAGTCAATGTTGTAAGATCCAGTCACTGTTATAAGGTGTCACTATTATAAGGTCCAGTCAATGTTATAAGGTGCAGGCACTGTTATAAGATCCAGTCACTGTTATAAGATCCAGTAACTATTATGAGGTCCAGTCACTGTTGTAAGATCCAGTCACTATTATAAGGTCCAGTCACTATTATAAGGTCCAGTCACTATTATAAGGTCCAGTCACTGTTATAAGATCCAGTCACTATTAAAGGTCCAGTCACTATTATAAGATCCAGTACTGTTATAAGATCCAGTCACTATTATAAGGTCCAGTCACTATTATAAGGTTCAGTCACTGTTATAAGGTTCAGTCACTATTATAAGGTCCAGTCACTATTATAAGGTCCAGTCACTGTTATAAGATCCAGTCACTGTTATAAGGTGTCACTATTATAAGGTCCAGTCACTGTTATAAGGTCCAGGCACTGTTATAAGATCCAGTCACTGCTATAAGGTCCAGTAACTATTATAAGGTCCAGTCACTATTATAAGGTCCAGTCACTATTATAAGGTCCAGTCACTATTATAATATCCAGTCATACTGCAGGTCTACTACCAGTAAAGACATAGAAGTGATTGGAACATTCAGAGCAATACAATATGCTAGTTTTAACGAAGTATGTGCACAATATTCTGATATCGAAAGCGAATGTAATAAGAGCGATGACTGACTCGAATATGGTTCTTGTTGAGGACAATATTAATTGGCGTTTTGTGCATCATCTGCAGGGGCAACAGTGTGAAACTAAAGTGCTAATTACTCACGTATTAGTGATGCAGAAAATACACAATCAATAGTGAATTCTAAGACTGGTAGTACATTAATAACTAAATCGGTCATTAGAAAAAGGTTGGAGGGCCAGTAAGTTTAGTATTACAACCTTAGCTAATAAAACTAGAACTTTATACGTCTGCGCAAATATTAGTGAACAAAACTCAATTTTAAGGGTTACTTTACAAAATGGACTTAAACTTTGTGGTTGTGGTAATATAATAAGGCTGCGTAAAAGAAATTCTGTAATGATTACATTGACGATTTTCTTTTGTCTTTAGTTGTACACAGATTTTCATTATATTTTTTTTCAATGCTTCCCTTCCTTTCCCCGTTTCCATCGTTACAAGCACTTTTAAATTGAAACATAAACTGGTTATACGTATTGTATGAAATGCTCATTGGTTGTATTAAAACTTTAAAAACATCTGAAGGATTACTAATTCAGAAATCCATTATTTTCCTGTTAATCCATGTATATATATCATGACAAGCATGTCCATATTTGAAAAAAAAAGGCACACAGACTATATGATTCACATTTTGTAGTGGAAGTTCCAACTAAACTCTTTTTCTCCCCTTTCTTTCTTTTTTGTCTTGAGGCAAAATATTTTCCGTTCTTTATTATTTGAAATATTACAATAAAAAACAGACTATCAGACAAGTTAAGAGGAAAAAACTTGACATGTACACCAAAAAAAAAAAAAAAACAAGGTTTGTACAGTACATATAGACCTATGGCAGATACAAAAACCCACATATCCACGTTCAAACGCTACAGGAAAGGGAGGCACAAGTTAAGGGATGAGGGAGGACAAACCATCAGTTAGCGATAGGTGGCTCTGCTAGACAATGGTGTAGAGATAAGAGAAATCACTGTATACAGGTCAATTTTTCCGCTCTCCCTTCCACTATACGAATATTGATTGCCATTTATCACGTGAAATAGTAATTTTCCTTCCTTCCCGTAACACTCAGAGTGTCGCCTCTTTCCATACTTAACCCTTTTAAACATCGGCGACTGCAGAATGGAAATAGAGTTCTCAAACCATGTCATATGCAAAATACAGGCATTTCAAGGCAATTTAACTGTAAATATACCAAGAGAAATTGCTATCATTAGTATATTACTATAGTATTATTCTATCTATGCAATACTGGTTTAACAATGTTTACACATCTTCCAATGCCCAATATTCTAATTTTTTAAAATTAATTTTTAAACATATTCTCCAATCTTTTCTGTTAACCCACTGTCCTTCCTCCAATCTCCTTTTCCTCATCATTCCAACACCTTTTTTTGTAATCGTTCTTGACTTATCCTTTTTACATGATCGTACCATTGCTTATGTTGTACATAATCCAGTATTGAATTGAATTTTTACTCCCATTTTATTATGTTGTTTCTAAAATAGCATTCTCTGAGACTTACAAATGGCTTTTAAGGAACCCGGAGGTTCATTGTCGCCCTCACATAAGCCCGCCATCGGTCCCTATCCTGAGTAACATTAATCCAATCCCTAGCATCATATTCCACCTCCTCAAATCCATTTTTATATTATCCTTCCATCTACGTCTCGGCTTCCCCAAAGGTCTTTTTCCCTCCAGCCTCCTAACTAACACTCTATATGCGTTTCTGGATTCGCTCATACGTGCTACATGTCCTGCCCATCTCAAACGTCTGGATTTAATATTACAAATTATATCAGGTGAAGAATAGAATGCGTGCAGTTCTGCGTTGTGTAACTTTCTCCATTCTCCTGTAACTTCATCCCTCTTAGCCCCAAATATTTTTCTAAGCAAAGTGAGAGTCCAAGTTTCACAACCATACAGAACAACTGATAGAAGTACTACCAAAGAAAATAAATCACAAATTTTTAAAGCAATAGTAAGAACCATAGCAACATATGAAACAGATATTTGGTAGCTGAAACATCAAGCAATTTATAAATTATTAGCTTTGGAAATGGACTTTTGGAGAATATCGGCTTTTATATCAAAAGGAGACAAAATTATTATTATAATTATTATTATTATTATTATTATTATTATTATTATTATTATTATTAAAACAGCTAATTTAAATATCTGTGATCAATATCAGAGACCGATGCTATAAACCGTCTGAAATTGAAAAAAGGGCCCATGTGAAGGTTAAACAATTGTAATTATAAATTCAGAAATGCTAAATTCAGCACTGCGGACTAGAAAGAGTATGGGGAATAGAAGAAGATCAAGGGGAACAGAAGGAAAACAAAAGGAATGCAAGGAGAATACAAGGGAAATAATGGAAAGACAAGGAGAAGATTTTTTATTTTTATTTTAGTAGGTTATTTTACGACGCCTTATCAACATCTTAAGTTATTTAGCGTCTGAATGAGATGAAGGTGATAATGCCGGTGAAATGAGTCCGGGGTCCAGCACCGAAAGTTACCCAGCATTTGCTCATATTGGGTTGAGGGACCGGGCCACCTGGTTTCGTGGCCAGACGCGCTAACCGTTACTCCACAGGTGTGGACACACAAGAAAAAGGAGAATTCAAGAAGAAAAAGTGAAATACAAGAACGGGGGAGGTATTTGCATTTTTATGTAACGGTCATTTCCAAGTTACTCCCCCTCAAACCCAGTGGGAAAAAAGATGTAGTTTTACGTGAAAAAAAGGATAAAATTATCCATATTACAAGCCATCGGGGTTCACAGGTTAGTGGGAAGTTAAGGTTCTC
This sequence comes from Periplaneta americana, assembly GCF_040183065.1. NCBI lineage: Eukaryota > Metazoa > Arthropoda > Insecta > Blattodea > Blattidae > Periplaneta > Periplaneta americana. The sequence continues at coordinate 26,164,573 of NC_091122.1, read as the reverse complement.
ACCTTTGTAGATAATCTATGTGCTTGCCGCCTTTACTATTGCCAAGGAAGATTCCCCGTTACTCATTTTTGTTAGAAGCAAAGTTAAATCCATGATCTCGTCGGGAATCGAACCAGCAACCTTCGGCTTTTGAATAAAAATTCAGGAAAATAAATTAGATACAATTTCTTTATATAATTCTTTGCTGTCGTCCACAAAATATGGTCTGTCAAACGCTATGAAGTTGATATTCTGACATTTTCCTTAGACTTTACACGAACTGTAGCAGTGGACGCACATGATAGATTTTCCTTCTTCCTAGAATAATGAAAGCGATGATAATGGGTAATAGTGTTTGTGTTAGCGCAGAAGTACGTCCAGGAGAGTAGGGTAAGGTGCAGAGTTTGAAAAGTTGTGGGGGTAGCAATGTGTGAGTAATGCGGGGGGAGGGATGGTCTGATTCATTTCCCCCCCGTTCCCCTCCGCCACCAATCATCCATTACACTCGACTGTGTGGCGGGCTTGCATACTACAACAGGCGTACTACTGTGTCGTGCTGGCTGCCGACCCACATCGCGTGAGGGCATGGCTCACACGCTAGCGGACGGTTCTGAACCTCAGCGCCTCCCTTAAGGGCGACTACTAAACGTTTACAGAAATGGGTCAAGACTTTCTAGTAACTAGGGACGTCTCAACAAAACAGAACATGGGGAAAAAAAAAAAGCATAACTAGAATTAACATACTACACATTGAAGGTAAAAATTAACTTGGAGGTAAGAATTTCAAACCCCTTAATAGTTAAGCTTTTTTACATTTAATTTATTAAGGCCCAATTGTATAAAACTCCCTGACTAAAGATCAACTTTGATCGAAGATCGAAAATTGAACCGAGTTCAGACATTTCTTCTATTGTATAAAACTTTTCTGGGATCAAATTACCTTGGTTCAAATGCAATCTAAGTTCACGTGAAAAGGATTTGGCAACATCGCATAAACAGGTGAAATACGTGATGCGCGGACAGGTTTGTTCAGTGTTGCCAATCTAGCGACTTTAACTCTTTTTCAACAACAATTTCTTTTAACTTTTATATTGCTTAAATAGGGATTTAGTGACCTTTTTAGCAACCCATAGTGACAAAATTTAATCTTTCTTTGTTGATAATGAGAAATCTTGCGACTTTACAACTACTTTTTGGCGACTTTCCGTACACTCTGTTGGAGACACTGGTTTTTTGTGCAATGTAAATAATGGCGGACAATAAGAAGAAGATTGACTGTTCTCCGAGTTATCATGTTATGGTGTTTGATACTGCTAAACATAATAAAGCTTTATAAAACGACAATTTTCGTTTAGTAATACAGTTAATTGAAAATTTATGAATGTACCTATCATATCCATTAATAATTAATGGTTGTTATAAATATAATATAATTATAGGTTATGTTATTTGATACTGCTGAACACGATAGAGCCTTATAAAATGTAAGATTGTTTGTGTATTAAGGCAAGAAATTGAAAGAAATATATATAAATGCACCTATCATATCTATTAATATTAATAATAATGGATGTTTTATTTGCACAATCTGTCACTCGTATATTTCAAACAGAAAAGAAATAACTGAACTTGGATCATCTAACTTAATCGAAGAAATTTCTTCAGTCAAAGTTGACTTTAGTTTGAGACAAATTAATCTCAGATTAGACTTTATACAACACAAAATTCCAAGTTCAGCTGAAACAAGGATCAATTTAACCTCTGATCTAAGATTAAATGGTTTATACAATCGGGCCTAAGATTTTTTTTAATATATAGAAATTAAAATTTTTACGAGTATAATGCTGCATGTTATTTAAATGAAATATTAAAGCTTCATGTATAATTTTGAGCTAACTGAAGTTTTAAATTTGTTCCCCTCTCGAAGTCACGCCCATGGTTAACTGAAGTTATTGTAAGTTTCAGTAATTTTACGTTGACATTATGACAATATTATTAAGTCAGTGTAAATGAAATTAGTATTAAATTACAAAAAAATTAATAAATACCTGCGTATTTAGCAGCCCTTTCTGTAGCATTCACCAAAGGACATAATCTCTTCTGCCTTGTTTCTTCATCACACATCTTTATTACATTCGCTATACTTTGTCGTGCTTCACTATGTATAGTTTTTCCATTTTTACGCTTTGTAAACATTATGATAACTGATATGTGACACTATTGAAATCAAACAGAACTCTACTTCGCTTTAAACTACTTAACAAAATATTTCACTGACTAAACAACTTCGTAACTCATTGTCTAACTAAATTACCAATGCCACCACCCTCATCTACCTGCCCTTTCAGACGCGCGAAGTTATTGTGCATTTCCTTACCCTCGTCTCTTACCCCGCAAGGACCATTCCCCCTCGCAGAGATCATCTCGTGAAGTGTGGACTATGACATTACATTTTCAAACCGTGTGTTTTAAACATGCGGCCTTATGTGAGGGCGGCAATGAACCTCCGGGTTCCTTAAAAGCCATTTGTAAGTAAGTAGGCCTAAGTGTTTTAAACCTATCGAGCAGGGTGGTCGAGTTCACATTACAGAGCCCAGGGTTCAAATCCCGAGGATGGCCAATCTGAGTATGAGGATTTAAATTTTTTTTAAATACCGAGAATTTTTTAAAATTCTTAAATTTTTTAGAATTTTGAGAAGTTTTAAAAATTTTTGAGAATTTTTTTAAATTTTCTATTTTTTTTTTAATTTTTGTAAATTTTTTAAAATTTTGTACTTTTTAAATTTTTTTTTTTTAATTTTTCAAATTTTTTAGAATTTTTGAAAAACTGCATTTCTCCACTGTGAACAGCTGCCATTTTGAATTTGAAAAAATATAAAGGGCCGTATTCATAGACATTATTAAAGCGGACTTGCGGTGGATGATCGGCGAACTAACGTTTTTCGTATTCATAAACCAGTGTTACCGATGTGATATGATATGAATCCCGTACAAGTAACCAGTCGATAACAGCGGCTAGTTTAGTACGCTCGTAGCGCGGGCTAGCGAAATGTCTATGAACAGCACCCTAAGAGTCTACACGGTATAGGCCTAGACACCGAAAATTTTACTGGTGATAGTGATGATATTCCTGAACAAAAAAGTCTACTAATATTATTCAAAATTCTCAAGTTAAAGAAAAAATACTGGGTGTTCATTTCAAAGTGTGCCATGACGTCACTGTTGTTGAGTCACCGATTTGAAGCGAGTTTCAGCTTATATGTCAGAGAAGTTGCCTATTATTCAAGGCGTTCTTCAATCTGAACTTGAGAACGTGTACGGTATAACTTGAACGTCGTAGCAACAGATGGCGGTCTGTACGGACTGTGTGCTACCATAACCTCTTTCGAACTGTGTTTTGCGCCGGCAAGTCGTACGCAGGGTATTTGTTATCATCGGTTGCGTACGGCAACATTCCACAACACAAATCAAATACTCCGTGTCCATGTTGACCGTCGAAGTTAATGTCAACAAATACGTAAGTAATCGTCTTAACCCTCTCCCCATATCCCGACAGTACGTATTTCCAAACAGTTCACATTCCTGCCACAACTGGCGTTATCGTACGCATCGGTACGTACTCTTAAGAATGAACGCCGTACTTGCTAGGCAACTTCTCTGCCTCCTAGGTAATACACCTTTGCGGAAGTGTAGGAAGATTGAATTCTCTAGGCTCATCGGCTAGCCACATGACGGCATACAGCGAGCCATGACACACTTCGAACTGAACACCCAGTATATGAAGAGTTCACTGCAAGAATGATGGATGTCACTTTCTTGTCGAAAATGAACCAAGACTGTCAATGCATAGCTTAAGACATATAGAATGTACATACAGAGTTATATGGCATTAACACTGATAGTCATTGTCCAGTAATGATCGGAAAATCACAGTTAAGCTTTGAGCGCTAAGCATTTCAAACTTTCAATTGCTTCTCCTGCAAAATGTATTCCAAATGACATCCATCATTCTTGCAGTGGACTCTTCATATGTTTTCAGAACAGATAATACAATTAAAAATTTTTCAGAAACACACTATTGTTTATTATTAATAATTTCTTAAACCATGCACTAACGCAGGTATAACATTCCAATTATTTTGAAAGATAATTTAGAACAGTTGATATGAATGACTGAAAACTGAAATAAAATAATTCAATAATTAAATTATCTATTAATTCATCTATAAATAAATTATTAAAAAGGTTTCTTAAGTCATAATTTGCAGATGTTGCATTTTATTTTACTGTTTCTTCATATATTAGATCATGCGATAAGTATAACATTGTAAACTAATTTCATAATAATGGTCCATGGGCGTGAATTTGAACTGCCTCTGGGGGAGACCCTGGTGTACCAGCATCATGCGGAAGTACTGCGTGAAGTCTGCAGCCAGGTAGTGCCACTCGAAACTTCATAATTAAATATAATATTAAATAATTAACACAATCTACTAATTCATTGACAACGCTTTCAGCCAATAATGACATGTATTCGATTGTCTTTTGTCATATTCTGAGTAAAACCATCCTTCTTTCTCTTAAATTTTCTAACGAGTACATTAACAAAATTTTCCTAATATTATTAACAGATTATTTGTTCATTTTACACAATCACTTGCATAACACTAGAATACATTACTTTCATTTAAATTACCTTTCATTGTACTTCTGTCGTAATGCTTCTCCCCAAATTAAATTGCATTTTATTTTTAAGGAATCTCTTCTTTTTTTAATTCTGAATCCTAGTGGTCAGTCTTAGATGTCGGCCAGATGCCCCACTTGGGGAAAAATATTTATACAGGGTGTTTCGGAAATACTTCGACAAACCTTAGAGGTATGTTCCTCACATCAAAACAAGAAAAAATGTTCATATAAACATATGTCCGAAAATCCTTAGTTTTTTAGTTATTAATGAAAAAACATAATGAAACATCTGTTAGATATTGTCAGCTTGGTAGCAATTGTTGCAACTTTAATCAATTCAGAAACTCATAATAAAGTAAGTCTACGTTCAACGCGTTTCGAGGTACAGTCCAACAACTTCACTCAAGTTTGCAACCGATAATAATATTCATTTTATTAGATAATCGAATGATGTTATCGATACAAGTCTGCTGATGCACCCATTGTATCCTAGATGGCTATGTGTTGCCAAAGTGACTTGTTTACTACAGTCATCTGTCATTTGAACTTTGTTATATAAGAATTATTGATAAGGGCGCAAATAGTCATAGTTGCTGACGAGCCTTTTTAAATCGCATTCTCATCATATATACACAGGGTGTAAGGGAAATAATTCTACAGATTGAAAGGAACGATAGACTACCTATATTACGTTTTGTGATTAAATGCACGGTTAATTAGAAAATTGAGTTGGAAGTTTCAGCAATCTGCAACATCGCCGCTAACACAACCCCTTTCTTCTCGTAACACAGACATAATCAACGAACTCAGATCTATCTGTCTGCCTTGGTGAACTACATCCATCTCCCTTTCTGGCTAAAATGCTGCAAGCTGATCGCATTGGTCAATGCTATTAAAATATGCCAGAGGGATAAATTATTATTTATTATATTTTCTATCGATATGGACAAAAATCACGATTCTACTTGCAATAGTTACCAAATAAGAGGGTGTTAAACATTTAGGAAAAAACTTTTTTCTGAGAAAACTATGAACTGCCACCAATATGTTATTACACCTTTTTGTTACATACAACATGAGCCATTCGATCTGAAAATCTGCAAGGCTATTTCACTTCCACCCTGTATATAAACTACAATTTTTTTAAAGCAGACAATTTCAGTCACGTCTTTCACTACAAACCCAGCATTCTCCGACCTTAACTACAGTATATACAGCCTTCCTCTTATTCTCCGTATAGTATTAGTATTAGTATTTATTTATTTAACCTGGTAGAGATAAGGCCGTCAGGCCTTCTCTGCCCCTCTACCAGGAGATTCCAACTATAATATGAAGAATAAATTTACAATTAATATTAGATTTACAGTTACAATTACAAATAAAATTACAATACTAAATTTACAATTACAATTATAATAAAAATCAAAGTACGAAAATATATATTTTATTTCATTTTTTTATTTTATATATATATATTTTAATGTACCGAAGTACATATGATATTTCCATGCAGATATTCTGCGTCATCATACGATGAAAGAGTAATGGAACGGAGAAAAATTCTCTCCGGCACCGGGTTTTGAACCCGGGTTTTCAGCTCTACTCTTTCATGGTATGATGACGCAGAATGCCTGCATGGAAATATCATATGTACTTCGGTACATTAAAATATATATGATATGCGTAAATCACTTCGTGATTTAAGACGGCGCTTATTCCGTCGAATCCCGGCCAGCTAGTCACTCACAACGAGTGCACCTCAGCACAAGTGTGGACTTTAGTCCTACGTTCATAGACATCTATGACGTAGTGCAGAGGGCGGCCACTAGACGGAACCCAAGAGTTGGAACTTAAACTGAGACGATTCTGTCCGACACCGGGAAGGGTATCCGGTGTGGCTTAGTGGATAAAGCATCAGCACGTAGAGCTGAAAACCCAGGTTCAAATCCCGGTGCCGGAGAGAATTTTTCTCCGTTCCATTACTCTTTCATCGTAAAAAGTAACGAAAAGATTACCTGACTAATGAAAGCTAGATAATTTATCATAGAAAAACAAAGAATATTTACTGAATTACAAATTAAAGCTAGAATAACAAAATTGTATAGTGATGAAATTACTGGATATTGAAATATTTTGTCATAGATTAAGGGAACTATTTACAAGAAATCAATTACTGACCAAGTCCCTAGTAGTTTGCGTTTGAATTCAATTTTATTTCGACAGTCCCTGATGCTAGCAGGTAGCGAATTCCAGAGTCTTGGCAGGGGTATTGTGAAAGAGGATGAGTATGAGGAGGTGCGATGAGATGAATATGATCCATATGTCTTATAATGTTTTTTATACGTGTCCCCTTAAAAATCCACCACTCTTAATTGAATTTCAACACCCGAATCTCGAGTTCAGAAGCAAGCGCGGTAGCCACTAGACTACCAAAGGCGGTTCAGATGGGTGTTACTTGATAATGATTAGGCAGTGTAGAAAACACAGGAATAATGATTTTGAGAAGGAAAAAAAAAGTGTACACAGAGGGGGATGGTGGTGGGGTGGGAAAGAAAGCAGTGAGCGACGTCGATGTAGCGATTGGTCCCGTTAGCAGAAGCAAGAGGAATGGACACGCAACCCACGTTTTACATCCCCAAGTCAATAAATGAAGTCGCAACTCCAGCGATGGTCGGTGGAGCAAGGATTACAAGGCGAGAGGGAGATAGACTGAGACCTCTCCAAAGAGATGCCCCACCGTGTAACGAACAGGATTCACGGGACAGGGTTGATAAAAATGGGAATAAACCCTTTTGTTATGCACACATGCTTCATAATTATGGGTCATACCTATGGTCCGCAGGCCTACACTTTTCATCATTGAAATACTAAATTTCAGAAGAAAATATTTCCTACTTACTTACAAATGGCTTTTAAGGAACCCGGAGGTTCATTGCCGCCCTCACATAAGCCCACAATCGGTCCCAGTCCTGAGCAAGTTTAATCCAGTCTCTATCATCATATCCCACCTCCCTCAAATTCATTTTAATATTATCCTCCCAGCTACGTCTCGGCCTACCCAAAAGTATTTTTCCCTCCGGCATCTCAACTAACACTGTCTATTCATTTCTTTATTCTCCCATACGTGCTACATGCCCTGCCCATCTCAAACGTCTGGATTTAATGTTCCTAATTATGTCAGGTGAAGAATACAATGCGTTCAGTTCTGCGTTGTGTAACTTTCTCCATTCTCCTGTAACTTCATCTCTCTTAGCCCCAAATATTTTCCCAAGAACCTTATTTCCAAACACTCTTAATCTCTGTTCCTCTCTCAAAGTGAGAGTCCAAGTTTCACAACCATAAAGAACAACCAATAATATAATTGTACTATAAATTCTAACTTTCAGATTTTTTGACAGCAGGCTAGATGACAAAAGCTTCTAAACCCAATAACAGGCATTTCCCATATTTAATTTCCTCCCGAGTGTCATTTATATTTGTTACTGTTGCTCCAACATATTTGAATTTTTACACCTCTTCGAAGAATAAATCTCCAGTTTCTATATTTCTATTTCATACAATATTCTGGCCACGAGACATAATCATATACTTAATCTTTTCGGGATTTACTTCCAAACCTATCGCTTTACTTGCTTCAAGTAAAATTTTCATGTTTTCTCTAATCGTTTGTGGATTTTCTCCTAACATATTCACGTCATCCGCATAGACAAGCAGCTGATGTAACCCGTTCAATTCCAAACCCTCTCTGTTATCCTGGACTTTCGTAATGGCATATTCTAGAGCCAAGTTAAAAAGTAAAGGTGATAGTGCATCTCCTTGCTTTAGCCCGGAGTGAATTGGAAAAGCATCAGATAGAAACTGACATATACGGACTCTGCTGTACGTTTCACTGAGACACATTTTAATTAATCTAACTGGTTTCTTGGGAATATTAAATTCAATAAGAATATTATACAAAACTTCTCTCTTAACCGAGTCATATGCCTTTTTGAAATATATGAATAAATTATGTACTGTATCCTTATACTCCAATTTTTTCTCCAATATCTGTCGAATACAAAAAATCCGAATAATAGTTGATCTATTACGCCTAAAACCACACTGATGATCCCCAATAATTTCATCTAACTACATATGGAGTTAATCTTCTCAAAAGAATATTGGACAAAATTTCGTACGATGTCAACAAAAGTGATATTCCTCGAAAGTTACTACAGTTAGTCTTGTCCCCCTTCTTGAAGACAGGTACAATTATGAACTCCTCCCATTGTTCTGGTACAATTTCCTTTTCCCAAATAGCAAGAACAAGCTTAAAAATTTCGTTTATAAATTTCAAGAAAATAAACCTTAAACGAAGGGCAATTTGGGTCAATATTACTACTGGATGAAATTGTAACTGAAGTTTTGGCCTCATAAGAGGGTACCTCAAAAAGTAAGATAACAAGTACTCTCAGGGACAAACTTTCACAAACAGGTATTGAAAGAAGAGTTCTTCTGCGGATCTATGGAAAAAAAAAAACTAAGGAAGAGAGTAGTAAAGTGCTTTGTGTCGAGTGTGGCATATGTGAGCAGAAACATGGACATTACGACGAAGTGAAGAGAAGCGAGGCGCTTGCCTGCAGATCCGGAGTTGCGCTCGGACGTGTGTTCGATTCCCGCTTGGGCTGATTACCTAGTTGGGTTTCTTTTCCGAGGTAAGGCGAATGTTAGGTAATCTGTAGCGAATCTTCGGCCTCATTTCACCAAATACCATCTTGCTATTACTGATCCCATCGACGCTAAATAATCTCGTAGTTGATATAGCGTCGTTATAGGTCTATAACCAAGTAAAAAAAGAAAAAAAGAAAAAGGAATTGGTTGGGTCACTGACTGAGAAGAAACTGCCCACTGAAGGATGCACTGGAAGTAACAGTGAAAGGTAGAAGAGTTCGGGGTAGAAGAAGATATCAGATGATAGACGACATTAAGATATATGGATCATATGAGGAGACAAGGAGGAAGGGAGGAAATAGAAAAGAGTGGAGAACGTCTGGTTTGAAATGAAAAAACTTGCACTTGTGTAGAACGCTATGAATAAATGCATGAATCCTTTTATCACGTCTTGCTCTGCTTGGACGACATTTTCCGAACACCCTGTATATATCTCAATCGTAGGCCTACCGCATCACAATTGATACAGTACGAAGACGAGGTAGCAAAAGGAAATGACGTAAATGATTTACAGTTCCCGATAAAGTTCTTCTATTCCACTGGATTCGCTGCTACATTTCCGATTGTTCTACACTTTGCTTTAAATACATATTTATTGTTCGTGTGTATGAATACAACGGGCGCAACAAGCAACTCAGCCTGCTTCGTTTGTTTAGACTACACGTACAACACTCCTGTAGGAGAAGTTGCCTATTTATTCCGTTCCTATCCAGGTTAACCTACAGGAAGTGGTGGAAACAGGGTGTGTCGTACAATGTTTCACCTTTCATTAGATCACCAATTAACCTACATACTAGAAGCATTACAGGGACAATGATAGGACTTCCTTAATGTGGGATCGGCGATCTAGGAACTCAAATCAAGAGAACACAGGCTAATGACAAGGACAAACAGTAATTTTTATATAAGCGAGAAACGGTGCGAAGGAATTTGCTAGGATTTCGTTTAAAAGCAGAAATTTCATTAAAATACCTTCACGTACTTTCCCTTCCTAAGTAAGCAAATCTTAAATGTCTCTTCTCCGATTATAAGTAGGCCTAATCTCTTTCCCAAGAATAAGGCGAATGTCAGGTAACCCCATAAGAAGTTCTGGATCTTATGTAGATTTCACCAATTCTATCGATGTTAGATAACCATGCAGTTGATGAAATGCTGTCAAAATAATAATAATAATAATAATAATAATAATAATAATAATAATAATAATAATAAGTGGCCACCGGCATGACGTCCGATGTAGTTCGATCAATTGGTTTTCTTCGACCTTTTTCGCCAATAGTAAGGCGAGTGTTAGGTAACCCCATGAGGAATTCTTGACCTTATCTAGATTTCACCAACTGTATCGATGCTAGATAAAAACGCAATTTATGATTTATTGTTAAACAGACTACTACTACTACTACTACTACTACTACTACTACTACTACTAATAATAATAATAATAATAATAATAATAATAAAAGTTACTGGCTTTTAAGGAACCCGGAGGTTCATTACCGCCCTCACATAAGCCCCCATTGGTCCTTATCCTTAGCAAGATTAATCCATTGTCTATCATATCCCACCTTCCTCAAATCCATTTTAATATTATCCTCCCTTCTACGTCTCGGTGTCCCCAAAGGTAGTTTTCCCCCCGGCCTCCCAACTAACACTCTATATGCATTTCTGGATTCGCCTATAAGTGCTACATGCCCTGCCCATCTCAAACGTCTGGATTTAATGTTCCTAATTAGCCTATGTCAGGTGAAGAATACAATGCGTGCAGTTCTGCGTTGTGTAACTTTCTCCATTCTCCTGTAACTTCATCCCTCTTAGCCCCAAATATTTTAATAATAAAAATAATAATAATAATAATAATAATAATAGTAATAAGTGGCCACCGGCATGACGTACGTTCGAATCCGGCGTAGATCGATAATTGGTTTTCTTTTGACCTTTTTCCCCAATTGTAAGGCGAATGTTAGGTAACCCCATGAGGAATTCTTGATCTTTTCTAGATTTCACCAATTCTATCGATACTAGATAAAAATGTTATTTATGATTTGTCGTTAAAGGACTATTACTACTACTACTACTACTACTACTACTACTACTAATAATAATAATAATAATAATAATAATAATAATAATAATAATAATAAGCGTTGTACAGGTGTGTCAGAAAGGCACGAGTCGCAGCAGGTATTCGAAGTAAGCGCCACTGGCAAGTGTGGCAGATCCCATCCCCTGCACACGCCTCGTTTAGCGGCGGTGACGGTGGTGTAGCGGGCATTCCCCGCGAACCTGTGGTTGCCCGCCTTCGGCGGACCGCCACTTGACCAGCGCGCCCCCCGCCGCTCCCACCCCCTCGCGCTTGGACTTCAATAGCTCTCCAAACGCCGCGCCGGGCGATCAAAGGCCTCCCATGCTAATGTGCTGATTCTCACAGTGGGCCGTGGTCTGTTGTCACGGCAACGGCAGAGCGGAGATGCTGCCTAAGAAATAAGCGATCGGATCGGGGCAAACCTTATTACTTCCGTTATTCTTTTTCTTCTTCTCCGTCCACCCTCGCTTTCCTTCTCACATGTGTTGGAACAGTCTTTCCCCCCCGGGGTAGACTTTTAGGGGCCGGGGTCAGGAAAACCAACCCTTGTTGCCACTAACTCCATATGCGGACGCCCTCTGTCTGTTCAAAGCTTTTAGATCTCAACGTTCGAAAAACAAATTCCTCAAGTGAGTTAAATCAATGCCATTCCATATTGAGTGCAGTCCATTAGGATAAAATGTTTATTTCTTGTATATCGTATTGTTTCCCACTGAAATCCAAGCGACAGCATCAACAGCTATCTATCCACTAGCCCCGAGTTCGTTTCCCAAAAGTGAAGTCCATGAATATGCTTCTGTCTTATTAAAAGTCCTAGAAACAACGCAGTTTTCTTTTTCTGTATATCAACATCTTGTGTAATTCTAAACTCAGAACAAAGTCGAAAAAAAAAGTAACCTATAAAGACATATGTACCAATGACATGATTTTATTATTATTATTATTATTATTATTATTATTATTATTATCATTGCTTGTCTATGCGGATGACGTGAATATGTTAGGAGAAAATCCACAAACGATTACAGTAGGGAAAACCGGGAATTTTACTGGAAGCAAGTAAAGGGATAGGTTTGGAAGTAAATCCCGAAAAGACAAAGTATTATATGATTATGACTCGTGACGGGAATATTGTACGAAATGGAAATATAAAAATTGGAAATTTATCTTTTGAAGAGGTGGAGAAGTTCAAATATCTTGGAGCAACAGTAACAAATATAAATGATACTCGGGAGGAAATTAAACACAGAATAAATATGGGAAATGCGTGTTATTATTCGGTTGAGAAGCTTTTATCATCCAGTCTGCTGTCAAAGAGTCTGAAAGTTAGAATTTATAAAACAGTTATATTACCGGTTGTTCTTTATGGTTGTGAAACTTGGACTCTCACTTTGAGAGAGGAATATAGGTTAAGAGTGTTTGAGAATAAGGTGCTTAGGAAAATATTTGGGGCTAAGAGGGATGAAGTTACAGGAGAATGGAGAAAGTTACACAACACAGAACTGCACGCATTGTATTCTTCACCTGACATAATTAAGAACATTAAATCCAAACGTTTGAGATGGGCAGGGCATGTAGCACGTATGGACGAATCCAGAAATGCATATAGCGTGTTAGTTGGGAGATCTGAGGGAAAAAGACCTTTAGGAAGGCCGAGACGTAGATGGGAAGATAATATTAAAAAGGATTTGAAGGAGGTGGGATATGATGATAGAGAATGGATTAATCTTGCTCAGGATAGGGACCAATGGCGGGCTTATGTGAGGGCGGCAATGAACCCCCGGGTTCCTTAAAGGCCAGTAAGTATTATTATTATTATTATTATTATTATTATTATTATTATTATTATTGCGTGCTATAATGGTAACTGTTACTGTCAGCTATTTTTTAAAAATAATTTAATATTTATTACGCTCGCAAATATAAAGCGATTGTATTTTTTTTTTAATTTTATAGAGAAATATCCTAGCAACTAATTACAAAATTACAATACCTAAGATTCCACGTTAAGAAAAAAAGCATTGCTTTCACGGTCCTTTCCTAATACATTGTACAAGCTATGTAGTAGGTTGGCGTTTCTATGGCAACTGACCATTTGATGGAATAGCCCCATATGCTCAATGCTTTTTTGTTAACGTGAAATCCTCTATATAACTAACATTAATACTTGATTATTGTAGCCAACTATCGCTAATGATTTTTATAAGAACTGCAGTGAGCTCTTATAGTCTAATTAATTTTAATACGATGTATCTTCTCATTACACGGATCTATTTGTCACATGAAACAGGAGAGCTGAAAACAATTGTAATAAAAATAATGGAAAATTTGAACAGACAATTTATAAAGTAACTTGTGCTTTTAAAATATTGACACCTTATTCATGAATTATAAAGGTAATCCCAGGTGTAACAATAAGCAATACAACCTGTCAATTAATGTCGTCTATAATTTGATATTTTCTTATGTCCCGAACTTTTCCTTCGTTCACAATTCCTTCCACTGCATCCTTCAGTAGGCATTTTCTTCTCAGTCAGTAACCCAGCCAATTCCTTTTCCTCTTTCTGATCAGTTTCAACATCATTCTTTCTTCACCTACTGTACTCTTTCCAGCAAAGCTTCATTTCTTATTCTGTCTGTTCATTTAACACGCTCCATCCTTCTCCATATCCGCATTTCAAATGCTTCTAGTCTCTTGTTTTCACTTGGTCGTAATGTCCATGTTTCTGCTCCATATAATGCCACACTCCACACAAAGCACTTCACCAGTCTCTTGTAGTACAAACCAAGTTTAAAAGGATTGTTGTTGTATAGTCAAGTGTCCGAAGACAGGTTGGAAACCCACAAGTGACTCCAATAAGGCATCATTCATGAGGTAACTAGGCCAGGAGATAATGGGGTAGAGTGGTCAGTTCCTTTTCCCCCCTCCATTGCATAAATCGCAGACTATAATCAGTGCATTTCGAACTGGCTGTTCGTGGTCAAGCAATGGACTGCATTTGCCACGTGTGCTTACCTCAATCCTGGACCATTCTCCTCAACTAAAGTTAGCTGGGACAGCAGGAATTACCAGTGCTTCAGTTCACAGTTTTCAGTTCAGTGCGTGGTTTGTACTTTTGTACGTGACCTTGAGCCGCTAGTTCGAAATGCACAGATTATAGAAACATAGTTCACTAATCAGACTTAAAAGGATTAAGAAAGGAAAATTAGGAGGTAGTGGAGGAAAAGGAGATCCAGGCTTTGGAAAAATGACTTGAGACAATTGGGAGTGAAAAGATGGAAGAATAAGTCTTTGGGCAGAGAAGTATAGATCTGTCATCAGGTAAGTTGAGACTAGACTGATAGGGCTGCAGAAGTACAAAATGATGATGACAATGATGATAATGGCGATGAAGATTATCATGATCATGAAAATGTTGATGATGATGACAATGATGACGATGATCATGATGATGACGATGATTATGATGAGGACGATGACGATGAAGGTGATCATCATGATGACGATGGCAATGATGATGATCATTATGATGACGAACATGAAGATGATTGTGATGATGACAATGATAATTATGATGATGATAATGATGTTGATGGCGATGAAGATGATGATAATGATGACGACGTTGGGGATGAAGATGATCATGATGATGACAATGATGATGACGAAGACGATGGAGATGATTATGATTTAGACAATGATGATGCTGACAATGATGATGATGACGAAAGCGATGAAGATGATCATGATGACAATGTTGATAACGATAACGATGGCGATGAAGATGATGACGATGACGATGAAGATGATTATGATGGCGATGGAAATGAAGATGATCGTAATGATGACATGATTATGACAAAGATGATAACAATGATGTTGATGGCGTTGAAGATGATCATGATGATGACAGTAATGATGATGACGATGGCGATGAAGATCATGATGTTGACTATGATGATGACGATGACGATGAATATGATCATGATGATGACAACGATGATGATGATAGCGATGGCGATGAAGATGTTCATGATGATGACAATGATGATAACGGTGAAGATGATGATGATGATGATGATGACGAAGAAGATGATCATGATGACGATGGAAATGAAGATGATCGTGATGATGACAATGATAATTATGACAAATTATGACAATGATGTTGATGGCGTTGAAGATAATCACGGTGATGACAGTAATGATGATGACGATGGCGATGATCATAATGATGATGATGACGACGACGATGATTACGATGGCGATTAAGATGATGATGATAATGGTTATGATTTTCAGTCCTATTTGAGATGCCACATCCTTCATATTTTCAACTGTTTCTTCCAGACATCACCTAGCAACAAGAGATCATTAGAGGAAAGGTCTTGATATCTGAAGAACGATACTTATCTACGTGTGAGCAGGCAGTGTTTGCAGTTACAGCTGTACCACGGCTCGTTGGGTCCGCAACACAAGCAACAATTACAGCAGCAACAATTGTAAATAACGAGTTATGGCCGCCGTTAATTACCGACAGCCATGCGAGGCATGTGCCGGCCGCCCGCTTCCCGGAATCTGTGCAAATCACTTCTCCTTGAAATTCAGAGCAAGAAGGCCAGTAGCCTGTGTGTTGTCCGATCGATACATTCATATAGCAGCAACGCCACCCGCCGCAAGATGTGTTTTAAGTCCCAACACATAAATTCTGCAACACTTGGCTCATCAACACCTTGTTGCCAACTTCGTGCCGACCGGTGATGGCAAGTGTTTACATAGTACGGAGTACCAGTTATACATTTATGACTTTTCCATATTAATATTGTCTTGATGAAGACATCTGTAATCGACACAAGTAATTCACAAATATAGACAGACAAGATATGTAATTTCATATTCTATGCCAGAAATTCTTAAATTGTGGTCAGAGAATTAATAGTCAGGGATCCGAAAATAATTTTTTTAAGGAGGCATGTACAATTTTCGCTAGCATAAATTCAGAAAAATTCAACATTTAATTGAGTTTTGGCAAGGAGGTATTGGTTAAGTGAAGGTATTAAGGCCCTCAAGGTTATAACACATCTAATATTTTATTTATTTATTTGTTTATTTATTATTTATTCATCATTTATTTACTTATTTATTTATTCATTCATTCATTCATTCACTTTTTATTTTTTTATTCATTCATTTATTTACTTACTTATTTATTCATTATTTATTCATTCATTTATTTATTTCCTTATTTATTTATTAATTCATTTATTTACTTATTTATTTATCTATTTATTTATCCATTAATTTATTTACTTATTTATTTATTTATTATTTATCCATTAATTTATTTACTTATTTATTCATTCATTCATTCATTCATTCATTCATTTATTTACTTATTAATTTATTTATTAATTTCTTTATCAATGTATTTATTTATTTATTTATTTATCTATTCATTTATTTATTATTTATTCATTCATTTATTTAATTATTTATTTATTATTTATTCATTCATTTATTTACTTATTTATTTATTATTTAGTTATTTATTCATTCAGTCATTTATATACTTATTTATTTATTATTTAGTTATTTATTCATTCATTCATTTATTTATTTATTGGCTGATAAATTATAACAACATTAAATCCAGACGTTTGAGATGATCAGGGCATGTAGCACGTATGGGCGAATCCAGAAATGCATATAGAGTGTTAGTTGGGAGATCGGAGGGAAAAGGATGTTTAGGGAAGCCGAGACGTAGATGGGAGGATAATATTAAAATGCATTTGAGGGAGGTGGGATATGATGATAGCGACTGGATTAATTTTGCTCAGGATAGGGACCAAGGGGGGGGGGGGCTTATGTGAGGGAGGCAATGAACCTCCGGGTTCCTTAAAAGCCATTAAGTAAGTAATAATTCAAACATAAAATGTAATATAAAAAGATAAAACTCTAGCTCACCTCTGAAAGAGCAGAACTCGTGCTCAGGGGCGGATTCCAGAATTTAAATTAAGAAATATATAATACAATTTTTCTCATGTCTACTACGCAATAAGAATAGGCCTATATAAATTTAAATTTACAAATTTTCATTATTTATAAAAATCCAGACATAACTTTTTGAATTTAATACTAGAACTTTAAACAAAGAACGGACGTGGCAAAATTTTCCTTTGTTAACCGCACAACAGTAGACTGGAACAGCTTACCTGCGACAATCTTTTAAGGAAAGGTTGAGAAGATTAGACTGAAAATGTAATTTGTAAGTGCAGTGTAATTATCTAAGTTGTGTAATGTAATTAATTAAGTTGATATGTAATTAATTAAGGTGATATGTAATTATTTAAGTTAGTAATAGTTAAGTGAAATAGAAGTACTTATAAGTTAGGTTTACTTTTGCTTATAGTAGGCCTTATTATAGCATAGTTTTTATTTACAGTCCTAGGTTTATTGCATCTATTTATTTATAGCTAGTTCGAAGTAAATTTAAGTTTATTTTTATTGTTTTCTTTGCTGTAATTATTGTATTATTGTGATGGTATTATTGTATATTATATACCACTGCCACCGGGTGTATACCCAATTGTAGTGTTCATGCATACATAAATAAATAAATAAATAGATAAATAAATAAATAAATAAATAAATAAATAAATAAATAAATAAATATCTCACTTCTTTCTTACATTGTTTCTTGTCACTGTCTTCCGCTTTCAATTTATTTATATCTTTTCGTTTTTTTTTTTGTCCTCCAATTTCTCTGTCTTTGAATTTCATTGTTTATTTTTATTGTATTCTTGTTTTCGCGTTAACTCTTTCCCATTTTTTCTCCCTATCCATATTTTCTCTCTTGTTTTCATTTTCATTTTCATTTTCCTTTTTTACGACTGTATTTTTCACTTTTTTCTTTCAGTTTTCCTGTCTTCGTTTCTCTTTCAATACATTTCTTATCCCACTCTTCATTTACAAGTCTATTTCTCCTTATTGTTTTTCTTTCTTTTCTCTTTTCGTTTTTCTTCCTTTTACTTCTTCTCTCTTCTTTATTTCTCAACACTCTTATCCTCCTCTTCTTTATTTTATTTCGGTTTTAAATATTCTTCATTAAAGAATTAGATCTACGCTAGGTCGCAAAGATATACAAGCCAGGTAAAAAAAAATCCAATCGTGTCTTTTTTTTTCTGTTGCCATAGTAACAGGCTTCATCCTTCCTCTGCTGCTGAAATCTCAAGGGCGACAGTTTGGTTATTGATATAGATATAAGAGAGCAGCTCCCTGTAGAGCGTTTGTCATGTATACAATTAAGCTCGCAGAAGGAAAAAAGAGGAAAGCGTTATCGTATTTTGAATAAAATAATGGAGTAATAAATTCCCTGAAGAATATTTCTACCCCTCCCAAACATGATCATATGCGTCCCTCCGCCACGTACAAAAATCTGAACTGATCCAGGGAATCTACTTTGATGAAGTGCGTGGGTAGCAAATGAGAGGAAAGAGAGAGGGATTGGAGGGAGAGGACCGGTTATATCTCATGTGTATATAGCTAACCTGTTCGACCTGCCTGTACTGCTGGTTGCCGTCTGATTCCCCTGATCATCTCTGTGCGAAGCCTGACTTGAAGAGCTCGGGGAAAAAAAAAAATTCACCCTTCATTCTACCACCCTCCTTTCCCTCATCCCTCTTTTCTCCATACATCGAGGAGTAAGAGAAGCAAACTGGGCAACTGAACAGAAAGCCACAATATTGGTCGCTATATATAGTTATAGGCCTTATACACACGTAGTTACTAATAACGGCTCTATTGATCTTCAAACTGAAACGAAGCCTGCTGCAGTTGCTTGCCGCTCACTGTCTCTCTCCTACTACTTGCAGCGCGGGAGGAAGTGGAGTGGCCAGACGACACATTCGAGTGAAGTCATGCAATCAATTACCGCTCAGCGGTCGTCCTCGTTTTAACCTCTCACGCGTCAGTCGACCGCTATATTTATTAGCTATTTGGCGCATGGGATCCCGCTAATATGCAGAAAATTTTCACAAACTGTCGAAGTCTGAAAGAGGTCAATCATCCGTAAACCCTTAGGCCTAAATATAACCTCTATAAAAGAAATCAACATCTTATATTATATAGCTTAATTACTTATCAATTATTATAACTATATTATTATTATTTGTTATTATATTGTTATTATTATATGAACTTATTTACTTAGAATAGTCCATTACCACTCACTAAAATATTTACTATTCCTCCTGAATCACCCTGTATAATTGTCTTCTTAAAATTGAAATCCTTAATTGTATTAATTTGTTTTTTGCGTAAATGAAGGTAAATGACCCTAATTTATATTAATTTAAACCAATTAATTTTCTTTAAAGAAATATTCTGTAAAATAATAATAATAATAATAATAATAATAATAATAATAATAATAGGTCCTCGGAATAAATGTATTTCATAGAACACAAAAGTTGTAAGTACTTCCATAAAGATATCTATAGGCCTAAACATTGCAAAAAATTAAGGAAATGAAGAAATTTGAAACAGATCCAATATTCGTTTACATGAGGCGAACTAACAGAAGTCAACTACAATTTTAGAAGTACAGACAACAATCTTATGCCTACTATTTTACATTTACAATAAAATATTTTAAATTTTTGGGAGAAATGTAGACCATTATTTGAATTAGTAGACAATTCTTAACCAATTCTAAAATAGAAATGAAGCATTAAATGTATTTTGAATTATGTATTCTGCTATTTATGCAGCTGTATGTTACATATTTCGAAATGTATTCTCCAATAGTTATAAAAGGAAAGAAAAAAGTACAATATCTAAGACTATGTAGAGAAAAGATCTTTCTGGTAACGTGGTAACAGTTCTAATAAACAAGACTGTAACCAAATTTAGTACACATAGAATCCAAATTTAAACTCTAAAACATTATGTAAGTGAATATAATAATTTATCTTCTTAAAATACCATATGAACTTAATTTCAACTTTAGAGTCATTAAACCAAACCTTTGCGAAATTCCATAGACGAAACATAATGTTTAATTATGACCTCACCTAGTCAAATTAATTTTTAATAAACTAATAAATAAATCGTGAAATGTTAACCCTTAATTTCGCAAAACTTCATTTCTCACACTAGTTTATTAAAACGTGTCGGACTGTAAAGAAAACAACTATCGCAATGTCCATATTTTATGTTGTACAATATTATAATATAGTGAAATTTTCTTTAAATTTAATTTGTGCGAGATCGTGCGTATTTGCTTGTTTTCCGCACAGAACCAATACGCGGTAAGTGTGAAATACCACATTCAGTATTCCCAACGTAACACACATAACAATTTCCCTCTTCTTACCGCTTAAGGGCGACATTCATTTTACTGCTTTAGGCTTTTAACATATTATTTTTAGAGACGTTTAACATAGTAATAATTATAAATTGGAAACTTACCACTGCAATTTCACCTAAATTGCAATATTAATTGTTTTTATATATTTGCAAAAATTAAGTAAAGTCTATTACTCCACGAAACTTATTGCATTCCTGATACAAGTAACATTAAGGAAGCCGTGAAAAAATCAACAAGATTCCAGATGCGGATGTTATTACTGCAATATGTTATATAAATAATATTGTTAAAATATTAAAATGAAAAATAAATCATTACATAACCTTACCGTTTGTTTTAAGTTCGCATTTATAGACTGGGGGGAAAAAAAAAGACAGACGTATATCACGGCCTGCTGGAGTATAGTAAACACAGAAAACATTTTATAGCAACAATGTTGAAGAAAGATATTTTGGTTTTCCGAAGTTGCCGTCATTAAACAGAAACCAACATGGAGATTTCATTGCAACTAATTAGAAATTCGTCTTTCAGGTATGTAATAAACGATCTTCGCACAAAATAATGTACGATACACGAGCGGTAGGCCTTTGTTTTCATGTTCTCGGAAATTAAAAAATCTCAACTACGTTTCGCTTTTTCAATCTTTTCCTCGAACATGAAAACGTCAACATACCGCTCTTGTAACGTATATTACTATTTCCTACCAATTTTTTTCTATTGTTCCATTAAAATTATAGCATATAGCCTATTAACCTGTTGTATCCTATAGGATAATTTGTGAATTTAAGATAAAGCGAAATTTCGTAACATATTTCATTAATAAGTTACTATGTTCACTGGATATGCATAACGCTTGAAACATTAGCGATACATGTCTAAAATATTAACTTTACTAAGACAATAAAATACGTTATAAAAGCCACCAATTATCTTTTCTTAAAGACAGAAGAACAGGTGTGATATGGGAGGCGGATGTTACCCGACGCACACTGGTAGAATCCCAGGCCATCTATAACAATGATAGTAGAAAGGTGTGTGAGCTAATTGAAATTCTTTTTGCACCATCAGACATGCGGGCAATAATTGTGTGTGCGAAGAAGAACAGAAGAACAACGACATTATGTTACTAGGCGACATTCTCACCTTTATTATTACACGGCTTTCAGTTGTTTCCGGGTCTATAAATTCTTTGCAGAAAGAAGCGTTGTTGCCTAGCGACCATTGCCATTATCTTTCAAGAAATATTCACCAGCATTTTAATTTTCTCAAACATTAAAAAGTAAACAAAATAACAACGAAACGAGTTTCTTCTGTGCTTTGATGATATGATCTTATTTATTCGTTGGCAATGTAACGATGCTAAATGTGTTGCAACATTAAAAAGAAGAGAATACATATGATTTAGCCTACTAGCAAATTGGAGGAAGCTCTTTTCTTGAAAGTTAAGGAAAGATGCGTGATTCAGACGTTACATGTTACTATGGCAACGGATATATATTTCTCAGAATCAATAATAGTTATTTCTACATATTTTCTTAGCAAACGATCATGGACATTACTTGACGTGTACAATTTCAAATAGAAAAAGAGAAGAGTATTTTCCTTTAAAAATGTATTACTTCGAAATATTTAATAGCATTTTTTAACAATGAATGTTATACAAAGGAATGATATTGACTATGGAATCCACATAATTCGAAGAAATTCTACATCATAGACTCAATGTCCCTAAAAACTCTGCGGGGAGTCGAAGTATAGTCCTTCTGATGACCTAGTTTATGTTCAAGCTGAGTTTGAAATGTAAGATTTTTTTAAATTTTAGTTGGTTATTTAACGACGCTGTATCAACTACTAGGTTATTTAGCGTCGATGAGATTGGTGATAGCGAGATGATATTTGGCGAGATGAATCCGAGGATTCGCCATAGATTACCTTGTATTCACATTACGGTTGGGGAAAACCTCGGAAAAAACCCAACCAGTTAATCAGCCCAAGCGGGGATCGAACCCGCGCCCGAACGCAACTTCAGACCGGCAGGCAAGCGCCTTAACCGACTGAGCCACGCCGGTGGCTGAAATGTAAGATCAAAGCCTAAATAATTTACTAATAAATTCGTTAAATGTGAATTTAAAAAAGAAGTTTCGTAAATCACACGCAAGTTTCTGTATGCAAAATACAGTTTGATTCGTTTGGGTATGGATAATATTAATTTATTATTATAAAGCTATTATAATAGTAGAAAAAATTTCTTGCTGGTTATATTATGATTAAAAGATGGGAGTTTCCATATAAGACAATCAACAATTCATAATCTGAAAGGACAAATAATAATCGTATAATGGCTACTACAAATCAACAGCGGGCACAATGTGTTCTTTGGTATGCTAAATTTGAGAGTGTTAAAAAGAGTTTGCTTCAGAACACTAGCCAATTAAAGAAATGACACTTCTGAATAGTTCATTCTCTATTTGTAACAATTTTTTACCCTTAAAACTAAGAAAAAAGGCATTTGACTAACAACTTCAAATTAGTGTAACTTTGAAAATATTGCGATTAGGACAAAATATTTATGACATTTTTTGCTCAGAATGACTTCGAAATAAGCTCCGTAAGTGACGATAAATCCTCGTGAATCACCCTGTAGGTCTGTTGAACCTATTCGATTTTAATATTACATATGGGCGGTGCTCAGAATCTTCAAAAGTTTGAGAACTTCTGGTTTACAGTTTATTTTCTCTATTATCTAAAAAAAAAAAGTTAGTAAAATAATTAATTTTATATAGGCTTACACCGCAATAATTATTATAATTTATCTAATAAGAAGGTAAAGTGAATTTTGTGTGTAATACATATTCAAAGTATAGCCACATATTTTGAACGTCCTGTATATAACAAATTATTTATGATTAAGACTAAATTAGACTGTATGCTTGTTTCATATTTCAGCTATACATTTTATATTAAATTCAGTTTTAATCATTGTATGTGTAGGGCCTACTATGTTTACAGAGAAAGACATTGAATAATAACACAATGTAAAAAGAGAAAAGGAAACGAGAAATGTATGTATATATATATATATATATATATATATATACTTATATTTATGTATTGATATAGGTCTGTTGAACGTGTTCGATTTCATGGTGCTAGCTCACTCAGTATTACATGTGGGCGGTGCTCACAATCTTCAGAAGGTTCAGAACCCCTGGTTTACAGTTTATTTTCTTGAACTATTACCCAAGAAAAAGTTAGTAAAATAATTAATTTTATATAGGCCTACACCACAATAATTTATCTAATAAGAAAGTACAGTGAATTTTGTGTGTAATACATATTCAAAGTATAGCCACATATTTTGAACGTCCTGTATATAACAAATTATTTATGTTTAGGGCTAAATTAGACTGTATGTTTGTTTCATATTTCAGCTAACGTTTTACATCAAATTCAGTTTCAATCATTGTACGTGTACTATGTTTACAGAAGAAGACATTGAATAATAACACAATGTAAAAAATGAAAAGGAAGCGAGAAATATGTATATATATATTACTTATATTTATGTATTGATATAGGACTGCTGAACCTATTCGATTTCATGATGCTAGCTCACTCAGTATTACATGTGGGACGTGCTCAGAATCTTGAACAGGTTGAGATTCCCTGGACTACAGTTTATTTTCTTGAACTATTATCTAAAAAAGTTAGTAAAATAATTAATTTTATATAGGCCTACAAGACAACAATTTTTCTAATAAGAAAATAAAGTGTATTTTGTGTGTAATACATCTTCAAAGTATAGCCACATATTTTGAACGTCCTGTATATAACAAATTATTTATATTTAGGGCTAAATTAGACTGTATGTTTGTTTCATATTTCAGCTATACTTTTTATATCAAATTCAGTTTTAATCATTGTAGGCCTACGTGTATTATGTTTACAGAAGAAAACATTGAATAATAACACGATGTAAAAAAAGAAAAGCAAACAAGAAATTTTAAATTACTTTAAATACTCATTAGTCACCTTTGGGAGGGGGGACTCACTCATTAGAAGAAGCTTGAATTACAGAGAGACCCGGCTAATGGGCAGTCCTTTGCATGGACAAAGGGAAGACCTGGTGGTTTTATGTCTATAATGTATAGAAGAAAAGTTCTTTTTTTTGGGAGTCGATCTGCTGTTGGCTGGGTCATAGGCATAAGAAATATTTAATGTGGTTCGCTGACGTAAGAAATGGCATGCAATAAAAGCCTGTGTTTACCACTTTCTTCTTCTCATATCGAATGTAGGAAGGAATTTTATGTAACTGTAACATAACTTGTAATATACGTTAGGAGAGATGAGCCATATTTTTTGTGTGGCAATCATGGGTTCATAAAATGTTAAGGAGGGGAAGAAAATATTACAGTTGTTCACACGATCTATTGTAAAATGAAATGTTTTTATATTTCCTTATTACGTATCACAAAACATGAGTGAAGCTTTGACCTCTACATTGGCTTTCTCAAGTAATATAGCATATATTATACGAAATTCTTATATTTACAGTTACGTGTGTTAGAAAATAATACATTTCCAAAATGTTTCAGCTATTACATATCCATGGCAACAGTAGTAGTTAACACATACTTCAGAGAGAAACTATAAATATATTTGGTTTATGCAAAAAATCGAACCTTTTCTTCTCTTTGACAGAAGTTTTTATTTGAGGTGGATAAAAGACAGAAATTAATAAGTAATAGGAAGAAAAACAGAGAAGGTAAACTTGCGAATTCTAAATGAGGCAGTAGAACAAATGGACAGCTTCAAATGTATTATAAGCGGATGTTAGGAGGTTATCAGAACATTGTTTAGCACAGGGTGTCGTACATTTTGAATACTTACTATGAAGAGTGTACGTACACTAAAAAAAAAGGTAAAAAGGTATCCCCGTAACATGCCGTGAAGGCACTTGGGGGGCATGGAGGTGGCCCCATGCTTTCCATGACCTCGGCACTAGAATGAGGTGGTGTGGTCAGCACCACGCTCTGACCGCCTTTTACCCCCGGGAAAGACCCGGTACTCAATTTTATAGGAGGCTGAGTGAACCTCGGGGCCGTTCTGAAAGTTTGGCAACGAGAAAAAATTCTGTCACCACCTGGGATCGAACCCCGGACCTTCCAGTCCATAGCCAGCTGCTCTACCAACTGAGCTACCCAGCGTGGCAAAAAAATCCGGACCGACCCTTGTAGCTGATTTCAGAGCCTTGTTCACTCCAGAGCACTATAGACTGGTAACTAAGACTTACGTGGTTCGAATCCTGCCCGGGAAGGAAACTTTTTTTTTTTTGTTTGTTCCTTATTCAAATTTATTCCCAACACTTTTCGATTGCTGGTAAAATTCATGTTCTGGGAATAAATTTGAGTAAGGAACAAAAAAGCACTAATGGCGCCTGCATTTTCTGATAATATTTGTGGTCTTTCACGTACATATACCCTTAAAGAACTGTTGTATTTTTTCAATTTTTCAGAATTGAGATATTGTTTGAATTGTTGGAAAACTATGTAATATCATAAAAGTAGTGAAACCTTTGTCATTTTAAGAACGAACCGCCACTGCTTTCTGGGTAATTAGCGATGATGTCCAGCGACACGGAAGAAAAAAACAGTTTGCAGTAACAGCAAGTAAGTTTCTGCGGCCCACAAGCTGAAGAACAAGCACCTTGGGTGTCACGGAAGTGGAGCAAACAAGGGAACTCTCTGTGTCGGCCTGCTAAAAGAAGGGAACGTGGACGAGCAGCGGAGGGGTTGGAAGGAAGACCAGCAATTTCCACACCAGCACACATTCTGCTAGAGGAGACTCCAGTCTGCGGGCTGGACGATTGGTTTATAGATAATGACAAGGAGGACAGAGACAGAGGCTCGGGGTCGACTCTGGGTGATGGCATGAGTGAACTAAGAGACAACAGTATACGATCCCCCCCTCCCACTACCAAGTCAATCATTTCCTTACTCATCTACTTTCTTATCATCATAGGGGGAAAGCAAAGACCGCAAAGGGACTTGAAATTTTTCTCAGATTTGCACCACGCCATGGTTAGCGTTGACATGGGGACAGTCCCTATCTCGACTTTGTTGTCTCGCCAAATGATTCGGGACAACGTATATTTCTACGAAATGCTTACTTATTATTATTATTATTATACTTACTTACTTACTTACTTACTGGCTTTTAAGCAACCCGGAGATTCATTGCATCCCTCACATAAGCCCGCCATTGGTCCCTATCCTGAGCAAGATTAATCCAGTCTCTACCATCATATCCCACCTCCCTCAAATCCATTTTAATATTATCTTCCCATCTACGTCTCGGCCTTCCCAAAGGTCTTTTCCCCTCCGGCCTCCCAACTAACACTCTATATGCATTTCTGGATTTGCCCATACGTGCTACATGTCCTGCCCATCCCAAACGTCTGGATTTAATGTTCCTAATTATGTCAGGTGAAGAATACAATGCGTGCAGTTCTGCTTTGTGTAACTTTCTCCATTCTCCTGTAACTTCATCCCTCTTAGCACCAAATATTTTCCTAAGAACCTTATTCTCAAACACCCTTAATCTCTGTTCCTCTCTCAAAGTGAGAGTTCAAGCTTCACAACCATACAGAACAACCGGTAATATAACTGTTTTATAAATTCTAACTTTCAGATTTTTTGATATTATTATTATTACTATTATTATTATTATTATTATTATTATTATTATTATTATTATTTTGTAAGTAACAAGTCTGTGTGTGATATGTCCTGGGAAAGTACTGTATGTAATACGTCTATATTTCATTTCTTATGTATTGTGTATCTATTTCTATACATAATATCTATTTTATCTTATATCTTTGTCATTGCATAATATAAATGTGATTTTCATTGTCATTCACATTTAATGTAATATGTGTATTTTATGTCATAATTATGACACGACACAAAACTGCACGCATTGTATTCTTCACCTGACATAATTAGGAGCATTAAATCCAGACGTTTGAGATGGGCAGGGCATGTAGCACGTATGGGCGAATCCAGAAATGCATATAGAGTGTTAGTTGGGAGGCCGGAGGGAAAAAGACCTTTAGGGAGGCCGAGACGTAGGTGGGACGATAATATTAAAATGGATTTGAGGGAGGTGGGATATGATGATAGAGAATGGATTAATCTTGCTCAGGATAGGGACCAATGGCGGGCTTATGTGAGGGCGGCAATGAACCTCCAGGTTCCTTAAAAGCCAGTAAGTCAGTAAGTAAGTAATTATTATGTATATATTTTATGTAACTATTTGTACTGGGCTGTAATATGTATGATTTAATTACAGCCCTAATATACCTTCGGGTAAAATAGGGTTCTATAAACTTGGAAATTCAATAATAATAATAATAATAATAATAATAATAATAATAATAATAATAATTCGGGACACTAATTTTATTATTGTCCCCATTTTTTTTAGAGTTTTGTAATATAATCCAGTGTAGTAATTTTCCCCATTTTCCCAGAAGTAATATTCGAATATTCTTCCATATGGGGCACATTACTTGTAAGAACAAGCAAAGCTGACTTCAATGTTATAAAATCATCAGAAAACGATTTTCTTTGTTAAAGCGTTGCGCTACTAAAAATATTAGAATTTTGACAAATTTTATCATATTTTCATTTTTGCGCTTTCATGAAAATTTTATCTGTAGTAACCTCAGACCTCGAGTGACATTTCTTAGGACTATTTCGTGAAGAAAATAAAAATGTAAATAATATATCCCTAAAATTCGCTCACAAAATGTTAATAATTGTATATTTATCAACACTTAACCTATTCAGACATTGTGAAGTCGAAATAGATGAATAACGATTACTGCGATAAAGAAATTTAATGCTATTCAGTAATGCCAATTGACAAAAGCGAAATACATGTTTAAAAATGTTAATTACATGTACTGCGCTTTTCTCTTGTTTTTACAACAGGAATACTTTTTCATTATCTGTAGAAACCATAATTAATTTAAACATTTTATAGTATAATTACACCATGTATTGTGGGTCCCTATCACCACGGCATGGCGCGTCCTCAGGTTGCGGATAGAGGAGACGGCCTCCAGATATGGAGGGTAGCTGCGAATATATTGAATAAGTAGTCGTGGACAGCCGATAAGGGGTGGTCCTCCAGCTTGGGGGTTGGGCGAAGGGCTAACAACCCATCACCGTAAAAAACAGCTTGTTACGTATCCCTATAATAAGCCTCGGAATAGGACTGATTCTCTGGCACGACCACAGCAAAGGGATTAATCTTGCACAGGACAGGGACCGCTGGCGGGCTTATGTGAGGGCGGCAATGAACCTTCGGGTTCCTTAAAAGCCATTTGTAAGTAAGTAAGTAAGTATAGTATAATTACAAATAACCTGATTAATACATTAATTAAATGAACAATTGTTATGAAGGGGTGTCATTTTCTTTAGATACAATGGACATGGAATTAGAAGATGAAGATGTAGATGTGGAAGTAGGATTTCGCACTTTATTTAGTACAATGGATTCATGCTCATCGATTTACTTGGAAACAGTTGGCGATACTGACTAAACAAAAGAACGACCATGCGATAAATTGATAATGATAAATCGAGCTGCAGAAATTATCGCGATGTATGACTATGATTTGTTGGAATTCAAAATTTCATTACACTTCATCGGCCGAAAATGGAATGACGTCATATAAACGAAATAGTCTCCATATCTTAATTATAAGTATACTTTTATATAGTTGGTAAAAGTTGTGTTAATGTTCAAAGTTATGTGTAACCAAAACATTAAATTTAATTATCTTAAAAAGGAAATGTTCTACGTTTTGGACAAGTATTCTTTTTATTTCTCAGTGGGTAAAGCTAGAGCGATTAAACTTGGCATACTTATTCATTAATATCTCTGTTGTGAAATTGAGCATTTGTATTCAGCATAGTTTTATTGCTAGAGAATTATACGTAAAGCAGTAGGCTATTTGTTTTTTGTTAATGTTTCAACAATGAAGAAATTTTATTTTTTGTTTATTTTACAAATGAAAAAAAAATACAGTAGGACATTACTAATGCTCCATTACACAAAATGCAGTGTCACCTTTAAGAAAAAAATAGATTAAAAATATTTCTTTTAGAAATTGGATTTTCAATAAGAAAATTTAAAAAAAATAAGTAATTTTTTAAGTGTTTTTACGGGAAGAAATTGAAATTTACAATGTGAGATTATGATATTGATATGCATATTCAGTAAAAATTTCAACTCTCAAGCTAAAGAATTGTGGATTTTAGAAATTTCAGTAGTGTTACGAAAATGTTATCTTCGATTTATCTGAGAGGAACCCACTGAAGAAACTTGAATCATTATCATTAAAAGGGAACAGTGAAATTTCTTTCAAAAATCATTGAAGAAGCAACTTCTGTACTGGGAAATAGTGTCTACAGTATTTGGATCCTCTGTTTGTAGACTACTAGGGGAAAGTTGGGTACTATCGGACATCGGGTAATATCGGACAGTGCGTTTCTTTCATCTACCACCAGATCGTAGTACCTGAATGGCATGGTTACGTTTCTGTATGCGACATCACAGAAACGTAACCATGTCATTCAGGTACTATCATCTGGTGGTAGATGAAAGAAACTCACTGTCCGATATTACCCGATGTCCGATACTACCCAACTCTCCCCAATGTCTTAATGAAGAACAGAACTGGAATTCGGATCTAGTAAAAAAGGCTCAAGCAATGACAATTTTTGACGATTTAGGCTACTTTTTCGGGAAAACGTTTTAATTACTTTCAAGACAGGACAGAAGTTAACAATTTAGAGTTCTTCAAGACATGTCAACTGAAGTGCAATAGCAGTAAATAAGTCTCCATAGCAACTGACAAACTTCATGTTTTTGTTGTGTTTTTTGACGTTTCTTGGCAGTTGATGACAACGACTTTTTCGACTAACTTCTTGGAGTACGGTACTATAAACTAGGAAAGAAAAAGTTACAATTCAGACTTCTTAAAAATATGTCAAGTGAAAAATATCAGCGGTATTTGGTCGTCATAGCAACTGCTAGCTCAGAACTTGGTATTAAAATTGTATCCATAATCATTGCAAGTTTCAGAGGCTGTTATTCTCTTTTTTTGTTCGGTTACTGTATAAACTCTTTAATCTTGGTTCGGGGAAAAGAGAAGGGAGGGGAGAGGGGTAAAAAAGAAGTGGAATTGCCACAGACAAGCAAGTTTTCCGAACTAGAAGGAATGTTGTAATGGGAGCCATATGTTCGGAGACAGAGAAGTGAGGGAGCGGGAATGGGGGAGAGATCTTTTTTAAAAGACGTTACACTCCATGTCAAGGCAAGATATTCGCTCCACGGCAATATAATAGGTCAAGGTCAAACGTAGACGAACGCAAAAATTTTCTTCAACATCGTTTAATTAAGGAATGCGAAACTTTTTTTTCTCTCTTTCTCCTCCAGAATTTTCAAATTATAAGACATGGGTTCGATTCTCAGACTTCCGTTTTCTAGGTGACGTTCATTTAAGTTATAAATACAGTATCCATACTTACAGGCAAAATTATACAGGGTGGAAGTGAAGTTAATCAGAAAATTGAATTGGAAGTTTTCGGCAGTCTGGCAACATGGCCGCTAACACAACCCTCATCTTCTCGTAATACAGATGTAACAGGTCAACGAACTCAGGTCTGTCTGCCTTAGTGAACTACCTCTCATCTCCCTTTCTGACTACAATATTGCAAGCTGATCGCATCGGTCAGTGACTTCAGATTAGTGGTTTTTAAATTAAATTTACACGAAAACCGTCCACGCTATTGGAATATGCCAGAGGGATAAATGATTCTTTATTATGGTTGGTTAAAAGTCCCGCACCACCTAAATAACTTTTGAAGCATGTGGTTCAGTGACATGAAACTTGGTGTGTGGGGATAACCATATACTAAGAACTCAATAATGGTACTACCACAGTCTAGTATATACTGTCATGAAGCTTATATACTCATACAGTCACGAAGCTCAATACGTAGGGAATATGCATCCATAGATAGTAGCTAACCACTAGGATCGCTACTATCGCCTCATCACAGACAAATGCGAAATAGTACCGACATAGTCTATTGTTCCTAGTACCCTCACAACTCAAGCTTCGTGACTGTATATTCTAGACAGACTGTGGTATTACTGAGTTTTTTCTACTTCCGGTTTACCCGAAAGTAACTCAAACTCTCTTATTTTAAGTGGAACACCCAATATATTTTTCTATTTTTGAATAATGCTCATTAACAGATTTTCAAAATGTATCCATACTTGATACTTCTGTACAAATTCAGTGTTTCTAAATCAAGAAAACAGAAAAGCGTAGGTCTAACGAATAATATGAGTAAAACGCTTCTTTTGTTTTCTGCGATTTGACTGTCCTTTGTTTATATCCATGGAATACGGGTAAAACGCTTCTTTTGTTTACTGTAATTTGACTGTCCTATGTTTATATCCATGGAATACCGGTAAAACGCTTCTTTTGTTTACTGTAATTGTACTGTCCTTTGTTTATATCCATGGAAACATGTTTATCCATACAGACATCTTATTTAAGGAATTGAATCTGACATTGTAGTGTGTTAAATAATTCTGTCTGATTTGAGCTGCTTACTGAAGGATGCACTACAAGGAATGGTGAACGGGAGAAAAGCTCGTGGCAGAAGAAGATATCAGATGATAGAAAACGTTAATTTCTATATCAACAATAATAAAAGTGTAACATTTTATCAGGTTAAAATTGATTAAGTTTGGAAGCCTGCTCAAATCAAACTGAAAACACGTGTCACCATCTTGTGGCCAAATTTAAAGCGTGTTATCGGACACATAGCTATTGGTTAGATATAGTTGTTTTGAGAAACGGACACAGATTTATCTATTCCATAAATTTATAGAACAGATAGCTATGGAATAGATATATCGAGTTTTATACAACCAGGCATAAATACGGGGAAAGGCGTATTATACATAAAAAAGTCGAATTCAGAAATGAAAAGGAAGAAGAAGAACGTAAAAAATCTTTGCCAGACTCCTTGAAAATGTGAAGGGACAACCACACAAATCCTGTCTAGATATTCAGATATAACCGACATTGTCTCCAGTTCGACATAACCCCTTCTTGCACATATAAGAACTTGGTATTAGAGGGAGTTGTAATGTAAGGGAGGGAGCAGTGAAGGGGGGTGAGAGGGTGGCGCGTCGCGACGCCTGACGTAAATATCAATCTATATAACAACAACACAGATGAAGCGACTGCTGGTACCCCCACAGTTGTGGAGTCCACCCCCAGATAACGGGCCCAACCACCTGACAGTAGCCTCCTCATTACAGCCAGACGTATTGGACGCGGCCGACGATCTCTCACACATGGACAGCTCTGCCGTTGCCGGGATACCGCCGATTCTTCTGATCGCCCAGGCGACACCAATCACTATTACAACATTGCATTTGTGTGATCTGCAATTTGTGTTATACTACGTGCAAGCATATTAGTTCATACTTATTTATGGCTTTTTAAGTGACACGCAGGTTCATTGCCGCCCTCACATAAGCCCGCCATTGATCCCTAACCTGAGCAAGATTAATCCAGTCTCTATCACCATATCCCACCTCCCTCAAATCCATTTTAATATTATCCTCCCATCTACGCCTCCGTCTCCCCAAAGGTGTTTTCCCCTCCGACCTCCCAACTAACACTCTATATGCATTTCTGGATTCGTCCATACGTGCTACATGCCCTGCCCATCTTAAAAGTCTGGATTTAATGTTCCTAATTATGTCAGGTGAAGAATACAATGTGTGCAGTTCTGCGTTGTGTAACTTTCTACATTCTCCTGTAATTTCATCCCTCTTAGCCGCAAATATTTTCCTAAGCACCTTATTCTCAAACACCCTTAATCTCTGTTACTCTCTCTCAAAGTGAGAGTCCAAGTTTTACAACCATATAGAACAACAGGTAGTATAACTGTTTTATAAATTCTAACTTTCAGATTTTTTGACAGTAGACTAGATGACAAAAGCTTCACAACCGAATAATAACAGGCATTTCCCATATTTATTCTGCGTTTAATTTCCTCCCGAGTGTCATTTATATTTGTTACCTTGCTCCAAGATATTTTAATTTTTCCACCTCTTCGAAGGATAAATCTCCAATTTTTACAATATTCTGGTCATGAGACATATTCATATACTTCGTCTTTTCGGTATTTACTTCCAAACCTATCGCTTTACTTGCTTCAAGTAAAATTTCCGGTGTTTTCCCTAATCGTTTGTGGATATTCACATCATCCGCATAGACAAGAAGATTACGTAACCCGTTCAATTCCAAGCATCTGACAGAAACTGGCCTATAATAACTCTGCTGTACGTTTCACCGAGACACATTTTAATTAATCGAACTAATTTCTTGGGAATAACAAATTCAATAAGAGTATTATATAAAACTTCTATCTTAACCGAATCATATGCCTTTTCGAAATCTACGAATAACTGATGTACTGTAGGCTACCCTTATACTCCCATTTTTTCTCCAATATCTGTCGAATACAACAAATCTGATCAATAGTCGATCTATTACGCTTATGATGATCCCCAATAATTTCCATATACATATGGAGTTAATCTTCTCAAAAGAAGTAAATAAATAAATAAATAAATTAATTAATAAATTAATTAATTTCCGGACTTCACTTTCCATCTGACACATCACATGACCAGACTCGTGTAATGTGCGATTGGCACCATACTTCAGCTCATTCTACGATGAAACGTGGCGTCACACAGAAAACAGATGGGATTCGAAGCGATGCCCGTGTTTCCAAGTAGCGTTAAAAGAGACGGTCTAAATACAGGACTACCTTACAAACCTAGGCTCCAGGATATGAAACTCAAAAGACTTGGGAAATTTGTTTCTCTTGACGGAATACTACTTTGACTGTCAACTGTCTCGTACAACTTCCGTTACCACGACTACCAGATCCATCAATGACGAGGCTGTTTCATTGTTTTCCATTACGCTTCTGAGATCATGATACTACCTGCCTTACACGGGAGTAAAACACGTTGACGCATACACTCGACGCTGCAACTTTTAAAAATATATTAGGGACGAGGGCATTTGTTGATGATTTGTGAAAATATTTAATGTTTTGAAGGCTATGCACTAAGGAGTAAGAAACGTGTACCTGTATAACGTGGGATAATCCAAGACGGGATTCTGTGGTAATGGCAATGATCTTCCTGTTTCCATAACAACCAGGAATCTCTTAAACAATGTATACATCTCCTGCTCAGAGTTGGAGGGGATGGAAATGGGTTCTCAGAATCGCTAATAGGCTGCAGGGAAGAAAAGGGGTAACAGAGTTGTGTACCGACACACGTAAACAGGGGCTAAGCATGTGAGAAACATACCTTGATAACGCGTCTTGCCAAAATATTTGCTTCTCATCTACGTTCTTTTTTTTCCGTTTTCTGTCCTTTTATATTCCTTTCTTATTTTTCTATCTTTCATTTTTGTTCTTTTTATCTATTTCTCTACATCCATCTCACATTCATATTTATTTTTTTCAATATTTACTCTCTCTTTCTCCGTTTTTTATTCTTTTTTCAACTTTGTTTCTTCCCCCCCCCCCTTTTCTTTTATCTAAAAATTTTAACGATGAAAGAGTAATAGAACGGAGAAAAATTCTCTCCGGCGCCGGGATTTGAACCCGGGTTTTCAGCTCTACGTGCTGATGCTTTATCCACTAAGCCACACCGGATACCACCCCGGCGTCGGGCAGAATCGTCGTTAAATTATGTTTCATTTAACGACGCTCGCAACTGCAGAGGTTATATCAGCGTCGCCGGTGTGCCGGAATTTTGTCCCGGAGTTCTTTTACATGCCAGTAAATCTACTGACATGAGCCTGTCGCATTTAAACACACTTAAATGCCATCGACCTGGGCCGGGATCGAACCCGCAACCTCGAGCACACAAGACGAGCGCTATACCGACTACGCTACCGAGGCCGACCCTTTTATGTATTTACCCATTCTTTCTATAATTTTTTCTTTTCTTTCCTACATTATTTTCTTCATTTCCTTTCTCTCCTCTTGTTTTTATTTTATTTCTTAAGCTTCTTCAACTTAATTTTTTTTATTTTATTGCTTCCTTTCTTTTCCATTTTTGCACAATTTATTATGAAGATTTAAACTTAATTTTTTCCAACTTCCATTTTTATTCTTTCGTCTACTTCACTACATCCATATTATATTCATTTCTTTTTTCAATCTTAACTTTCTCTTTCCTTGTTTTTCTTTTTTTTCTTTCACTTTTTCCTTTCCCCCCCTTTTCTTTTATGTAATTATTTACTTGTTATAAGTCTTTTCTTTTCTTTCCCACATTCTTGCCTCATCCTTTTCTTCCTTTCCTTTCTTCTCTTCTTGTTTTCATTTTACTTCTTCGTTTTTTGTTTTATCGCTTTCTTTCCTTTTCATTTTTTGCATAATTTGTTTTGGAGGTTAAAACTTTATTTTTTCCACCTTTCATTTTGTTCTTTCATCTATTTCATTACATCCATTGTCAACTACCTGACACATAAAACATGGCCATCTGTAGTATTTCTCTTTTGTTGCCATGGTAACACAATATTAAACATCTGAAGAACTTTTAAGGAGAAATAAGACCTGTTACGTTTAAACTGAGGTTGAAATAACTGACCGCATCTGGGGCTAGCGGACAGCATGATGGCTTTCAGATCTAGATGTCCCGGGTACGATTCCGGGAATTTTCCTTGAATAAGAAAAGTTCCCTGGGAGTCTAGAGTCTGGAATTTTGTATGAATGTGAGTGTAATTGCGTGTTTGCTGGGTTATTAACCAGTATTACAGCTTTGTGATCATGGTAAGAAGGAATGTTTCGGGAACATTTGAACAATTTAGTGGCTTATGTGTGAATACAGTAGCCCTAAGAACTTCATTTACTAGAAAAACACGCAATTTCGCATTGCTCGGATAAGAAAAAAATACCTCCCACATATAAAACAACATTTTAATGCGAAATAGTGGACTACTTAACACATAAAACATGGCCATCTGAAGTATTTATCTTTTGTTGCCATGGTAACGAACACAATATTAAACATCTGAAGAACTTTTAAGGAGAAATAAGACCTGTTACGTTTAAACTGAGGTTGAAATAACTGACCGCATCTGTGGCCTAGCGGACAGCACGCTGGCTTTCAGATCTAGAGGTCCCGGGTACGATTCCGGGAATTTTCCTTGAATAAGAAAAGTTCCCTGGGAGTCTAGAGTCTGGAATTTTGTATGAATGTGAGTGTAATTGCGTGTTTGCCGGGTTATTAACCAGTATTACGGGTTTGTGATCATGGTAAGAAGAAATGTTTCGGGAACACTTGAACAATTTAGTGGCTTGTGTGTGAATACAGTAGCCCTAAGAACTTCATTTACGAGGAACACACGCAACTTCTCATTGCTCGGATAAGAAAAAAAATACCTCCCACATATAAAACAACGTTTTAATGCGAAATAGTGGACTACAGTACTTAACAAAAGTTTAAGACCATGAGCAAATTTCATATAATTATTTTCTGGTCCTATATTTTTGTTTCTATTTCCCTCATGAATATTTTGTCAATTATTTGGACTGTGAGATATCTATCGACGCAAAGAAAGTAAAATTATGACATTTAGTTTTCGAGTTATGATTTTAATGAAATATTTTGTTACTGTAAAAAATGTTACATTTATAATTACGGAATAATTTATTCATGCTAAACCAACATGTTTATTGTAGTGATGATTTTTTTCAAGCAATTTGAGAAGTGTGAGAACACATTGGTACCAGAAAGAAAAATTTAAAAAATTTTATTTTCGTTCTATAATTTTTTGCATATTTTTCCAAGATAAGAAAAAGAATAGTAGAAATAACGTTAAGTAAAGGGATTCATAGCTTCACTGCGGAATAAGCTAACGTAACCGGACCTACGCCAATCGAAAGTACGAAATCACGTACTTTCGATTGGCGTAGGTCCGGTTACGTTAGCTTATTCCGCAGTGAAGCTATGAATCCCTTTACTTAACGTTATTTCTACTATTATTTTCCTTATTTTGGAAAAATATTTTAAAAATTATAAAACGAAAATAAAATTTTTTAAATTTTTCTTTCTGGTGCCAATATGTTCTCACACTTCTCAAATTGCTTGAAAAAAATCATCACTACAATAAACATGTTGGTTTAGCATGAATAAATTATTCCGTAATTATAAATGTAACATTTTTTACAGTAACAAAATATTTCATTAAAATCATAACTCGAAAACTAAATGTCATAATTTTACTTTCTTTGCGTCGATAGATGTCTCACAGTCCAAATAATTGACAAAATATTCATGAGGGAAATAGAAACAAAAATATAGGACCAGGAAATAATTATATGAAATTTGCTCATGGTCTTAAACTTTTGTTAAGTACTGTACTTGACACATAATACATGGCCATCCGTATGAAAGACGTGGCATTAATACATAGGCCCTATTAGAGAAGCTAGACCAAGGGAACAGCTAATCCTGTTGTTAAGACTACAAAAAGGCCTCTTTTCTACCTCTCAAAACCCAGATAGACAGACAGTCAGAAAGCATACGATACTGGTGAAGGGAAAAAGAGAGGAATCCTGTAGGCTCTAATCATAAAAAAAAACCGCTAGCCGGTGATGCATTCTAGCGGAACAAACCAAATCTGTGGGTTTCGAAAGCGAAATGTGGCAAGCACGGCGAACATAGCCTTAATGGCAGAATACCATTATTAATAATGACTGCGAAATATCAGCCCTGTAAAGTGCGTTTGGAAATACAGCAGGAACTACCCTACGCCGTCGATCCCTCTTCTTTTTACAGAGGAGGTGGAGGCTAAAAGAGACAGAGATAGAGGGTGGGTGGGTACCAGCTCTCCGGGATAAAAGGGAAGAAGGATAGAAGGGTGGGAAGGCTTCGTGGGGGAGAGGGGGGGTATGTATGGAGAAGCAGTAACTGTACCAGATATATATGTTGGAGGGATGTATATGGATGGCGGTGTAGGTAGGAAAGACATGGAGAATGGATAGGCAGACTTAGGTTTGGTTTCTGCGTTTACCGGTTTTGAACAGATACGTCTGTCCCACACGCTAATGAATCGTTAATCGCGGGGGGATTGGACAGTACATCTCGCTTACAACATTTCCGATCGGAGACGAGCGGTGTTTGAACCGTGGATGTCTGAGGTACAGAAGAAAACCACTTTATCAGTATGGCTAATTTAAAATATCCACAACCTCAACGGTTCTAGATAGGAGTCCTGTCCACATGGAACACGTCGATCATCGGAGGAGGGAAAATACGAAGAAAATAACAGAATAAAGACAAATAAATATTAAAAAACAGAAAGAAAATGGAGGAAATAAATAAATCTGGAAAGGCTTGAATAGCTGAAGAAATAAGGAAAGGAGAGGATGGAAAAAATAGAAAAAAAATTAAAAACATGGAAAAAAACGAATATGGTGAGAAAAAAAGGAAGATATAAGAAAATAGAATAACAGAATAAAGACAAATAAATATTAAAAAATAGGAAAAAATGGAGGAAACAAGGAAATCTAGAAAGGAATGAATAGCTGAAGAAATAACAAAAGGGGAGGATGGAAGAAAAGAGAAAAAATGAAAAACAAAAAATGGGAAAAGAACGAACCTGGTGAGGAAGTAAGGAAAGATGTAAGAAAGAGAATGTTAAAAATTAAAGGCGAAAGAAACGAAAGTGAAAGGAAAACTAAGAGAGAAAATAATGAAAAGAAGAAAGAGAACTGCAGAGGTTATATCAGCGTCGCCGGTGTGCCGGAATTTTGTCCCGCAGGACTTCTTTTACATGCCAGTAAATCTACTGACATGAGCCTGTCGCATTTAAACACATTTAAATGCCAACGACCTGGGCCGGGATCGAACCCGCTACCTCGGGCATATAAGGCCAGCGCTATACCAACTCGCCAACCAGGTCGACGGGAAAGGAAGAAAGAGAGAAAGGAAGAAAGAAAGATAGAAATGAAGAGAGAAAGGAAGAAAGAGAGAAAGAAAGAAAGAGAGAAAGAGAGGAAGGAAGAGAGAAAGAAAGAGAGGGAGAAAAAGAGGGAGAAAGAGAGAAAGAAAGAGAGAAAGAGAGGAAGGAAGAGAGAAAGAAAGAGAGGGAGAAAGAGAGAAAGAAAGAAAGGAAGAAAGCGGGAAAGAAAAAGAGAAAAGGAAGAAAGAGAGAAAGGAAAATAGAAAGAGAAAGGAAGAAAGAAAGAAAGAGGGAAAGAAAGAAAGAGAGAAAGAAAGATAGAGAGAAAGGAAGAAAGAGAGAACGAAAGAAGGAGAGAAAGGAAGAAAGAAAGAGAGGAAGGTAGAGAAAGAAAGAAACAAAGAAAGGAAGAAAGAGAGAAAGGAAAAGAGAAAGAAAGAAAAAGAGAGAAAGGAAGAAACAGAGAAAGGAAAAGAGAAAGAAAGAAAGAAAGAAAGAGAAGAGAAAGAAAGAAAGTAAGGAGAGAAAGGAAGAAAGAAAGAGAGGAAGGAAGAGAGAAAGAAAGAGAAAAAGAAAGAAAGAAAGGAAGAAAGAGAGAAAGGAAAAGAGAAAGAAAGAGGGAAAGAGAAAGGAAGAAAGAAAGAGAGGAAGGAAGAGAGAAAAAGAGAGAAAAAAAGAAAGGAAGAAAGAGAGAAAGGAAAAGAGAAAGAAAGAAAGAAAGAGAGAGAGAAAGGGAGAAAGAAAGAGGGAGAGAAAGGGAGAAAGAGAGAAAGAAAGAAAGAAAAAGAAAGAAAGAAAGAAAGAAACAAAGCCAGCATAAAATGAAGTGACAATGATTGGATGAAGAGCACGAATCTGAGGTGATTAATCTGTCTTGTGAACAATTTGACACAAAAATGAATCGACATGTCCCTTGCACCGCTGTTGCGCTACGCTTCCAATTTATCTATCAAGAGCGGAGCGTTGCGATTTCCGGTCTGGGAGACCTATTAGTCCTGCGTGTGTATGTGTGTGTGTTTGTGTGTGTATGCTCTGCTCCGCAGTAGCATCATCTGGCAAAGTGTTTCTTACAGACGATAATTCTCGGATCAATACCACGAAACAATGGGGCGTAGACCCAATGTCCAGAATGCTCCGACTCTAAGACGAGGACATCTTTTCAACCCAGTTTCCTTTCTCCCTTTTAAGGTCACCACGCGATAGACTGCGTCTATCCGCAGTCAGATAGCTACTACATCAGTTTCCTATATAAGTGACACGGGTTCATATCTTGCAAGAGTCAAATTCGTAGATATTCAACACCCCTTTATTAAAGTTCCTTTTGAAATATGTAAGCTACTTAAAATCTATAGCAAAATATAACAACATAGGCCTAATTATTGAATAATAATAGAATCGATTACACATTACTTAAAGTGCATAAGATTTTCTGATGATATGGCGTTGTTAGCAGATGAGAAAATGATACTAAAGGATATGCTACTGGAGCTAAATGACAGCTATGAGCAGTATGGGATGAAGATAAATGCAAATAAGACGAAGAGCATGGTCATAGGAAGAAAAATACAGAAGATAAACTTACGAATTATAAATGAGGCAGTAGAGCAAGTGGACAGCTTCAAATACTTGGAGTGTACTATAAGCAGTAACATGAGCTGCTGCCAGGAAGTCAAAAGGAGGATAGCAATGGCAAAGGAAGCTTTTAATAGAAAAAGGAGCATCTTCTGCGGACCTCTGGAAAAAGAACTAATGAAGAGACTACTGAAGTGCTTTGTATAGAGCGTAGCATTGTATGGGGTAGAAACCTAGACATTACAACCAAGTGAAGAGAAGCGAATAGAAGCATTTGAAATGTGGATTTGGAGAAGAATGGAACGTGTGAAGTGGGCAGACAGAATAAGAAATGAAGCTGTGCTGGAAAAAGTGGGTGAAGGAAGAATGATGCTGAAACTGATCAGGAAGAGGGAAAGGAATACATTTAATAAAATTCAATATCTTAATAGCATAATTATATAAATGAATTTAGATATATATCTCTCTGAAAATATGAAATAAGAGGCAAACAGATAATGAAATAGCCTAAATGGCTATCAAATCAAACAGTCATAAGATCCTAATAAGCACACAGAATATATTTGCAAGCATATACAGGGTGTCTCTAAATTAGTCCTATAAACTTTGGGGTTTATA
Organism: Periplaneta americana; assembly: GCF_040183065.1. Taxonomy (NCBI): domain Eukaryota; kingdom Metazoa; phylum Arthropoda; class Insecta; order Blattodea; family Blattidae; genus Periplaneta; species Periplaneta americana. The sequence goes on along the minus strand of NC_091122.1, from coordinate 26,122,452 downwards.
AATAATCTATTTAAAACACTTTATATTAAGGAACACATGGGTTATCAGTGCAATAAGGTTTTATATCTTTAAATGGGCGATCTTAAGGTAGAGATTGCGGTGAACAATTATTTGAAAATCAATTAATGCGTTCAATAACAAAAAGCATTAATGTTACAGGTATTCATTTGATAGAAAAAGACAAACAAAATATAAGAAAAAGGAAAAACAATTGCGGTACTACATTATTAAATTAGAATTCTTTGACCAAATATTTTACTTCAGCTCATTTGTTTCTTAATGATGGTATTTTAAAAAAAGTTACCAAAGTTTGTCGGTCTAATTTAGAGACACCCTATACATTTAAAATGAGAAACTAACAATACATTACAAGTATTTTATTTTAACTATGACAACATAAATTACCCACCATATTGCATGGCAAAGAAAGATTTTAATAGTAAAAGCATTTCCTGCGGACCTTTTGAATAAGAGCTAATGAAGAGACTGGTAGAGTGCTTTGTGTGGAGTGTGGCATTATATGGGGCAGATACATGAACATGTGAAGGGAAGAGAAACGGCTTGAAATAAGCTTATGGATATGGAGAAGAATATAGCTTGTGAAACAGACAGAATAAGAAATGAAGCTGTGCTTGAAAGAATGGGCGAATGCTAATACTTATCAGGAAGAAAAATAAATAAATTGGCTGGGTCATTGGTTAAGAAAAAACTGCTACTGAAGGATCCACTAGAAGGAATAGTAAGAAAAGTTTGTGGCAGAAGAATATATCAGATGATAGACAACATTAAGAAATATGGATCATATGAAGAGACAAAGAGGAAGGTGAAAAAGAGTGAAGTTTCGAGAATGTTCTTGGATAGAGAAATATGAATGAATGAATATTGCATTTGCATATAGGGAATCGAACAAGGGTACGCTGTATTTGTAGCTAGAGAACCTACCATTAAAACCACAACGGAGGACAAATACAAACAAAATAAATTTAAAAAGCTGCATTTAAAACCAAGCAGTTGCTTAGATACGATCGAAATAGTAATATACGTTACAAGAGCGGTATGTTGACGTTTTCATGTTTGAGGAAAAGATTGAAAAAGCGAAACGTAGTTGAGCTTCTTTAATTTTCGAGAACATGAAAACAAACATACCGCTCGTGTATCGTACATTATTTTGTGCGAAGATCGTTTATTACATACCTGAAAGACGAATTTCTAATTAGTTGCAATGAAATCTCTATCTTGGTTTCTGTTTAATGACGGCAACTTCGGAAAACCAAAATATCTTTCTTCAACATTGTTGCTATAAAATGTTTTCTGTGTTTACTATACTCCAGCAGGCCGTGATATACGTCTGTCTTTTTTTTTCCCCAGTCTATGATGACTCTGGAATCTTGTTGATTTTTTCACTGCTTCCTTAATGTTACTTGCATTACAAATGCAGTAACTTTTGTGGTGTTGTAGAGTTTACTTAATTTTTGCAAATATTTAAAAACAATAATTAACAGTGCAATTTAGGTGAAATTGCAGTGGTAAGTTTCCAATTTATAATTATTACTATGTTAAACGTCTCTAAATATAATATGTTAAAAGCCTAAAGCAGTAAAATGAATGTCGCGCTTAAGCGGTAAGAAGAGGGAAATTGTTATGTGTGTTATGTTGGGAATACTGAATGTGGTATTTCACACTTACCGCGTATTGGTTCTGTGCGGAAAACAAGCAAATACGCACGACCTCGCACAAAAGTTTTATGTCTGGTAGATAGTTCGTTGTTGCGCGCGCGAGCCGGTGCTCTGTCGCTATTGTGTGTAGTCAATCGCAACCCGAATGCTGTTGGTTTGCTTTGTCTTGCTTATGGGAGACGCGCTGACCGCCCCAAATGGCTTTACACACTTCGTATCCTTGTTACATAAAAATCGCTCGTTTTTCCGATAGGTTAAAAACCATTACTAAGTACTAATGACTACGCGCGTTTCCCGCGGGCGCCAACTTCCCTATGATTTAGGGCCGCGACAGGGACGCAAGAGATGTCCCTGTTAAGGGCTAGCGACGCAGGGATTCGTGTCTTATGACTATAAATAACGGAATCAATCGCACATTAAAAATTAACGATAAAATCAACCGTTTTTAAGCCATCCTAATTACATGCGATTCGTTGTCTCCATGGCAACAGACAATAAAACGTCGATGTATGAAAACTATAATTATGAAAACAAATGAACTACAAATATTATTCAAAGATCCAATATTTAAGAACATTTTGAAAGAAATTCACTGACATGCAGTGATTTTCGTCAACAATGCAGTAAAGAAACTAACACATTCAACCACATCCGTTTAACGACTTTTTATCAACTGCTGATTTTATATCGATTAAATATTTGTAAATTTTAAAGAGAGAGGATGGTTTTCATATTATGGCAGGAAACTAGTAAATTAAAAAAAATTGAAAGAAAGAAGAGGGGGGAAGGGAGCTTTAAAATACACTTCGATGTAAGAAAAATATATTATATCAAATTTAATGCGCATTTCTGGTCCGCTAAGTCACACCGGAGTTCGTTAACATTATCAATAGGGCTGAAATACACAAATCATTTCAAATATCCCCAAAGAAAAAATTTCAGAGAATTAAAGTCGGGGGACATGGGAGGCCATGGTGTTAAGCCAAAGAAGCATAAACAATGCTGAAATACAAATTCGTTTCACTTAAACACAAACTAATATAGGCTACTTTTATTTTGCATTTTTCAGTTTTTTACTGTGTATTGGTTATTTTTTTAGGAAATGTTCTACTTTTTGTTGCATTTTTGCTCTTTTCTGCTTATGAACGGACTTTTCTTTTTCGGGGTGGTATATATTCGAGAATCCATTGCAGAATGCTTACGAAATTCGATTGCGTCACAAGGAATTTTCCATATGGCTGCATCAGCTTTTACTCCTGATCATGTGTGGTACATGCTTCCCCCAATTCAACGCAACAGAACAAATACTACAGCCACAGTGCTCACAGTCAGCATATGGTATCTCACAACTGAAGATGTAAAAATACCGAAAGTAAAGCAACCGGCGATCTTTCAAACCCGAGACTCTATGAATAGCCATGATTCTTTACTGCAATGCTGAATAAGAGGTATGTCTGGGAATTTTATTTCCTCCTAATATTAAATATGCATTGGCGTGATTTAGGGAGATATTTAATAATAATAATAATAATAATAATAATAATAATAATAATAATAATAATAATAATAAGTACTCTGTCCATGGGAAGGTCTTTCATTGAAAACCCAGCATTCTGCAATCTTTGCTATTTTCTGCCTTCCTTTTTGTCTCCTCATATCTCGTCTATCATCTGATATCTTCTTCTACCACGAACTCTTCTCCCGTTCACCATTCCTTCCAGTGCATCCTTCAGTAGGCAGTTTCTTCTCAGCCAGTGACACAACTAATTTCTTTTCCTCTTCCTGATCACTTTCATCTTCATTCCTTCTTCACCCACTCTTTGCAACACAGCTTCATTTCTTATTCTGTCTGTCCATTTCACACGCTCCATTCTTCTCCATATCCACATTTCAAATGCTTCTATTCGTCTCTCTTCATTTCATCGTAAGGTCCATGTTTCTATCCCATAACCACACTCCACACAAATCATTTCACTAGTGTCTTCCTTAGTTCTTTTTCCAGAGGTTCGCAGAAAATGCTCCTTTTTCTTTAAAAGTTTCCTTTGCCATTGCTATCCTAATAATAATAATAATAATAATAATAATAATAATAATAATAATAATAATAATACAAATGGCTTTTAAAGGAACCCGCAGGTTCATTGCCGCCCTCACATAAGCACGCCATTGGTTCCTATCCTGTGCAAGATTAATCCAGTCTCTGTCATCATATCGCACCTCCATCAAATGAATTTTAATATTATCCTCCCAACTACGTCTCGGCCTCCCCAAACGTCTTTTTCTCTCCGGCCTCCCAACTAACACTCTATATGCATTTCTGGATTCACCCATACGTGCTGCATGTCCTGCTCATCTGATAATAATAATAATAATAATTTAGTAACGAAATATAATAATAATAATAATAATAATAATAATAATAATAATAATAATATTATTATTATTAAAATCGTGGTCATAGTTTTTAATTGTAAAGTCATATTTTCAGAAATTTAAGGTCATTTTTCTCTGAATTTTAGATCATTAACTTCCGAGCCCTAGTGAAGACGTACCTCGGAAATGGTTAGTTTTTAAAACTATGTTCATATAACTTTTTGCAGTCTTTCATTGTCCTCTATTCTGTACCAATAATTTTGAAACACCCGGTATACAGTATTCGAACTTGTGATTGTAGCTTCCACGCAACGTTAACATTATACTCCAACCGTTGCGTACCATGGCCGGCGATAACAATAATATTAATAGTATGTATTAAGGCTTTCTCTAGTCGGTCCGCGCTATGGATAAACAGAGCAATAAAACTGACAATGTCGGACTTCTATCAAAGCAATCATTCCCATCATAATTTTAACGTTTCCTTTGCCGTATTCATGTGCTGTGAAATCAAAGTACAACAAGCAAGGGAAGTTACGCAATATTGTGTATCAGATCACGGGGGTCTGACGTCTTTGACAACACATAATGCAGCCATATATTCTTTTTCTTTCTCGTTCGCTCCGGAATCTCAATTGTGAAATTAGGTTACGTATCAGATTTCACCTCGCGTGCTGAGGAAAAATGGATTGGAGACAATTTTAGAAACTCAGAAAAATCCCCTCCGACCCCCACTGACTCAATATCTATCTATCGGATATAAAGCCGTATCACAGACTTACGTCCAGTAGAGGCGCCGTCAACACTCCGATCTGTTTGCTGAACAGGCTGATGACGGGCCCTCAAACTTACCTGCGAAGAAAGAAACAACAGAGTCAATATTTAAAGTAAAGGAAACGTCATTATAATGCGGGCTACGTGAAGTTATGAAGAGAAAAAAGAAGCAAATAAGTTTTCGGAACACATATAATTTATTTGTTATGTCTGATATTAACTTCTTTCTCAGTTCAAATACATAATACACAGTATAAGGAACCATGGTGTCCACACCTGTGGAGTAACGGTCAGCGCGTCTGGCCGCGAAACGATGTGGTCCGGGTTCGAATCCCGGTTGGGGCAAGTTACCTGGTTGAGGTTTTTTTCGGGGTTTTCCCTCAACACAATACGAGCAAATGCTGGGTAACTTTCGGTGCTGGACCCCGGACTCATTTCACCAGCATTATCACCTTCATTTCATTCAGACGCTAAATAACCTAAGATGTTGATACAGCGTCGTAAAATAACCCCCCAAAAAAAAGGAACCATGGTGCCTAGAAACATAAAGTAACATAACACATAAAACGTATCACATGAATCTTAATAGAGACACAACCAAACACAAACATATAGGCCTAATATAATATAATACTAGTGAAGTGCTTTGTGTGGAGTATGACACTGTATAGGCCAGAAACATGGACATTATGACGAAGTGAATAGAAGCGAATAGAAGCATTTGAAATGTGGATATGGAGAAGAATGGAACGTGTGAAGTGGACAGACATAATAAGAAATGAAGCTATGTTGGAAAGAGTGGATGAAGAAAGAATGATGCTGAAACTGATCAGGAAGAGGAAAAGGAATTGGTTGGGTCACTGGTTGAGAAGAAACTGTCTACTGAAAGATGTACTGGAAGGAATGGTGAACGGGAGAGGAGTTCGGGGCAGAAGAAGATATCAGATGATAGACGACATTAAGATACTCGTATATGCATCATATGAGGAGGTAAAGAGGAAGGCAGAAAATGGGAAAGATTGAAGAATGCTGGGTTTGCAGTGAAAGACCGGCCCTCTGAATATAATATAATATAATATAATATAATATAATATAATATAATATAATATGATATAATATAGGCTAATATATACTGTAGTGAAAAGGAACATCAAAGAAAGACAAACTTGAGAATTATTCCTCCAGTGATTTCGAGGAACTGGGTCAAACTTCTTTGAAAGACGATGATGGAAAATTAAAAAATTATGGTTTATTTAACGACGCTCGCAACTGCAGAGGTTATATCAGCGTCGCCGGTGTGCCGGAATTTTTGTCCCGCTGAAGTTCTTTTACATGCCAGTAAATCTACTGACATGAGCCTGTCGCATTTAGGCACACTTAAATGCCATCGACCTGGGCCGGGATCGAACCCGCTACCTCGAGCACAGAAGACCAGCGCTATACGAACTACGCTACCGAGGCCGATCGCGATGATGGATTATAATAATAATAATAATAATAATAATAATAATAATAATAATAATAATAATAATAATAAAGATACTACTAGTATTAGTAATAGCCTATTAGTGATAAGGAAATAAGTAATAGTGGTTAGGAAGTGCTTTTTTTGCAAAATCGAGGAAAAGTTTAAAAAACTCGCTTTGCTTGTTTTTCAATTTCCGAGATTTTGTAACGAACTTTACGGACGTGTATTGTACAACTTTTTTGCACGATAATATTTTAAAAATTGCAAATACAATAGAGTTTGCATTGAAAATTTAGAGCAATATTATTCCAAAGCCTTCGTAAAACTATACCACAGTCTACTATATACAGTTACGAAGCTTGAGTTGTTGAAAGTACTAGGAACAATACACTGTGCCGGTACTATTTCGCATTGCCTGTGATGAGGCTACAGTAGCGATCCTAGTGGTTAGCAACTATCTATGGATGCATATTCCTTACGTATTGAGCTTCGTGACTGTATATACTAGACTGACTATACTGTAATGGTAACTAATAACAATAAGTGCACTGTAATGAGCCTATTGGAGTATAATTTTATGTTATGAAGTATGGTTTCCATAGCAACAAGTTTCTGTGTCGGAATTGTAACTTTCAAGGCTTCACAAGAGTAGCTGTAAAAAAAAAAAAAAAAAAAAAAACACGATCGTGCAAAAAAAAAAAAAAAAAAAAGATTTATTCATGTACGACGTGATGTATAGAAAAACTTTTCTTCAAAAATATGATCTCTGAAATTTCTTGGTCGCTTTAGGAACAAGTCTATCAAAAGTAAGTTTTTCTCTGTGTGATGAAATGGCGAGTGAGGGTGTGTTAATACCCCAGCCACTCGTAGCCTATTATATAATTACCGTACCCAACAACATTTTTTTAGCGATAAAGAACTATAGTGTTGCAAATGGAGGTGTGAGTATCGATTGCTGAACCTTCCCCAAGAAGTGGTTTTGCCTTTGCAGGAATCGAGCACACGAACCCGCCAGGCCTGAGAAGCGAGTGGCGAGTGGTTGGAGGAAGCATGAGAGGCAGGGCGGCCACCCACTGTGGAGAGCCACTCCACTTAATACGAATCAATTTATCGCGCTGCAGAGGGACAGCCGAGCCGGTCCTCTGTTGTCCTTGTCCCCCGCACCCCTCAACCTCACACCTGTTAGTGGGCCCAAAAGAGCAAGTTCTGATTCACTGCACATTAGCGTTTTCTTGGGATGCTTTCACAATCTGGATTAGTCTATTGTTATAGAGAGGTTTATCGGAAAAGCAGATCAATGGCTAAGAGGCAATAGCTCGCACCTACAAAAATTGTCGTTTGGTTTAACTGCCGGTACATTATTATTATTATTATTATTATTATTATTATTATTATTATTATTATTATTATTATTATTATTATTATTATTATATTGCCATTTATACCCGAACCCACGCTTTCAGAAGTCGAAATTGCGATAGAAAATCTGAAAAAATACAAGTCTCCAGGTATCGATCAAATTCCAGCAGAATTAATACAAGAGGGTGGAAGTGCATTATGTAGCGAAATTTATAAACTTGTACTTGCTATTTGGGAAAAGGAAATTGTACCAGAACAATGGAAGGAGTCCATAATTGTACCTATTTTTAAAAAGGGGGACAAAACCAACTGTGGTAACTTTCGAGGAATATCACTTTTGTTGACGTCGTACAAAATTTTGTCCAATATTCTTTTGAGAAGATTAACTCCGTACGTAGATGAAATTATTGGGGATCATCAGTGCGGTTTTCGGCGTAATAGATCGACTATTGATCAGATTTTTTGTATTCGACAGATAATGGAGAAAAAATGGGAGTATAAGGGTACAGTACATCAGTTATTCATAGATTTCAAAAAGGCATATGACTCGGTGAAGAGGGAAGTATTACATGATATTCTTATTGAATTTGGTATTCCCAAGAAACTAGTTCGATTAATTAAAATGTGTCTCAGTGAAACATACAGCAGAGTCCGTATAGGTCAGTTTCTATCTGATGCTTTTCCAATTCACTGCGGGCTAAAGCAGGGAGATGCACTATCACCTTTACTTTTTAACTTCGCGCTTGAATATGCCATTAGGAAAGTTCAGGATAACAGGCAGGGTTTGGAATTGAACGGGTTACATCAGCTTCTTGTCTATGCGGATGACGTGAATATGTTAGGAGAAAATACACAAACGATTAGGGAAAACACGGAAATTTTACTTGAAGCAAGTAGAGCGATCAGTTTGGAAGTAAATCCCGAAAAGACAAAGTATATGATTATGTCTCGTGACCAGAATACTGTACGAAATGGAAATATAAAAATTGGAGATTTATCCTTCGAAGAGGTGGAAAAATTCAAATATCTTGGAGCAACAGTAACAAATATAAATGACACTCGGGAGGAAATTAAACGCAGAATAAATATGGGAAATGCGTGTTATTATTCGGTTGAGAAGCTCTTATCATCCAGTCTGCTGTCCAAAAATCTGAAAGTTAGAATTTATAAAACAGTTATATTACCGGTTGTTCTGTATGGTTGTGAAACTTGGACTCTCACTCTGAGAGAGGAACATAGGTTCAGGGTGTTTGAGAATAAGGTGCTTAGGAAAATATTTGGGGCTAAGAGGGATGAAGTTACAGGAGAATGGAGAAAGTTACACAACACAGAACTGCACGCATTGTATTCTTCACCTGACATAATTAGGAACATTAAATCCAGACGTTTGAGATGGGCAGGGCATGTAGCACGTATGGGCGAATCCAGAAATGCATATAGAGTGTTAGTTGGGAGACCGGAGGGAAAAAGACCTTTAGGGAGGTCGAGACGTAGATGGGAGGATAATATTAAAATGGATTTGAGGGAGGTGGGGTATGATGATAGAGACTGGATTAATCTTGCACAGGATAGGGACCGCTGGCGGGCTTATGTGAGGGCGGCAATGAACCTTCGGGTTCCTTAAAAGCCATTTGTAAGTAAGTAAGTAAGTAAGTAAGTATTATTATTATTATTATTATTATTATTATTATTATTATTATCATCTGGGTTGTGAAATATCTTATCAAAATGAAAAAGATGTGAACAAGAAAATTACCAAATTTACACAAATTCTAGGAATAATAAACAATGCATTAAAAGCTAAATTAGTACAAAAATCTACAAGAATAAAAATATATAATACACTAGCATTACCCACCCTTTTATACGGAAGCGAGATTTGGTCATTAAAGAAAAAAGACATGAACAGAATCAAAGCAACGGAAATGAAATTTTTGAGGAGGACAGCAGGATATACTCTTTTAGACCGAAAAAGGAATGAAGAAATTTTATAACAATTAGAAGTAGAGTCAGTAGAAGAAAAAAATCAGCAGATACAAATTCAATTGGCTAGATCATGTAAGAAGAATGGAAAATTCAAGAATCCCAAAAATTATGATGCAATATAAACCTAGAGGACATCGTCGACCAGGAAGACCTTTGAGAAGACTGCTAGATGGGGCCGAAACAGGTCTACAGATGCCTAATTCGTGAAGGATGATGATGATGATGATTATTATTATTATTATTATCATTATTATTATTATTATTATTATTATTATTATTATTATTATTCAGATTAACTACACTATTACTATGTTCACAAAGTTGGACAGTTAACTAATATATTTTCTTCGAGCAGAAGATCTTGTAAGCAGAAACATATACAAAATGTTTATCTATTTTGAGAAAAATTAATTTTTAAAACACTTTTTATTGGCCTGTAAATTTGATATGATGTATCACTTCTTAGCCATCGATATAGTCCTATTTCATGCTTTCATTGTAGATCTAAAATCTAAATTTGGGATATAACTTTTACATTTCAAGAACAAATGAATGAAGAAGAGAAGCGAGAAATGTAAAAAGTACTCAAGAAAATAGATGAAGGGACAATTTAAGAGAAAAGAATATGGGGAATGAATGACAAATGATATAAAGAAAGAATAAAGAATAATATGAAAGATATTTAAAAAAAAGAAACATAAATGATAAAATAAGAAAAGGAGAACAAAAAAAAAAAACAAAATACGAATAAAGAAAATAAAAAATATGACGATAAAGGCAACAGAATGAATGCAAGAAAAACAAGATATGGGCTAAAATGGAAAAGAATAATTAAATATATAAGAGAATACAAATACTAAGAGAAAGTAAATGAAAGAAAGAAGGAAAGAAAGGAAGAAGGAAAGAAGAAAAGAAAGAAAGAAGGAAAGAAAGAAGAAAAGAAAGAAGGAAAGAAAGAAGAAATGAAATAAAGAAGGAAAGAAAGAAGAAATGAAATAAAGAAGGAAAGAAAGAAGAAATGAAATAAAGAAGGAAAGAGAGAGAGAAAGAAGGAAAGAAAGAAAGAAGGTAAGAAAGAAAGGAAAGAAAGAAAGAAGGAAAGAAAGAAATAAGGAAAGAAAGAAGGAAAGAGGGAAGGAAGGAAAGAGGGAAAGAGGGAAAGAAAGAAGGAAAGAGGGAAAGAAAGAAGGAAAGAAAGAAGGAAAGAGGGAAAGAAAGAAGGAAAGAAAGAAGGAAAGAGGGAAAGAGGGAAAGAAAGAAGGAAAGAAAGAATGAAAGAAAGAAGGAAAGAAGGAAAGAGGGAAAGAAAGAAGGAAAGAAGGAAAGAGGGAAAGAAAGAAGGAAAGAAATAATGAAAGAAAGAAGGAAAGAAGAAAAGAAAGAAAGAAGGAAAGAGGGAAAGAAGGAAAGAAGGAAAGAGGGAAAGAAAGAATGAAAGAAAGAAGGTAAGAAAGAAAGAAAGAAAGAAAGAACGTAAGAAAGGAAAGAAAGAAAGAAGGAAAGAGAAAAGAAAGGAAAGAAAGAAGAAAAGAACGAAAGAAGGAAAGAAAGAAGAAACGAAATAAAGAAGGAAAGAAAGAAAGAAGGAAAGAAAGAAAGATGGAAAGAAACAAGGAAGGAAAGAAAGAAAGAAGGAAAGAAAGAATGAAAGGAAAAAGGAAAGAAAGAAAGAAGGTAAGAAAGGAAAGAAAGAAAGAAGAAAAGGAGGAAAAAAGAAACATAGAAAGGTGAAAATAGTAAGAAGAAAGAAAATAAAGGTCCAATAAATGAAAGAAAAAGAATACCAAACTTTACTGTTTAATTGACCTTATGTGTGTGAGTTAAGAAAAGAAAGTTTAAAATAAAAGAAACACGAAAGAAAAGACCAATGGAAAGGAAAGGTCAAGAAACGAAAATGAAATATACTGTAGACTAAATATAATTTTTTCTCTCTTTTCAGATTGCCATGAAGAAGTAAGACCCATGACCTCAGCACTAGAATGAGGTATTGTGGTCGGCACCACTCTTCGAAAACCTTTTATTTCCGGGAAAGACCCGGTACTATATTTAGTACGAGGCTGAATGAACTTTCTGGAAGTTTCGGGAAAGAGAAAAGTCCTGTCTTCATCTGGAATTGAACCCAGGACCTTTCTTTCCGAATCCAGTTGCCCTACCTAGCTATACTGAAAAAGAGATAGACTAAAAGAGACTGCAAAAGAAAATATTAGAATATAGAAAAATAAATAAATGAATAAACGAATAAATAAAGAGAAAAAGAAAGAAACTATGAGACAAGGTGAATAGAAAGTTAAGAATTAAACGAAAAGTGTTAGGAAACTGTAAAAAATAAATAAGAAAACTAAATGAAAAAGAAAAAATGATGAAGGAAGGTAAGGGAAGAGCGAGGAAAAAAGAAGAAATAAAACGAAAAGAGAGAACAACAGAGGTAGAAAAGAAAGAGAGATAAAAAACGAACGCAAGCGGAGAAATAACAAAATGAAACAACAGAAACGAATTAAAATAAGAGACCAAAAGAAGGTAAATAAATATAGAAAGAAATGAGAAAGGAAGACGACAACAAGGAAAGGAAACAATAAAGGAAGAAAAAATGAAGAAAGAAAAAACAAATAATTTAAGAAAAAAGGAGAACAGAAAAGAAACAAGTGGTAAAGAAAAAAAAAAGAAAAGAATAAAAATACGAAAGAAACAAAATGCGAAAGATAAAAAAAGCGATCGGAAAGAGGCAATATTAATAAAACCAATCATTTAAAAATGAAACAGCTAAAAGGATATATTGATGTAAATTATTATTGGAAGAAAAGAAAACATTGCACTTTAAACATATGAATTTTCGATTAAAGCTGAAACATAGCGTGAAACCTAACAGAATGATATCGGCCGATCAATAGGTTCCCTCACTTTGTGGACACGAACAGCTTTTAATACAACGGTGAGAGATCAATCAGTGCCTCTTAATGCACACAAATTCACTCCAGTGGGATCCTGTAAAAAGTTATGCTAATTTTACAAAATTCTCGTTTTGCTTACGGCAGATATTCCGACGGTTACCTGGGTGATGAAGTCTATAGAAATCAAAATGTAAACAAAACACTAGCAGAGGTAACAAAAAAAAAGTTGAAAGTAAACTTTGTCTCCAGATTCGTTTCGTATATATATCCGGAATGTATTGAATTGTTATTATTTTCAATTTGGCTATAAGTTAGGAAAGCTTAATGGTTACCCGTCCATATTAAACGGGATAGATATTTACTTTCTCCACGCCGATATTGAAACGAATAATTCTCCTCTTTTAGGATTCAACCCAAGGCGGATTCTGAAAAATTTAATACTGTAATAATATGGTTTCAGGTTGAGTAGGAATTTCCAAACAATCTGAGCAGGAAACAAAGTGTACAACTTCCAGAGGTTTCGAAAACGTAGAGCACAAAAAGAGGAGATACGTGCAGACTACAGAACACCTATATTTCATAGAAAGATTATCTAAAATTCCTCGTAAAAAAATATTAACACTAGGAAAAATCAGTAAATGAATTCGCTACAGGGCTACAAATCCAACGATACTTAGGTTCGATTCCTGAGAGGTAAATAGAGATTGACTTGCCTTTCCTAGGGTATGGGGGTTGCATCATAAATAATTTTGTGTGATTAAAAAAAATGAAGAGAGAAAATTAATGTTTGAATAATTTCGAGGGAAAAATTGTTCTGGGGCCGGGTATCAAACCCGGGACCTTTGGTTAAACGTACCAACGCTCCACTAACTGAGCTATCCAGGAACTCTACCAGACACTGATCGGTACGTTTAACCAAAGGTCCCGGGTGCGATACCCGGCCCCGGAACAATTTTTCCCTCGAAGTTATTCAAATCAACTTTACAGAGAGTTATACCAAGTCTAGAGAAGTCCAGGAAGAAAATATAGGCCTACTCTTTCACAAATTATTTATTGAGCCATTTATAAAACATCCCCCAACATAAAGATGAGATATAGTAGGCCTAAATAAGTAAATAAGCAAGGAATCGTTATTTTTAATAGTATATTTTTATTATTATTATTATTATTATTATTATTATTATTATTATTATAGGACATGGCATTGTGATTTTAGCTTCTTTGGTGATATCTGGTATTATTTGGCAACACAGAAGAAACGGCCAAATTAACCTCTTAGGAACTGCTTTTACGTGATGCTCACTATAGTTCATTTTATTTTTATTTTAGTAGGTTATTTTACGACGCTTTATCAACATCTTTGGTTATTTAGCGTCTGAATGAGATGGTGATAATGCCGGTGAAATGAGTCCTGGGTCCAGCACCGAAAGTTACCCAGCATTTGCTCCAATTGGGTTGAGGGAAAACACCGGAAAAAACCTCAACCAGGTAACGTGCCCCAACCGGGAATCGAACCCGGGCCACCTGGTTTCGCGGCCAGACGCTCTGACCGTTACTCCACAGGTGTGGACACTATAGTTCATAATGCGTTCTGGAGTGCTTGTTGGAACAAACCTAAAGATATCATTTATGTACGTCTCTTATTATAATTAAGTTGGTTATTTAACGACGCTGTATCAACTACTAGGTTATTTAGCGTCGATGAGATTGGTGATAGCGAGATGGTATTTGGCGAGATGAGGCCGAGGATTCGCCATAGATTACCTGGCATTTACATTACGGATGGGGAAAACCTCGGAAAAAATCCAACTAGGTAATCAGCCCAAGCGGGGATCGAACCCGCGCCCGAGCGCAACTTCAGACCGGCAGGCAAACGCCTTAACTGACTGAGCCACGCCGGTGGCTTGTACGTCTCTCGAATGACAATTCAAGAAAATAAGCAAAAAACTGGCATGTAATTCGCAACGAGATAACAGAATTATTGCGAAACGCACCAAAAATACAATGAGAAAATTATGTCATTTCCATGAGACAGAGTTCTTTGGACACATGTGGTATTTCCTTTGCTTGAGACTGACAACGAATCTCCCTCCACTAGGCAAAAGCTCAACATCCAGTTCGTAGGGGACACTCGAACTTTTGTGACCTTGGATTCTATGTTACGTTAGAACAGCGTCTTATGTGTTGTGTCATTATATGAACGAATTAGGTTTTTTATAGAGCTCAGATGTTGAATTCACAATCGCCTTTAGCAACAGAATTCGTGTACTTTACCCCCCTGTAAGAATTCCCACAAGACCGCTATATTCTTTTCCTCTAAAACCAAACAAATACAGAATTAACATCAACACTACTTGTATTCCAAGCGAACACGCTATGTCCTTTGTTCTAATTACATGTGTTTAACTCCGGGGTAAAAAAAAAAAAAGAGAATAACAAGAGGCGAAATATATGCAAGTGTCACCAGCACCGGAAATACTGGAAACGCAATAACTAGAAAAGTCCATCACTATGGTGTGTCTCCATCCAACCATAACACACACACATACACATACATACAAGTTGTGTTGGTATTGATGGCAGTATAGCAAGCGTATCATGATCGAAAGTTCAGCACAGCGAGGTAACGTTCCTAAGTTCAGTGACAACGGGTTTTCCTTAACAACTGTCTAGTTTTCATTGTCTTGTGTCTTGTTACGTTCAAGGAAACAGTTTGTGTGTCCGCGAAGGTTAGGATGCTACAGGAAGTTGTATGTGGAGTCAATGGCACAAAGGAAGCTAAAGTGACACACAAAATATATATTATTTTATCTTTAAATAATAATAATAATAATAATAATAATAATAATAATAATAATAATAATAATAATAATAATAGTCATTCCATTAGGAAAGTTCAGGATAACACAGAGGGTTTGGAATTGAACGGGTTACATCAGCTTCTTGTCTATGCGGATGACGTGAATATGTTAGGAGAAAATCCACAAACGATTAGGGGAAACGCGGAAATTCTAGTTGAAGCAAGTAAAGCGATTGGGTTGGAAGAAAATCCCGAAAAGACTAAGTATATGATTATGTCTCGTGACGAGAATATTGTACGAAATGGAACTATAAAAATTGGAGATTTATCCTTTCGTAGAGGTGGAAAAATTCAAATATCTTGGAACAACAGTAACAAACATAAATGACACTCGGGAGGAAATTAAACGCAGAATAAATATGGAAAATGTCTGTTATTATTCGGTTGAGAAGCTTTTGTCATTAGTCTTCTGTCAAAAAATCTGAAAGTTAGAATTTATAAAACAGTTATATTACCGGTTGTTCTGTATGGTTGTGAAAGTTGGACTCTCACTTTGAGAGAGGAACAGAGATTAAGGGTGTTTGAGAATAAGGTTCTTAGGAAAACATTTGGGGCTAAGAGGGTTGAAGTTACAGGAGAATGGACAAAGTTACACAACACAGAGCTGCACGCATTGTATTCTTCACCGGACATAATTAGGAACATAAAATCCAGACGTTTGAGATGAGCAGGACATGTAGCACGTATAGGCGAATCCAGAAATTCATATAGAGTGTTAGTTGGGAGGCCGGAGACGTAGATGGGAAGACAGTATTAAAATGGATTTGAGGGAGGTGGGATATGACGGTAGAGACTGGATTAATCTTGCTCAGGATAGGGACCAATGGCGGGCTTATGTGAGGGCGGCAATGAACCTCAGGGTTCCTTAAAAGCCAGTAAGTAAGTAAGTAATGATAATAATAAATAGGCCTATTGCACTGTAACTTTAGTGGTTACGTCCTTAGGTACATATCAAGTGGACCTAGGTTCGATTCCTAAAAGGGAAGTGGAATTATAGTCACGGATGATAGTTAAATATCTACAGTCCATTGCTGGCAGAATATTATTTTATTAAATTAATAAGAAAATATTGCTGTCAATCTCTTTCTTGAAGAAAACAACAATGACATTAATTAAGTATGTAGTACCACACTCTAGTATATACAGTCACGAAGCTCAGTAAGTAGTAAATATGCATCCACAGATAGTTGCTAATCACTAGGATCGCTAATATCGCCTCATTACAGACATTGCGAAATAATACCGGCACAGTCTATTGTTCCTAGTACGCTCACAACTCAAGCTTCGTGACTATATACTATACTGTGGTAGTACTTTGAATTCTAAGCAAATCTAATTATCTATCACTCGAATATGGCCTACAAAAACACTAATAACATCTCTAATGGAACTATCTTCTGGTATCGAATCTCGCAATTCTAGAATACGAACCTAAACCTTCTTCGAGAATTTTAATGCCTTGTAAGCAATTACACTTATGAAGATGTAAATTTGTTAATCCAAGTTCTCAGTAAAACCGACCGCCAAGCATACATATTTACTTTCCGTTACGAGCTTTAAAAATAATTTAATGCACACATATGTACATAAAACTTCTAGTCATAAAATATGTTATTTCATTGTGACATAAAATACCATACAAAGTAAGTCTGAAATAACATGCAACGCAATATTAATAATAATTGTGTAATTCTACTTTGCATTCACGTAATTTAATTGCAGCTACCTTATAAATAACAAAGGTGAACACTTACATGCTAAATTTTAATATCACCGCAGCTTTTCCACCAGCCATACACTCAGAATTCACACATTACAATGGCGTCTTCTTTAAAATTGATTTTCAACTGTCACACAGCAACTTACATGGCCTACTTTATAATCGTAAAGTTAATGATCAGTCTTTTGTTTCAGTATATCTCACTTCAGATTTTTTTTCAAAGATAGTCGTTTTAACAACGTCAAAACTACGATATTATCAAATGGCCGCTGGCGCTGGTGTGAAATGACGCAGTGTCCTTAGTATCTTCTTTAACTTCTATAAGGAGGTGGAAACAAAAAAAATCAAGTATGATTAATTGATTGTACAGTATTAACCAAGGTCTTTTCTTCTTGAGAAAAGTACGTATGACAATTTTAATCATTTACAATGAAAACATGAATTTATTATTGTGTAGATACTGTAGATGATAAAGCCGCACGGAATCATCATCATCATCATCATCATCATCATCATCATCATCATCATCATCATCATCATCATCATCATCATCATCATCCCGTTCTCTTCCTGAACATTATCTTCATCATTATCACCATAATTGCCCACAATTTATCACCACTATCGCTTTCACCATTATCACCATCATCACCACTATTGCCCTCACTCCCTCACCATTATCACCACTATCCTTACCATTATCACCATTACCCCTCTCACCATTATCACAACTACTTCCCTACCATTATCATCACAATCGCCCTCACCATTATGACCCACTACCCCCTCACCATTATCACCACTATCCCCTCACCATTATCACCACTAAGTATCCCTTCTAGCCGTATCACCACCATCGCCTTCACTATATTCACCAATATCACCCTCACCATTATCGCCACTATAGCCTTTACTATTATCACAACTATCCCTCCTAATCGTATCACCACCATCGCCTTCACCATTATCACCACTATCATCCTGATCTTTATCAACACCATCCCCTCACAATTATCACCACTATCTCTCTCACTAACATCACCACTATCTCCCTCACTATTATCACCACTATCCCCCTCACCGTTATCACCACTATCATTCCTAACCGTTATCACCATTATCGCCTTCCTCTTATCACCATTATCGCCCTGACCATTATCACCACTGCCGTCAACACCATTATCACCACTATCGCCTCACCATTATCACCACTATCTCCCTTACCATTATCACCACTATCCCCCTGACCATTATCACCACTATTCCCCTCACAATTATCATCAGTATCCCCCTCACCATTATTACAACTATCCCTTTCACCGTTATCACCACTATGCCTTCTCACCATTATCACCACTATCGCCTTCACCATTATCACCACCATCCCCTCACCATTGTTACCATTATCACCCCCATCCCCCTACTATTATCACCAACTAGTCTCAACCCGGATTCCGGACAAATAAAATTATTAAATATCCAAAAAAGTGTTGGGGGATTCACAGGACCCTTCTAATTATGTAGCGTTTATGCTCTCGTTGAAATGTTATTGTGATATTTGGATTTTTAAGGATTGTGAATATGATTGAAAGTGAAAGATATTCAACGCAGTTTGTGTTGTGTTATTAATGATTACTTCCCTTTATTTCTTTATTGAATGTATACTATACATATGTACAAGACGTATTTACAATAGAATTACTGTGTTTCATCTGAATGATCCGTTGCTAAGGAAGTGACGTTAGATTAGTGTGAAGTAATTCATCGCCATTGCTAAGCAACTGTCGTCAGTTGTTGACATTTTTGTAAAAACGTATTCATTTGACACTCAGTGATAAACATTTCACGTTAAATAACTTTAATTTTTAAGATTCGTATCTCAACTAAAGTTTCTTCTTCCTTCTTTATGGCTGGTAGTAGTTATTCCGTACTTGTTACTTCACTAGCACAATGATACAACGTTTATTCACTAAATAACAATATCCATATTTCAAGGGTCATGCCGTGTAATACAGTAGACAAACGTGCTAAAGAGAAATAAAGAAGAAATTATGAAAAATATTCCTTGATTGGTTTGACAGTGAACAGTAAAGTGGCAAAGCGCCATATTTTCTTTCTCAGTAAAAAAAAGGAAAGAAAAAGCAACAAAGAACAGATACTGAAAATGTATGCGGGTGGCGAGAAGGGGGGGACGGGTAGAATGATCAGAGACTCCAGTCAAGTTCTTTATAACTCCTGCCAACTTCTTGAAATAATTTTTCACAGAAAGACATCGAGAATGGCGTGACGGAGGGGTCGGGAGCCACGGTTTACAAACCCCCGGTCCCCACACGACTCAGCGTGACGCATTGCTCTTAACATGTGACTTTCGAAAATGAGCTATAAATTTTTGTTCTGCACTAAAATTGGACCTTAAAACATTTTACTTGGAATTTTTTTCTCTCGTTAAGCAAAACTCACGCACTAAAAAAAAAAAAAAAAAAAAACACGTGGTGTCCAATAGCCAGCATTCCACTCTCTTTTCTTTAGTCAGCAAAGAAAATAATATCTCAAAGCACGAACAATAAATATTAACGAATCGATTCATGAACACAAAATAAGAATTTGTGTGAAAAAGTAGCATAGAAACAAAAACAAATAACAATCACAGTTCCTTCTTATTCTCTGTGCTAATTTATAACAGTACCATAATTTACTTACTTAACTTACTTACTGGCTTTTAAGGAACCCGGAGGTTCATTGCCGCCCTCTCATAAGCCCGCCATCGGTCCCTATCCGGAGCAAGATTAATCCAGTCTCTATCATCATATCCCACCTCCCTCAAATCCATTTTAATATTATCTTCCCAGCTACGTCTCGGCCTCCCTAAAGGTCTTTTTCCCTCCGGCCTCCCAACTAACACTCTGTATGCATTTCTGGATTCGCCCATACGTGCTACATGCCCTGCCCATCTCAAACTTCTGGATTTAATGTTCCTAATTATGTCAAGTGAAGAATACAATGCGTGCAGTTCTGTGTTGTGTAACTTTCCCCATTCTCCTGTAACTTCATCCCTCTTAGCTCCAAATATTTTCCTAAGCACCTTATTCTCAAACACTCTTAACCTATGTTCCTCTCTCAAAGTGAGAGTCCAAGTTTCACAACCATACAGAACAACCGGTAATATAACTGTTTTATAAATTCTAACGTTCAGATCTTTTGACAGCAGACTGGATGATAAAAGCTTCTCAACCGAATAATAACAGGAATTCCCCATATTTATTCTGTGTTTAATTTCTTCCCGAGTATCATCTATATTTGTTACTGTTGCTCCAAGATATTTTAATTTCTCCATCTCTTCAAAAGATAAATTTCCAATTTTTATATTTCCATTTCGTACAATATTCTGGTCACGAGACATAATCATATACTTTGTCTTTTCGGGATTTACTTCCAAACCTATCTCTTTACTTGCATCCAGTAAAATTCCCGTGTTTTCCCTAATCGTTTGTGGATTTTCTCCTAACATATTCACATCATCCGCATAGACAAGCAGCTGATGTAACCCGTTCAATTCCAAACCCTCTCTGTTATCCTGGACTTTCCTAATGGCATACTCTAGAGCAAAGTTAAAGCAGCTCCTTGCTTTAGCCCACAGTGAATTGGAAACGCGTCTGACAGAAACTGACCCTTTAATGTAAGTGTTTTGGTATGCGAAAGAGTAGATATATTAAAAAGAGTGAAGAAATCAAATTTTACTAATAGTAAAAACAAACTTTTGCAGGTTAAGATACGATCGTTTCACTTCTATCTTACACTTAATTCGGTCTGATTTCGTTGCTAGGATACGTGCACCGTTTCTATGACACAAATAAATTTTGCTTATCATATTACATGTATCTATTGTACTAATATTTTCGATATTTTTCATAAACTAGCGCTTAACTCTTCAACTCTAGAGGGCCTGCGTTCTATCGTCGAAACAGGAGTTGAGATTTCTCTCTCTCCCATAGCGATTGTTTTCTCTTTTTCTTGTATTATGTGTTATGTTGTCTCAAGGGATGATTTCACGTCGTGAAGGCAATATAATCTTTGATTTACTCTATACAGAGTGTTTCAGAAAAACTTTGACAAAACTTGGGGACATATTCCTCACAACAAAACAAGGAAAAAAGTTCATATAAACATATGTCCGAAAATCCTTAGTTTTTTACTTATTAGTAAAAGAACATAATGAAACATCTGGTAGATATTGTCAGCTTGGTAGCAAGTGTTGCAACTTTAATCAATTTTAGAAACTCATAACAATGAAAGTTTACGTTCAACGCGTTTCGAGGTACAATCCAACAACTTCACTTAAGTTTGTAACCGATAATAATTTATTTTGTTAGATAATCGAATGATCTTATCGATACAAGTCTGCTGATGCACCCATTGTATCCTAGATGGCTATGTGTTGCCAAGGAGACTTGTTTACTACAGTCATTTGTCATTAGAACATTTGCTATGGTTTAAAAGCCTCAAATCAGCGATGGTAAAATACGTCAAAGGGTCCAAGTATTGGGCGATTGCAGCTCCTGTTGATGATGATGATGATGATGATGATGATGATGATGATGATGATGATGATGATGACGACGACGACGGTTAGTAGAAGATATTGTCTGTGGTGTTTGATCAAAACATGGTAACTCCAAAAAATCTGTTTTGGGATAATTTTTATGTTCACTTTTCCTATATAAATCATAAATTCTAGTTTACATACAAAATGTGAATGAAAATAACACAAGATTAGATGAAGATATCACAGCTACACCACACGAAAGAGAACTGTTTTAATATAGAACTGCGCTTTCAGCTAAAAA
This sequence comes from Periplaneta americana, assembly GCF_040183065.1. Lineage (NCBI taxonomy): Eukaryota > Metazoa > Arthropoda > Insecta > Blattodea > Blattidae > Periplaneta > Periplaneta americana. The sequence continues at coordinate 26,100,504 of NC_091122.1, read as the reverse complement.
AGGACATTTTTGGAATTCTGTTCTGCCCAAACACGACAGATACAAGCTAATCTTTAAGTTATATCAGCATTAAATAAAGTTAAGTCCTTGAAATTATAGATCTACACGAAAAACTTACCTACTATAATTTTATGCACATTATTAATTACAAAAAAAAAATAATTTTAATGAATTTATTTAACTAGCTAGCTAGCGAGTACAAATTACATTTATAAAACAAAAATGTTTCTAGCCACTACCGTAAGAGCCAGGCTCGTGTACGGTGTGGTCTTAGTCAATAATATAACATAAAATTTACAAGGACAGTTTACTAAATACAGTAAGTAACTTAATTCAAACCAATGAATAACACACAAGAGCAAGAATAAAGAAGAAAGAGAAAAAGAGAGAAAAATACACATTTAATATAAATTTACAATCCGACAGAAGCCAGTGATATCCAATAAAAACATGAATATAGTCGACAGAAATAAAAGGTAAAGAAATACATTTGTTAATATTATATAGCGATCGTCCAGTTCAAAAGCGCGACAACTCAAAAATTGCCAATTTTTAGTTATTTATACTACTGAAAGCCCCTTTCGGAGCTCTTTCCGATTCAGTATTGAGATAAGACATATTTACAACCAAAAAGAAAGAAAAAAAAACGAAATAAACTGCTTTAGAAGTAATTATAACTATGGACTTTGTTAATTATTCATTATTACTACATTTCGAAATCTATTAATAATGAACTGGAAGATTATGATATACTCGTCCTGAATACTGACTCATTTCTAGTTGTCGTGGTTATGAACCAGAAATCTATTCCTTTCCAGGTAATTTATTTGAAACTTTCAACTGAACTTGCCTTTTTTTTTTTAGTTGTCGTACTTTTGAACCAGACGATCGATAAAAGCTTCAATTTTAAAATATTTCAAATTTGGAAAATGGTTTGTAATTTTATTATAAAGTCTTGGGCCGAAACTAGCACCATGTTTAAGAGTTGCACTTGTATGACATTTAGAAGAATAATGATATAATAATAATAATAATAATAATAATAATAATAATAATAATAATAATAATACCAGTCTTTAAGAAATACAGTAGATCATTTAGTCAGTTATGTTCCCATTTTGTGAAAATTTTAGTGGATAGATAAGAGTATTGTCTGATAATGTGAGTAATAAGGCAAAAATCTAGGGACACACAGTTTCTGTGGGATGGACAAAATTTATAATCTCTTGTCAGGAATAGAACTCGAGACCATAGTAGAATCAAAGTCTACTATATACAGTCGCGAAGCTCAATATGTAGTAAAAATGCAAACATGGATAGTTGCCCACCACTAGGATCGCTTCTATCGCCTCATCATCGCAGATCTCTCTCCTAGCAGCCGACAAAATATGTTACACTTTCGTTGTGTTCTTTTGGAAAAATTAACACCTTCCTTCCATTATTGGAATATTAAATGCATAAAGTTAATTTATTATTTTAATGAAGTATATTAAATTCCACCATAAACTCGAAGATACCTGCAAGAAATAGGTTAATATTATTTTTGTTTGTGCAAAACGAACTGAAATTTACTATAATCGCTTCACTCATTCAAGATTATAGCGATAATTAACTATGAAACCAATAAACATTAATTTGCATTTCCCTTTACAACAATAATAATGGAAATATGAATTAATGGATTAACTTACGTACGTGTACCGGTACTTGTAGTGTAGGCTTACGTAGTTGGGGTTAAGCAATAATAATCACACCAGAATTGGAAATAAAACGTGATTAATACATTTTATTGTAACAGACTTTTTCTACGTCTCTAATAAAGTAACAAATAAAAATAACAACAAAATTAACAGCTATAATTAAAAACATATCCTTTGAAAAAAAAAAGTAGGCCTAAGCAATAATAATCCCACCAGAATTGAAAATAAAACGTGATCAATAAATTTCATTAAAACAAACTTAATTTTTCTGCGTCTCTAGTAAAATATTATTATTCCAATTATTGTATTTTAGCCATTAACATTTTCATTACAACTAATAACGAACATTTCACAAGCATCAATGTGAAATACGCAACGAGCTAGCACTCGATGGAAATACGATTCAGTCCAAAGTCGACCGTGGACAGTCTATTGTTTCTAGTTGCTAACCGCTTGGAGCGCTTTATCACGAGATTTGCAAAAAATCACCTCAAGCTTCGCGACTGTATATAGTAGACTATGGTAGAATTACTATTAACCCTCAACTGGTATCTATGGGTCAATATAGATCCATATTGCTTGATATCGTATTGTACACTTAAAAAGCAATACCAGTTGAGAATAACTTCCTAAAAGCATTAGTTATTTTCTTGTAGCAATTTTAAAGAATAAGTTCTTTTCAACGTTAAGAAAAAGGCGGCAAATAACAATCAACACACGGAAGAACACCTGTCCTTTAGCAACTTCTTCTAGCCAACATCGAACATCGACTCCTTTGACTAATGGATTCGTGGCTAAGTTGCATTAAAATGTAAAAATAAAAATTTCCCTCTTGCCAGTCCATAAAATTTTCAAAACATCGAAAACAGATTAAAATTTAATGTATTCGAAGGGACTGGGGCTACGATAAGTAGTGAGGGGGGGCGTGTAGATAAAGAAGTCAACCCCCCACCCATCTTCACTTCCGTTTCCTGCCGCATAAGCACCACGCAAGGACGGCACATCCAATTTCCCAAGCATTTGGACAGGCGGCAGAGAGTGACTGACCGCCTCAGGAAGGCGCTGATAAACAAGAGAGGAGAGAAGATGTCGACAATGACAATACAATCAACGCCTTCTATGACACATGGCATTCACAGCAACAAGATAAATAACCCGCCAGACATAGATACTTTCCAGAAAAGAATATCTACTTATCTACAGGTGCGAGAAAGCTATTTCTAGTGGCTTCACAAAGCCCGCTTTGCTCCAAGGCTAATAGTGGCTCTGTAATAGATTACCTCTGATAATGTGGCACAGCTAAATGAAGGGATAAGCTAGTCTGTCATCCATTATGGACGTTGCTTTATTCTCATTAACGAAGTTTGTTAGTAATAACCTATTTATGAAACAATGGTAACTAGATACAGTCAATAATTGTGTGATTATCTTTGAAATTTTTACAGAAGAAATGTTACAATAACAGCATTTCATTCACATAAAGCTCGCAGATGTCCAATTGTCGTAGATAAAACAGAAAATGAGGTTAAAAAACTGTCCGGAAATTAAGGAAATATTTCTGGGAGTGTGGTAGTTCGTGAAGTAAAATTAAGATCGCGCATTGTAGCATTCTCTCTGCCCAACAGCTATTCAGATAGTAGGCCTATATTTTTCATAAATGTGTCCGTTTCTTTCCTATCTTAATCCCTTATACGATCCCCTCGTACATTTTCTCAGATTATTATTTTTTTTTCATTTTTGTTCTTTCGCAAATATTTTCTCTTAATTTCTTCAGTATTTTCCAATTCCTACCAATCAAACAAGATGATAACACAGACATTTTTAAAATTGAAATACGTCTTTCTCCATATTGATTATGGCACCCGTTCTGGGATCCACGGTGAAACAAAATATTACAAACTTTCAAATAGTTACTGTAACAACGCTATGGTCTATCGCTGTGGAGCAAAGGTTAGCATGTCTGACCGTAAAACGAGCGGACCTGGGTTCAAATCCTGGATGTGGCAAGTTACCTGGTTGAGGTTTTTTTTCGAGGTTTTCCCTCAACCTAATAAAGACAAATGCTGGGTAACTTTCGGCGTTGGACTCTACACTCATTTCACTGGCATTATCATCTTTATCTCATTCAGACGCTATATAACCATTACAGTTGAAAAAGAGTCGTTAAATAACCAATAAAAAACAACAATATGAGCCACAGTCGAAAATGGTAATATTATTAGTTGTTAGGCCATAAATGATTTAAGAATAAATTGGCAATGGGGCACTTTTTCGTGAATACTCCGACCTTCCTACCATTTACAACCCCACCATAGATCCAACATCGCCTTTTCGTCATCTCGTCTTTTCTAAATACCCTCTGCAGTTGAAAACAGTCGTTAAAAGCAAAGAGTCTCAACTACCATTTACACGAATCCTTCCCCAGTACTAACGCCCGGTAATCGAGTACGCTTATGTACTAACAAGGAGTCTTTAGTAGCTATTTGAAAGTTTCGGACTTTGGCAAGAACCAAACACTACCCCTTATAGCCGAGGGGTAAAACTTTTGAGGTTTCCTTAGCAACCATAGCGAAGTACAAGAGGACCTGTTGCTTCGTTGCTAGGAACATGTGTGTAAGCATGGGAATAGCAAAGATTCGGAAGTGAAGTTTTGGATATACCGCGGGATTTGGAAGGGCTTGGAGTCCAGGTCTGGACTCAGAACTTTCGTTTCTCTAATTCAAAAGTTTAGAGCAAATATATTTCTTTTAAATTGTGCAGATAAATTCAGACAAGTGAATACTATTGTCCACGTATGGGGTTATTAAAAATTAAGTAGCTATCATGAAATCACCAAACTTTTTAAATCAGTTATTTAACGACGCTTTATCAAGTAGCCCTACACACTTTTCGCTCACTTTGACAATGTTAATATAAATTATTTTAAGAGATAAACAAAATTTATCTTTCGGACAAATAAAGAGAAATTTGTTTCTAACTCTTTTTTAAGTCTAATATATTAGGATACAACAATTCTTTCCTTTTTCATTTTCTTTTTTATAATAACAATAATAATAATAATAATAATAATAATAATAATAATAATAATAATAATAATAATAATATAGATTATACATGATTATGTCTCGTGATTATGGAAATATCAAAATTGAAAATTTATCATCTGAAAAAAATTGGGAAATTCAAATATCTTGGAGCAACAGTAACAAATATAAATGACACTCGGGAGGAAATTAAACGCAGAATAAATATGGGAAATGTCTGTTGTTATTCGGTTGAGAAGCTTTTTTCATCTAGTCTGCTCTCGAAAATTCTGAAAGATAGAATTTATAAAACAGTTATATTGCCGGTTCTTCTGTATGGTTGTGAAACTTCGACTCTCACTTTGAGAGAGGAACAGAGATTAAGGGTGTTTGAAAATAAGGTTCTTAGAAAAATATTTGAGGCCAAGAGGGATGAAGTTACAGGAGAATGGAGAAAGTTACACAAAAGCAGAACTGCACGCATTGTATTCTTCACCTGACATAATTAGGAACATTAAATCCAGACGTTTCAGATGGGCAGGGCATGTAGCACGTATGGGCGAATCCAGAAATGCAAATAGAGCGTTAGTTGGGAGACTGGAGGGAAAAAACACCTTTGGGGAGGCCGAGAAGTAGATGGGTGCATAATATTAAAATTGATTTGAGGGAGATGGGATATGATGGTAGGGACTGGATTAATCTTGCACAGGATAGGGACCGATGACGGGCTTATGTGAGGGCGGCAATGAATCTCCGGGTTCCTTAACAGCCATAAGTAAGTATTATTAAGTTAGATTAGTTATTGGTTATGAATTCAGTTAAGTTATTTATTTATCTGTGTTTAAGTTCTCTCTGTGCCTTCATGTTCTATAAGAATGTGGTTTGTATAGATAATATATTTGTATTTATAAATTAATTTATAATTTGCAATAATTTACACTATTTTTTTCTTTTATATTTCAGGAGATTGCGTATAAAAATGTTCTTTTTGACTTTATATGCTCTCACTTTGCAAATCTGGCAACCCAAGGTACACAGAAGGGATGACAAATTTGTGAGCTTTGTTTACTTTTCGGAAAGGTATGCTTTCGTTGTTTGGAAGAAGGAATTGTTGTGCAACGTAGCGATGAGATTGCATCTTGTCATCGCTATCAAGCAAGAATGGCACCTTAATCCGCGCGCCATCAAGATGCATTAGTTAGTTCAAACATCTCTTGTCAATTCACGTATTCGAGAAGAGAAGGTACACAGAGATCCGTGTTGTTGTAAAAAATACGATCATGATGATAATGTGTGTGTGAGCTATAAAACCGAACAAGGCATTCTCTTTCTCGATGCGTTGTATTCGTTTTAAAACCCCCCTCTCATTACTACTTTCACGCATGAGTGGCATAAAACACAAATTCCTTTATTTAAAAAATACCAGACTTGAGATTTCACTGCCTGCAGGTTGCGGAACTAGTTTTGAGTGAAAAAGCGCAGACAAATGTATCTACTTACTGCAAAATTGATTTGACACCGGTCATGGCATAGCTTTGACGCTACTTGGATACAATATCGGAAACATGATTTTAATCTCTGAATATTACTCTAAATAAAGAATGTACTATATATACCACATATTTTATGGGTTATTGGCCATAGGCATTTAACATTTTCATAAGAAACGCATGTATAAAAACATTGAAAAAATGACAATCTGTGGATCATCTTTTAGAAATTAGCATGTTTTGACCATTTGTAAAACAAAACATCATTGATTTAATTGTACTTTTTTGTACTGAAGCAATTTTATCCCTACACTTATATTTTCTTTCCCCCTCTCTTTGCATGTTTTTTTTTTTATTTGTACATTTGTTCCTTTTTCTGATTTACTTCTTCTCCCTACATTTCTTTTTTTTTTGTATTTGTATTTCTCGTGGTGTGGCGGAGAATATCTGATGACCTTAACTCCACCAAATTAAATAAATAAATAAATAAATAAATAAATAAATAAATAAATAAATAAATAAATAAATACAACATAAGTAAATGAACTGAAAAATAAATACATTAACAAATAGATGGAAAAATAGGTGGATGAACAGATAAATAAAAAAAGAAATAAATAAATAAGTAAATAAATAAATAGATAAATAAAAATATATAAAGAAATGGAATGATAGATAAATAAAAGAAATATATAAATAAATAAGTAAATAAATAAATAGGTAAATAAGTATTAGAACACAAATAAATGAACTGGTAAATAAATACATTAACAAATAGATGGAAGAATAGGTGGATGAATAGATAAATAAACAAACAAATAAATAAACAAGTAAATAAATATACAAATAAAGTGATAGATAAATAAATATATAAATAGGCTATTTGTATTTCTCGTGGTGTGGCGGAGAATATCTGATGACCTTAACTTCACCAAATTAAATAAATAAATAAATACAACATAAATAAATGAACTGATAAATAATTACATTAGCAAATAGATGGAAGAATAGGTGGATGAATAGATAAATAAAAAAAGAAATAAATAAACAAGTAAATAAATATACAAATAAAGTGATAGATAAATAAATATATAAATAGGCTATTTGTATTTCTCGTGGTGTGGCGGAGAATATCTGACGACCTTAACTTCACCAAAATAAATAAATAAATAAATAAATACAACATAAATAAATGAACTGATAAATAAATACATTAACAAATAGATGGAAAAATAGGTGTATGAATAGGTAAATAAACAAATAAATAAATAAATAGATAAATAAATAAAAAATATATAAAGAAATGGAATGATAAATAAATACATTAAGAAATGGTTGGAAAAATAGGTGGATGATAGATAAATAAAATAAATATATAAATACATAAGTAAATAAATATAACATAAATAAATTAACTGATAAATAAATACATTAACAAATAGATGGAAAAATAGATGAATAGATAAATAAACAAACAAATAAATATACAAGTAAATAAATAATTATATAAATAAATGAAAAATCCATAAATAAATGGACTGACAAATAAGTACATTAAGAAATAGATGGAAAAATTGGCGGATGATAGATAAATAAATAAATATATAAATAAATTGATAGATAAATAAATATATAAATAAGCTAAATAATAAATAACTAAATAGAACATAAATATATGAACTGATCAATAAATATATTAACAAATAGATCGAAAAATAGGTGGATGAATAGATAAATAAACAAAGAAATAAATAAGCAAATAAATAAATAAATAAAAATACATGAATAAATTGAATGATAAATAAATAAAGAAATACCATAGATGGAAAAATAGGTGGATGATAGATTAATAAATAAAGAAAATAAAAACAAATAATTAATTAATTAAATAACATATGGTTGTTAAGTAAAAGCCTCATATTCTCTTATTTTACAAATTTATTGTCATAGCTTGCTAATTTCTACTCATGACCTATTGATTAAAATTATTTCTTGTTTGTTTTTACACATGCATTCCTAATGGAAATGTCAAATCGCTATATTCTATAGGCAAGATACGCATTTATATTATATTATTTATATTGAAAAAATAACATTTGAATTTGTTGTTCACATATATACAAATAAAATTCAAGATCTCTAATTCCTCTGCTTTAAAACATAAATTTTATTATATTCATAAAACGTCAGTATGTGCTCACGACATCTCGTGACAAAATTATGAACATTAATACATTTTCACTTGTTTATACATCAAGAAGGCTTTTCTAATTGTTGTAACACCACAGTCTAGTATATACATTCAAGAAGCTTGAGTTGTTGAGGGTACTAGGAACAACAGACTGTGACGGTACTATTTCGCATTGTCTGTGATGAGGCGATAGTAGCGATCCTAGCGGTTAGCAACTATCTGTGGATGCATATTTACTACGTATTGAGCTTCGTGACTGTATATACTAGACTGTGGTGACACTATATTTCAGATATTCGACCTCTTACATACTAGAAAATGGCGACTTCGTTAACAAAATGGAGGATATAAATACTATTTATTTTAGTCGTGTATCTCAGCAAGAATAGTTTATGATTAAACAGCCACGCAGTATAGAAAAACAAGGAAATAAATCGAAATCGAGATCGTAAGTCGCCGAGAACGCTGTCACTTTCGATACGTCGTGTCAAGGATCTGTCCCGTCGTCCTTGTATCTGAGGAATGCAATATGCTGTGATCACGATATCGCTCTCACGAGGTCGTCTCATTCTTTCACTCCCTAATTTTTATAATTTGCAATTCGGAATCACCACGCCAAGCCATAAGCTCCATTATCTGTAATGCATAACCATTAGCCAGTAAATTTTTATTCATTACATTTTTCATACGTTGAACTGGTATGAAATTCTTTCACTGCAAAGACTCTGGGTCAAGAAATCTAGGATCTACGAATATTAAAAAAAATAAGAACAGTTACCATAATCAAAACAAACATTCTGTAATTTTCACTTCAATTTTTTTTCTCCATCGAGTCAATATTTCTGTAACCGAACAGGTTATCGCCTTTACTTCATATCCCGATTATTTTGACACGATTTCTGAAGTTTCTTCAAGTTTTCTTAAGAAGAAAATGGGATATTAATTTTTAATAAGGCATGATCCATGTCCTCAAACTATAGAGTAAAGCTTGGTAATACTGTGATACGAGTAATATTGTGATAGTTCTTTTTGAGAATTTATTACAATTTTACTGAGCGAGAGGAAGATCGGTGTTTTGCGTCAACGTATTAAGGGAATATTCATGGACATGTTCCTCCACAAAACCGGTCCTTCTCTAGCTCAGTAAAATTGTAATAAATTCTCAAAAAGAACTATCACAATATTACTCTATCACAGTATTACTAACCTTTACTTCAAAGCAATAATAAAATTCATATTATTATGCCTTTACGCTATAAAAAGTGGCCAAGTCATACAATATAAATCATAAAACAAAATTTAAATTTATAATACAATGTCTCAACACATTAAAATTCACTAACAGATTAGAAAGGTTCCTTATCAACAAATCATAAGCAATCATATACAGGGTGACTCAAAAGGAAAGGTCAACCGGCGAGGAGGTGAATCAAAGCGAAGTTTAGAGCAGAAAATCCCTTTGTCATTTTTTTTATTTGCAACCGTTTCACAGTTATAACGGACGAAACATTTAATCCATAATTGAGACGATTTACGATCATAATATTAGTAACAATAATTTAAATAATTTATACTCCAAATTCTAAATGAGGCAGTAGAGCAAGTGGACAGATTCAAATACTTGGGGTGTACTATAAGCAGTAACATGAACTGCTGCCAGGAAGTCAAAAGGAGGATAGCAATGGCCAAGGAAGCTTTTAACAGAAAAAGAAGCATCTTCTGCAGACCTCTGGAAAAAAAAAACTAAGGAAGAGGCCAGTGAAGTGCTTTGTGTGGAGTGAGGCATTATATGATGCAGAAACATGAACATTACGACGAAGTGAAGAGAAGCGACTAGAAGCATTTGAAATGTGGATGTAGAGAAGAATGGAGCGTGTGAAATGGAAAGATAGAATAAGAAACGGAGCTGTGTTGGAAAGAGTGGGTGAAGAAAGAATGATGCTGAAACTGATCAGGAAAATAATGAGAAATAGGCTGGGATACTGGCTTAGAAGAAACTGCCTACTGAAGGATGTACTGGAATGAATGGTGAACGAAAGAGAAATTCGGGATAGAAGAAATCAGATTATAGAAAACGTTAAAATACATGGATCATATGCAGAGACAAAGACGAAGGCGGAAAATAGAGTGCTGGGTTTGCAGTGAAAGACCTGCCATTGGGCAGAACACAATGAATGAATGAATTTATACTCAGTACATTTTAATGGAGCAAATGCTCAAAATGTCCTTCTCTCGCACGCAACCATGCCTGGATGCTTCTTTAATAACGATGTCCACACTATCCACCAGCCCGTTTTGTTGTCCCACGTCTGCTGCAACTGCATCAATTCGTTGCAGCAAAACATCTGCATAAGTAATCTGTGTAATGTAGGCTACACCTTTTATTTCATAGGCTATAGGCCCATAAAATGGAATCCAGATGACCATACCAGCTAAGCCACAGGTCCTGCCCTACATATCCATCAACCTGGATAATGTTCATCCAACCGCCGATGAACAGAAAGTGGAAATTGTGCCGGTGCGCCATCCAGCTCATACCACATGCACTGACGCATATTGAGAAATACGTCTACATCGTCCAGCAATGGGCAGTTTTTTCTGAAGGAAATGAAGACAATGTGAGCCTTCTATTCTGCCTGCCAACACGTATGGACATAATTGAACTACCACCAACTATTCTAGGCCAGATGTTGATACTAAATCATCTTAATTGTGCATTATGTGACATTTTTATTTTTAACTGACTTTGCATTGTATGGAGATCTTTGGGACATTCTGTGTATTATAGAATAACAAGTTAATATGAATGATCGAAGAGAAAGAAGCGAGAAAAACCAATGAATTGAACAGATCTATGAATGAATAAATAAGTAAATAAACAAATAAACAAACAAAAACAAATAAATAAATAAATAAATACATAAAAATAAATAAATACATGAAAATAAATAAATAAACAAAACCAAATAAATAAACAAATAAATAAATAAACAAAAAATAAATAAATAAACAAAAATATATAAATAAATAAATAAATAAACAAATAAATAAATAAACAAAAAACAAATAAATAAATAGATAAATAAACAAACAAAAAACAAACAAATAAAAAATAAATAAACAAAAAACAAACAAATAAATAAACAAATAAATAAATAAACAAACAAAAACAAATAAATAAATAAATAAATAAACGAAAAAAACAAATAAGTAAATAAACAAAAAAAAACAAATAAATAAATAAACAAAAAACCAAATAAACAAATAAATAAATAAACAAACAAATAACAAATAAATAAATAAATAAACAAACAAATAAGTATATAAATAACTAAATAAATAAACAAACGAAAAAAAAAACAAATAAATAACTAAACAAAAAACAAATAAATAAATAAACAAAAAACCAAATAAAGGAATAAATAAACAAATAAACAAACAAAAAATAAATAAACAAACAAATAAATAAATAAATAACAAATAAATACAGGCAAATAAAATGAATAAATGAACACACAACAGTCGGTAGGTCTGTTATTTGTGACAATAGCCAATTAAAATTGTTTACAAATTTTCAGAACGTGCAATGTAATGTACAGTCACAAATTAAATCCAAGAGATGAACACAAAGAAAAGAACGAAGCAATTTAAGTGCAAATGGTATCACAAGAAATTTGCTGCAAAATAAATCGAGAGGCAGTGAAGACTGGTGTTCGGGATACATGTGGACGGTCGAGAGGGGACGAGAATGCATTCTTCTTGCAATTTTTCTCTCATGGTAATGGGCTTGGACACCTTCCAACCTAAATTCCGCGTGTTCATTTCCAACCAGGTCCACTATGCACCTCACACGCGCATGACCTACCGTAGAGATCCGGTAGTTCACTGTCTATGGATTTTTGTATTATGTAATGTGCTAATTTAACGACGTTTCCAAGGAAACAAAGATGGGCCTAAATAAAGATCCATTTGGACGCACTGTATCAGAAATTTGGTTTGATTTTTTTTTATCTTTTTAGTAAATTCTCATTTTATAGAATTTATTGACAGTGGCGTACGTTACTCTTAAAGCACACTTTTGAGGAAACTTGGTAGAGTTTGCCAGCTTTACTTTACTTAAAAAAATAATTTTATCCAGAACTCTAACAGATATACAAAAGAAAATTTCACCAATCATAAAACAAGCCCTATTAATTAATATTTGAGGAGAAAAATTCGCTCCGGCGCCGGGGATCGAACTCGGGTCCTTGGTTCTTCGTACCAAGCGCTCTGACCACTGAGCTACGCCGAATTCAATCCACAGCACCGGACCGAACTTCTCTCCTTCAGTGTTTCCCTTTGTGGCCTGACTCCAAGTTAGGCATATATGTTGACGTATATGTCTAGTGTCAACTGCCATTATACAAGGGGCGCACTCAGTTGAGCGACTTATTTGGCCGGGATTCCGCAGTTAAGTGCACAGTAATCTGTACAGACATATGCACTGCTAGGTATGAGAATATTAAAGATATTTTTATTAATTTGTCCTATAGAATGATATCTGTAATATTGACAATTACCGGTAATATTACAGATATTATTCTGTAGGACAAATTAATAAAAATATCTTTAACATACTCAAGCTCTATTAAGTTGATTGATACCCACAATAAGCACATTGTAGAATGCGTTTGGATCTGAAGAAAGCAGCAAAACAGTACACGATGGTCTGTTAATGTGACGGGAATTCAAGCCCCGGCATACCGGTAAAGCATAATGTCGTAAACACGTTCACGTCTGAGTGCATCTGACAAAGTAGACATTATTCAACGCCTTGAAAATGGCGCAGATATTAAGAAAATTGCTGGAGAGTTTAAGGTAATACTTAATTAAATAATTAATTTGTTTACTTATTTATTTTCAATTCATTTATTTATTTACTTACCTATTTATTTATTACTGTATTTTACAGATAGAAATAGAATTAATTTGTATTAACGTTGCATCATATTCACTTTTAATAATGTATTCACAACTCTTAAATACCCATTCCTATATGATCGATTTTTTACTGTCTATAATATTCCTTATCTTTCATGCTCTACCTAAACATGACGCTAGCCGATTGCAGAGGACTTGTTCCGAGTGTAAACATTGAGTTTCTCTTATATCGACGGAGCAGTGTAACTATAGGATTATTTTATTTCAGTTACCAATAGAGTAGGTTTAATTTTTACTTAATTAATAAGAAAAAATGTTTCTCTCTTCTTAACTTTTACAATAAACTGTCTAGCTTTTATTAATCAGTTAATCTTTTAGTACTTTGATTTTTATTGTACTTGTAAATTTAACATTAATTGTAACTATAATTGTAATTGTATTCTTAATATTGTAGTTGTAATCCCCTGGTAGAGGGGAAGAGAAGATCTGATGGCCTTATCTATACCAGGTTAAATAAATAAATAAATAAATAAATAAATAAACAAATAAATAAATAAATAAATAAATAAATAAATAAATAATATAATTAAACACGAAATAACAATCTCGGGATTAAATGTTGAATGTAAGTTGTAAGAATGAAGAAGCACTCAGGTTTAGTAATTAAGTATAATTTTATTTATAGCAAACAGTTCGCTATCTTATATGCATTGAAAGTAAGCATGTCTGTTACTATAGCAACCATCGTGCTATATCGTTTCCTTCCATTTGCGCTGCATGTGCCTCGACATTTACAATTTTCTCTCTTCACTCAAATTCACGGGCGAATTTTTTCAATTTAACCTCTCAACTACTGATTTTTGCTCAATTGAGATTGTAGCCAGGTTCGTTACGAATCGTTTGACACTACTGCGAACGTTCTATGGTTTCACATTCTCGAGTTACACTGTCTCTTCTTCCACGCGATTTCCAATTCGTGCCTCAACTTCCCCCCCCCTCTCGAGTACCACTACATGACGTCATCAACCCAAGGTCATTGTTGGATACTCGTGATCTTTTTCTATAGATAGGCGTTTACTTCACTGAAATATGCCGTGTAGTTTAGAATTTATAGGCGCGACAAAACTGGCCTGAAAATGTCTAGGTCGACTTTCTGGACCACGAGCTTGCCCAACTTACTACTTACTACTTACTGGCTTTTAAGGAACCCGGAGGTTCATTGCCGCCCTTACATAAGCCCGCCATTGGTCCCTATCCTGAGCAAGATTAATCCATTCTCTATCATCATATTCCACTTCCCTCAAATCCATTTTAATATTATCTTCCCATCTACGTCTCGGCCTCCCTAAAGGTCTTTTTCCCTCCGGCCTCCCAACTAACACTCTATATGCATTTCTGGATTCGCCCATACGTGCTACATGCCCTGCCCATCTCAAACGTCTGGATTTAATGTTCTTAATTATGTCAGGTGAAGAATACAATGCGTGCAGTTCTGTGTTGTGTAACTTTCTCCATTCTCCTGTAACTTCATCCCTCTTAGCCCCAAATATTTTCCTAAGCACCTTATTCTCAAACACCCTTAACCTATGTTCCTCTCTCAAAGTGAGAGTCCAAGTTTCACAACCATACAGAACAACCGGTAATATAACTGTTTTATAAATTCTAACTTTCAGATTTTTTGACAGCATACTAGATGACAAAAGCTTCTCAACCGAATAATAACAGGCATTTCCCATATTTATTCTGTGTTTAATTTCCTCCCGAGTATCATTTATATTTGTTACTGTTGCTCCAAGATATTCGAACTTCTCCACCTCTTGAAAAGATAAATTTCCAATTTTTATATTTCCATTTCGTACAATATTCCCGTCACGAGACATAATCATATACTTTGTCTTTTCGGGATTTACTTCCAAACCTATCTCTTTACTTGCTTCCAGTAAAATTCCCGTGTTTTCCCTAATCGTTTGTGGATTTTCTCCTAACATACGAGCTTGCCCAACACAAGTCATAAACCCAGGTTTGCATGATTATAAGTCTAGAATTCTATCCACTAGGCCACCATGGCAGCTCTACGGTGTGTAGTAGTAAATTTCACTTCTAGTTCGAAATTCTCCTAAATTTCTTTACCAGGATTTAGACACAATTGTACGTTAAGCCGATGTCAAACAGGCAAAAGGTTTCAGATAAAAGTTATATGGCCTACTGCAATAAATGTCTTATATATTACACGAAGACCCATAAAAGAATGGCTGATAACAGAGTTTGAAGCTAGGAACGGACTATTAATCCACAAAAGTTTTCGATACACAGCGTCGGACAGTCATTAAATCTTCTTTAAAAGCGAAAAAAGAGTTACCGTGTTGGTACATTGTTGCCGCTATTAAGCCAGGTGTGTAAGGTTGCCTAGTGACAAATTTTCATTAGCGGTGACAAAAGAGAATCGGATTCAGCACTTAACAGAACTGTTCATTTAGACCACTGTAGCTCTAAGGCCTTTATACATAGGTTTGTGGTCTGGCGCCACGGGAAAAAAAGGGCGTAGCATATTGTATAGCAAAGTATGTCTTGTTGATAGTGGATAGAGCACCCATTTACAGCCCATAACGAACTGTGCTTGTACTACACGTCACTAGTTCAAACAAGTGAAGAGGTATTATGGGTAATGTTTAACGAGAAAGCTGTTAGATAATTAGGGAAGAAATTCAACCAAGAATTATTATGTTTATGGCGGCTGTATACCAGTAATTACAGATTTTATAGAGATTATCTACTCCACAGCAATTTATACGTTTGTTTTATTCTGCCTATATAAATAAATTACTAGAAATGATAGATAAGTAAATAAAGTAAGCTACATGAAATTTTGCAGTCGCATATTTTTATTTTTTGGAAATTTTTCACAAATCTGTTTAAAATTTGTCCGCGTTCTCTGGTTTAAAAAAATTTCTTAGTGTAGTGTAATGTAATTTGTATTTATTGTTACATATTACAATACAAAATAAATATAGCACACACATCTATGCAAGCTCGTGTTCGGGGGCAATTTCCTATAAATAAAAATTTTGTACTAATATACAATCTAATAAAAATTTAATAAAACTACAAAAATTAATATAATAATTAAAAAACAGGAATTATTAGGATTAAAGGAGAACCAAATGAAGAAATGGGTACATGTTTGAACGAATAAATACATACAGTACTTGTCGCGTAACTGGCTGTGATTTATTACAGTGATTGTGTAACATTTAGATTCAAATGAAAGATATGTTACATTTCTTCTGGTGGAATAAATATGCGGTTCTTTATTTTCAGCGACTTTTATGATATTTTAATAATGCGTACATTCTATTTAGATATTTATTCAACTAGGAAAAAATCAAAATCAGAATAAATCTATAATATAATATAATATAATATAATATAATATAATATAATATAATATAATATAATATAATATAATACAATATAATATAATCGCTTGAGAAGCTTTTGTCATCTAGTCTGCTGTCAAAAAATCTGAAAGTTAGAATTTATAAAACAGTTATATTACCGGTTGTATTGTGTGGTTGTGAAACTTGGACTCTCACTTTGAGAGAGGAACAGAGATTAAGAGTGTTTGAGAATAAGGTTCTTAGGAAAATATCTGGGGCTAAAAAAGGATGAAGTTACAGGAGAATGGAGAAAGTTACACAACGCAGAACTGCATGCATTGTATTCTTCATCAGACATAATTAGGAACATTAAATCCAGACGTTTGAGATGGGCAGAGCATGTAGCACATATGGACGAATCAAGAAATGCATATAGAGTGTTAGTTGGGAGATCGGAGTGAAAAAGATCTTTTGGGGAAGCCGAGACGTAGATGGGAGGATAATATTAAAGTGATTTGAGGGAGGTGGGATATGATGACAGAGACTGGATTAATCTTGCACAGGATAGGTCGAGCTTATGTGAGGGCGATAATGAACTGCGGGTTCCTTAAAAGCTATTTGTAAGTAAGTAAATATAATATAATATAATATAATATAATATAATATAATATAATATAATATAATATAATATAATATAATATAATACAATATAATATAATATAATACAATATAATATAATATAATACAATATAATATAATATAATATTAGTACATTATGCAACGAGCCTATAATGATAGTAATTAAGACGCAAGTATGGATATTTATGAAACGAGCGCAAGCGAGTTTCATAATATTCATACGAGCGTCTTAATTACCATTATAGGCAAGTTTCATACGACTTTTTATGCTCGACCATATTTCTAACTTGAAATTATTCAGATGTATACATTTTATTTGTATCTGACAAGATCGGAAGTGACCTTGTTCTAGGTCGTGAATTGTGAGATGTGCGCAGACGCGAAAGTATTGATTTTTTCCGAGGAACAATAATGTTATTGACCTTGATGTAATCCCGTTAAACTTGATATAACCTTGATTATTGAATTCGACATTCAAAAACGAGATGACAAATTGAATTTATTTGAATATTATTTACAATTAACGCTAATTATTATAGTAACAGAACATAACCTTCTGCGACAGTATTGGATTTCCAGCCTGCGTGACTTTTCGCTAATTGTCTTTCGATTGCATATCCGAGAATAATCGATACTTGCGGTTTTATAACGGTACAAAGCTGACTTGTCATTGTCTGAACACTTGTAAGCTGAGTTGTCATTGGCTGAAAACACCTGTACTTTAACGAGTAGGTGTACTTTAATAACACGCATTAAGGGACTGCTACCAGGTGTATAATTACTACATTTCGGCATGGTCGAGCATAAAATATAATATAATATAATATAATATAATATAACATAGTACAGCATAACATAACATAACATAACATAACATAACATAACATAACATAACATAACATAACATAACATAACATAACATAACGTAACATAACATAACATAACACAACACAACACATAACGTAACGTAGTGTAATGTAACATAACAGCATAATGTGATATAATGGGTAGTAGTGTTTTAACGATGCTTTCAACTGTACAGGTTATTTATTGTAGATTGTATTGTATTTATTTAGGCCTACATTCCACGGTATTGGTACATCGCTTCACAGATAGAATATGGCACATGTTAATATTCAACGTGAGCGAAAAATGATCGGCAAAGTTTGTCTGGGGCCCTCTCTAGGAGATGACGTGCAGATAGTACGTCTTCACATGTACCAATCCAGTTTCCCTGGCAACTGAACCTCCAAGTTCTGGCTCTAATACAAAGTACAGGTTGGACGTGAGGACATTGTTGTTATAAACAAAAGAAAGATAGAAGTTATGTTCCACAATAAATAGCAGAACACATCATTTGTGAGGAGCGAGATATAGACAGGGATATTTCGAAATGTTCTATTTACAAGACCGAGGGAGTGGGGGGCAATCATTTCTTTGCAGAGCTTTGTTGGTTCGCCAACTCCCCCTCCACGCATACTGTGGGACTTTTGTTTCCGACGTGATCGAACAGACCACCACTAATGTCGGTTAAGATATTTACCCACGCAAACACACAAATACTACTTTCTTTCTGGCACAGCACGGATAATTAACATATCTCTAATAACAGTGGGCAAACAGTGGTGCGCGTGCGATAGCCAATTAATAATCCGTGGAGCTTCTGTGGCAGACATTCAGAGTCGAAACCCAACCACACCAATTTGGAATTCCTGAAGGACAAAGATGACGAGGAATAGGGATGCTGTAAAGTGATAGCTAGTGAATAATGCTTTGAGTTTCTGTGACAGAGATTTTGGTTGGAAACACTGTGGTACCAAAATTGGAAAACTTGAACTGAGTTTGTGAGGTAAAGAAAGAATACAAGAAGAGGAAAAATAACATAAAATAATGCAAAAGACTAAGAAGAGAAAATAAGCAGGAGAAGTAACGAGAGAATAAATGATTGCAGCAGGAGATAGAATATGAGGAACAGGACGGAAGAGTGAAAAGAAAGGATATAAGTCGAAAAAGGTGAAAGATATGAAGAAGGAAGGAAGAAAACATGAAATACAAAGGAGAGAAGGAAAAAGATTTTTAGACTGATGAAAGAAGAAAGGGTAGGGAAGGAGGAGGAAGAGAAGAGAAGGCCAAGGAGAAAATAAAAAAGTATGACATAGAGAATGAAGATGATGAGAAGGAAAAGTAGGAAAAAATAAGGAATAGAAGGAGATATAAGAGATGGAGAAAGAGAGATATGGGTGAAACATATAAATGGAAAGAGAGAAAAAAGTTCTGAGGAGTAAGGAAGAAGAGGAGAAAAATAGAAGGGAAGAAAAATGAAAGTAACGAAATTGGGAAAATGTATACAAAAAGAGGAGAGAAAGAGAAGAGGAGGAGAGATGGGACAGAAAGAGAAATCGCAGAGGGAGAAAGAGAAAAAGGGCAAAGACAAAAATGAGAGAGAAAACAGAAAAGGAAAAGAAGAGAGAGAGAGAGACTAGACATAAAAAGAGGAAAGGGATAGCGATATATAATGAAACAGAGGAGAAAGAAGTAGAATGGGAGATATAAAGAGAAATGGGAGAGAGAAAGAAGAGACGGACAGATAGAAAGAGAAAAAAAGAGAAGAAAAATAAAGGGATAGAAAAAGAAAAAAGAGAAAGAGAGGGATTGAAAGAGAAAGGAGAGAAAAGGAAGAACGAAAAAAGAGAAAAGACTTAGGTAGAAAGAGAAAGAGGAGAGGGAGAAGAGAAAAAGAGGGGTAGAAAGAGAAACGGAAGAGAAACAGAATAAGGGGAAAGAGAAAGAGAGGGACTGAATCAAAAAGGAGAGAAAGAAAAGAGAAAGAAGATAAAGATGAGACATGCAAGAAAGATAGAAAGAGGAAAAGGAATAAAAAGAAACAGGATAGAAAAAGAAAGAAGAGGAAGGAAAGAGAGAAGAGGAAGATAGAAAGAGAAAGAGAGAGAATAGAGGAAAAAGAGTGATAGAAAGAGAAGCGGGATAGAAACAGGATAAGGGGAGAGAGAAAGAAAGTGATAGAAAGAGAAGCGGGAGAGAAACAGAATAAAGGAAGAGAGAAAGAGAGGGATAGAAAAAGAAGCGGGAGAGAAACATTAAAGGAAGAGAGAAAGAGAGGGACAGACAGAGAAGCGGGAGAGAAACTGAATAAGGGAAGAGAGAAAGGGAGGGATAGAATCAAAAAGGAGAGAGAAGAAAGAGAGAGGGATAAAAGGGAAAGAAGAGGAAAGAAATAGAAAAGAGGATGATAGAAAGAGGAAGAGGAGAGAGAATAGAGAAAAAGAGGGAGAGAAAGAGAAAATGAGGAGAGAAATACAGAGGGGACAGAGAAAGAAACCAGAGGCATAGAAACAAAAAGTAGAGAAGGAAAAGAGAAAGATAAAGATGAGAGAGAAGAGTGATAGAAAGGGAAAAAGAAGAGAGATAAGAAAGAAAACAAGTGGATAGGAAGAAAGAGAGAGGGATTAAAAGAGAAAGGAGAGAATAATAACGAAAGGGAAAAGAAAATACAAAAAGGAGGAAAAGAGAAGGAGTAGGAAAAACGGGAAAATAAGAAGAAAATGACAGAGAAGGAAAATGTGGGAGAAAAAACAAGAATACGAAGAAGGAATGGGTGTTACGGGTTTGAAAAGAAAGCAAAGTAGGTTTGGGGATAAGAGGAGAAAAGTGAGATGATCAAGAAAGAACAATGGATGTTAGTGTGATAAAACACCTGCGAGGAAATTAACTAACACAGACGATCTGCGAAATTGAGAGAGATATTTTAAGTTTACAAATAACACAGATAATAATTATTATTCAGAATGTGTATGATAATATGACAATACAATAATGACCTTAAGGTGGAATAAAATCGATTGGGAAAACCGAAATACTCAGAGAACCTCTATTCCGCTTCTACATTTTTCACAAATACGACAGTACATTCACCGGAAATCGATCCTCGGTCCACTTACCGATAACTTCACCCCACAGACGAATTCAAAATCTGCTGATACATTTTGTGCCTTGTTTGTTTCAGACGGCTGGCACTGCAGACATCCTGTATCACAGCCATATAAAACTGTTTCCTCTTTCACTGCATCCTAGGAGGCCTTGAGGAGGAGCACAGTGGTCCCAGTGTTGGCAGATAGACCGCTTTATGCAGCGAAGTGTCAAAGGAGGCGGCGGCAACCGCTCTCCAAGACTTATCTCATTCCAATTATAAGACTCAATAACGTGGAAACAGCTTCAGCATTTTCTGGTGATGAACTTTGTGTCTAAAAGAGTTACTATTAATGTAACACGGTTCACATACATCCACCCGACTCGGGCACGGAATATCATATCGTTACTCATCTTTTCATTTCATCTCAGATCAGTCATTTGTTTATCCGAGGCAGCAGCTTGGATTAAAGCGTCATGCCTTGCAGTAGGCATACAGAATGACCGTTGGTTCGAGTCCTGAAGGGAAAATAATTTCTTTCGTGACATTTCGGAATTTTGGGGAGCGATATCCAGTTTAGTCACCCCTGATTGAGGTTCTGGCTGATAACTCTGATCACATATAACAGATTGATCAATCTAATAGACTTCCAAAACAAAACCTTTTTATCCATTTCACTATGCTGCCATCTAGCGGCTGCAAAAGAAGTCACGTTATAACACTTGTGGAATTGCATGAAGTAATAGCACGTAGCATATCAGCTATAACGGCTGGGGGGATCATCATGCTAACCACACGATACCTCCATTCTGGTTGGATGATCGTCCACCTCTGCTTCGGCATGTGGGCGTGAGGCCAGCAGCCGGCTGGTCGGTCTAGGCCCTTAACGGGTTGTAGCGCCAGGGAATAGCACGTAGCACATATGGGCGAATCCAGAAATGCATATAGAGTGTTAGTTGGGAGGCCGGAGGGAAAAAGACCTTTGGGAAGGCCGAGACGTAGATGGGAGGATAATATTAAAGTTGATTTGAGGGAGATGGGATATGATGGTAGAGACTGGATTAATCTTGCTCAGGATAGGGATCAATGGCGGGCTTATGCGAGGGCGGCAATGAACCTCCGGGTTCCTTAAAAGCCAGTAAGTAAGTAAGTAAGTAAGTAAGTAAGTAATAGCACAGTCTAGTAAATACAGTAACGAAGCTCAATACGTAGTAAATATGCATCCATAGATAGTTGCTAACCACTAGGATCGCTAATATCGCCTTATTACAGACAATGCGTAGTAGTACCGGCACAGTCTATTGTTCTTAGCACCTTCACAACTCAAGCTTCGTGACTGTATATACTAGACTGTGGTAATAGCTTGCAAATGTGCTTCCATCTAGCGGTCGTTGCCAAAAAAATGTCTTTTCGACAGTGGAGGCTTTGGTGGTTGTTCCATTTTTATGTTGCCAATCTGATATGAGCCATTCAGAGTAAACGTGGTTTAAGTCAAAATTGGGTAATGAGGTTTAAAGTAAAAATTCTGTAAAATACAGCGCAGAGTAGCAATTAATATGTCCTTCGTGCTATCCACTGACTACTAATAGTTTAAATAAATTTAATATTAATTGCTTCTTTGCGCTGTATTTTATGAAATGTTTACTTTAACCCTCATTACCCATTTTTGACTTACACCACTTCTGCTCTGAACGACTCATATATTTGTGATCATTGCTGATATTCACATATATTATCAGGCAGTACATTTCACTTGAGTCCGCTGGGTTAGCTCTGTGGTAGCGCGTCTGTCTCCAGACTAGCCGGCCCGGGTTCGATTCCTGGTGGCGTCAGAAATGTTCGTGTAAAATTTCTATCTCGGAATTACGAGAGATGGCGGTGCACAAATTTTAATCACTAGATTGTGCAACAATATGCCTGGGTTAAATCCCAAATCTCTCAGCAGTGCATAAGAAGGGAAGGCATATGTCACTGTTGATAGTGGTTCGTCCCTCGGATGGAGACGTTAAGCCTGGCGGCCCCTTCGTGCTATTCGACAGGATTAGACTAGTGCCGGCACCTGGTTTCCCCTTCTCCCTTCCTGATTTTCAACATCACCATTTATTCCATACATGAACACTTACACATACATTCACCCTAGTACATGGCATAACTCTCCACAGATACACATCATGTACAACGTGGCCCGCCGAAGTGGTGTACAACTAGAAAAATGGGTTGAAGTTCTGATGTGTATCCGCAATATGAGGAACCCGAATCACGTAAAGTGAAGTGGGTAGGCATTACATACATACATACATACATACATACATACATACATACATACCACTTGACGATAATGTGTATCAAAGAAAGAGAAATTTATGTATTTTAAAATTATATTTAAAATCTAAAACACCACCCACACCTGTGGAGTAACGGCTAGCGCGTTTGGCCGCGAAGCCAGGTGGCCCGGGTTCGATTCCCGGTCGAGGCAAGTTACCTGGTTGAGGTTTTTCCGGGTTTTCCCTCAACCCAATATGAGAAAATGCTGGGTAACTATCGGTGTTGGACCCCGGACTCATTTCACCGGCATTATCACCTTAATCTCACTCAGACGCTAAATAACCTGAGATGTTGATAAAGCGTCGTAAAATAACCTACTAAAAATATTAATACATTATGCAAATGTTTAACAGGATATGATTACCAGCCTATATTAACATTTTGGGGATTCACCGAAATGAAATAGGAGCTTCAAAGTGTCCATGACATTCAAAAGGTTTAAATTTGTCGACGTACACAATACACAAATACTGGAGCAGTGGTTAAATCAAGTCTAACAAACTCTTGTCTGAAGGTTTTCTTTTCAGAAGAGCTTCTGGCGAGAATCAAACTAAATATTTCTTCACAGACTCTCATCACATTGCGCCAAATTCTTCCCCGGAAGCGATGACGAAAAGAAAAATCCTTTGTCTATCTCTTAATTACTTTGAAATATGTAACATATGCTGGCAAAGGTTCTAATATATTGAAAGGAATCTTTCCCCCCTCCCTGCGCTGTCTCTGAACTGTTAGGTTATGCTCGTGGAGGCCGGGAGACGAATAGATTACAAAGTTGAATTATTACCGAAACACCTGCTGAACTTTCAGCTACTGAAATGCGGTAATTGTGTATATATAGTTTGTTATTAGCTAAATTATACCTTCCTTACATATGCTATCCAAGAGGCGTTTGACGATATTCTTTTTTTTTTTTTAATAACCTAAAAAGAAAACAAAAGACTACACCAACACGTACATATACTTAAATAGGGACTGTTTAATATTATATATTCAAGTACTACGTGTTTATTATCTAAGGAAATGAAATTGCTAAGTTCTTTACAATTTTCAATTCTCTACCTCTTCTTTTTGTATCTTTATCTCATCTTCAATCTTATAAGATAGTATTTATTAGTATGGCAAATGATAGTTATTGCAAATATCTTCATTTCTTTCGACCGGTGTGAAACATTTTTGTAACCTCAATCTTTCAGAAATTAAGGACAAATAAAAAAAAACTGCTCACATTTGAATATTACGTGAACAAAGACTTTGCACAGGATGACCAACTGTATGAAATAATAAGTAACTAGTTTTTACAAGCTGGTGTTAAAAAGAATAGACAAATTTAGTTCTAAAAAAGCGAGTTTGAGAACGGCAGAATTTAAATCTAAGAACCTTCAAAATAAAAGTTGGTAGTTTTCTACTAAAATAGTGGATAGTTCTCTCTGGAATGAAAATAAGGCTTGAATCCAGTGGCGGCTGGTGGAGTTAATTTATTTATTAAGTCAAAACATTATTTTACGTGACATGGAATCTCCGAGCCTACTTCCCTTTAGAAAGAAGTCCTTAAAAATCGGCCCCCCCCTCTCCTGGGTTTTTACAAGCTGGTGTTAAAAAGAATAGACAAATTTAGTTCTAAAAAAAGTGAGTTTGAAAACGGAAGAATTTAAATATAAGAATCTTCAAATTAAAATTTGGTAGTTTTTTACTAAAATAGTGGATAGTTCTCTCTGGAATGAAAATAAGGGTAGAATCCAGTGGCGGCTGGTGGAGCTAATTTATGTATTAAGTGAAAACATTATTTCACGCGACATTAAATCTCCGAGCCTACTTCCCTTTAGAAAGAAGTCTTTAAAAATCGGCCCCCCTCTCCTGGGTTTGAATCCGCTGAAGTCTGTTTCAATTAAAAGTCATTCCTCTATGTATAATCACCAGATAAAGACGTTCACTTTACTTTTACTTCGGAATTTAGTGTGATTTTCTTTTTATTAATATAGAACTGTTAAATATATTAGATAAAAAAGTTTCAGAGACAGAATTGTTTTCTGTGTTATAAATCTCTGCCATGGAATTCCCGATTTGGTTTCTTTTTCAGTCCAACGTTATGGAGTAACGATAAGCATGTGTGACCGTGAAACAAGAGGGCCGGGGTTTGTATGTGGCGGCTAAGAGGAAGGCGGAAAATAGGGAAGATTGGAGAACGCTAGGTTTGAAGTGAAATGTCTGTTCTTTGGCAGAACAATATGAATAAATGAAAAGCGTATAAAATTAGAAGGTTATAGAGTTATTTATTTTATTGCTGAGAAAGAAATAGTGAATTTCACTCATTTTTCAGTTCTCGAAGCTGTATCTTGTTCTTTAAAATCTACTGCCTTCAGCAGAGTTCGAAATCCAGAAATTCTGGTCTAACTACAAGCAATCCTACCACCAAAGAAGTTTAATTTACTTGTTACAGGGCAGTTGCATTCGATACCGCAACCTCTCAGTTCGTATCTTAGTGTGGGGGCATTTTCTGAATGCCAGATCTACCAATTAGCCGAACTTTTGGCAAGTGGATCCCATTTAATCGAAAAGCAAAGCATCGCTACCATAAATCAGCAATGCTCTATCGAACAACAAACGAATTCTATTAATTGAAGCCCTCTTCTACAAATCTCTCCCACCTGGATGGACGTCATAAAAATAGGACAGTAACAGACGGACTGTACAAAACGTAGGGGTGGACCAAACGTAGAGGAACACCGGCGACGTTGCTAGGGAATCCGGCGTGTGAATTTGCCCATGACAACAAGACTCGTCGCTAATGGATTCACTTCATGAGAAGCGCCGACCGCTGTTCAATTTGTTTGTTTCTTTCGGGTCCACTCTTCGCACGCCCCGAAGCCATCTAGTGGCAGTTGCCATAGTCACTCCGATAAAACAAATGACTGTAGTCGTCCGGAATTAAAAAAGAAAGAAAGAAAAAAAAAAAAAAGAAGACACACAGAAAAGGAAAGAATTGTTCGTACTGTGATCTGGTTTGACATTGAGTTTGCAAGGCTTTTTACACGCTTTAGCGAACGTTCTCGGTTCGAAGCCAGAGATAATTTTTTTGTTTAATTGTAATTACGTATACAGTTTTCCTTCATTTATAATATTAATGTAACAGAGTTTTCGGATAATGATTATTTCTATGCGCACAATGCAGTTCATATACAGGGTGGCCATAAAGATTGGACACAAAGGTAAAGGCATCCTGTGCTTTTCACCTACATTTCCTCTCCTTTTCATCCTCTTTTTTTAATAATCTTTGTCTTTTTCCTTTCTTTTCTTCGTGTTTTTCTGACTTTCCTATTTGCACCGATTGTTAATTGTTTCCTACCAGATGTTACAGGGCAGTAATTCCAACCGATCATTAAACCGATTAAAACAATACCAAGTCTTACCTTTAAAAAATGAATGTTTTTGGTTAAGAAATGTACAAAAATTTAATAAATCGCTCCAACAATTAGGTTACTGGAAACTGTATCAAACAAAAATCATGTACAGACCCAGAAACAAAATTTGGGCATTCCTGTTTGGGCTGATTACCTGATTGGGTTTTCTTCAGTGGCTTTCCCCAACCGTAAAGCAAATGTCAGGTAATCTATGACGAATCCTCGACCTCATCTCGCTATCACCAATCCCAAGGACGTTAAACAACCTAGTAGTTGATACAGCGTTGTTAAATAACTCACTAAAAATATTACAACCATATGAAAAACTAAATTTGAGAAGAATTGTGACTTATGATGTTTCTGCAATTCACCATTAAACAGGGGGCCACCATTAAATATCATCTCGCTTTCACCAATTCCATCGACGTTAAATAACCTATTAGTTGATACAGCGTCGTAAATAACCCACTAAAAATATTACAGCCATATGAAAAACTAAATTTGAGAAGAATTGTGACTTATGAGGTTTCTGCAATTCACCATTAAATAGGGGGCCACCATTAAATATCATCTCGCTATCACCAATTCCATCGACGTTAAATAACCTATTAGTTGATACAGCGTCGTTAAATAACCCACTAAAAATATTACAGCCATATGAAAAACTAAATTTGAGAAGAATTGTGACTTATGAGGTTTCTGCAATTCACCATTAAATAGGGGGCCACCATTAAATATCATCTCGCTATCACCAATTCCATCGACGTTAAATACCCTCGCAGTTGACGCAGTGTCGTTGAAATAAAAAAAAAACATTAAATCGTGACGAAATGTAAGGAAAACTGAAAAAAATGGAGCAAAACGCATGTTTCTTATTTTAATCGCGTTTAGCGATTGCGACATTTTCGTGGCTCTACGACGAGCTTGTACACGATATTAAATTGGTCTTTTTTTTTCGGTCTCGGTATATATAACCGTGGAAATGATCAGCTATGTCCTGTTTACACAGTGTCAGCAGATATGGTCTTGTGACACGGTACAATCCAATTTATTGGGCAGCTGTAATCCCCCCGCTCGTTTCTCATAATCAGGTCGGAGTCCACCTTATATTTCACGCATGCGTGGCCCATCTCATAATAATCTGTGACAGAAAGGCAGGACGTTTCGAGGGCAGGTGTGAATTACTCTTGACTGATGACTCCTATAGCGGCATTACACATCGAGATGTGCAGGAGATGAAAAGAAGATCTAGTCAGACTCATCTATTTCCAGATCTTGGCATGCGGACCACCTATACACAGGGATGCACAAATAGCGATCACTGGGCCAGATGTGACAACACTGCAAAAGGACACGTGAGAGTCCACACCTGTGGAGTAACGGTCAGCGCGTCTGGCTGCGAAACCAGGTGGCCAGGGTTCGGATCCCGGTCGGGGCAAGTTACCTGGTTGAGGTTTTTTCCGAGGTTTTCCCTCAACCCAATATGAGCAAATGCTGGGTAACTTTCGGGAGAACGGGAGAAGAGTTCGGGGCAGAAGAAGATATCAGATGATGGACCGAAAATAAGCAAAATAAAATAGTGATTTCTTTTGTTTCAGATTGTGTGTTGCCATAGAAACTTTGAATTTTACGCAAATGCACTGCAAAGAACAACCTAATTTTGTTAATCTAAGGTATTCTAAGTCACAAAGAAACTAAAATCCCATTATACAAAAAGTAACATTTTAAACATTCATTAAAATAGCTATGATAAATTTAACGTACCAAATTTGTAGGAAAAAAAAAGTATTTATATAGGAACTCATTCTGTCATATTTCATACTGTAGGCGTACCATATTTTATTGGGCACAATGTAGTATTTCTGACGACAAATGTGTGAAGTGCATTTGCAAGAAGGCTGTCGTATAGTTTTCTCTATCATTTTCATTTTATCATTGCTCTATTACAACCATATAATCATCGAATCGTATTTTTATAGTCTCAGTAGTTGAAAATAATAATCGTAAATGCATTTATATTACATCATAATGAATTCTGTGTATAACTAATATAATTAAAAATCTTTGGCAAACTGCGTTTCTTTAAACGAAACTACCTTGTAAACTAAACATCTTGAGTACACTGCAGTTTATCTGTTGTGAGTGAAAACTTAGAAACAATAATATACGTCAGCTGTTGAACATACTTATGAATATTTATCTTGAACACATTGTAGTTTATATGTTTAAAATATTATTTAAGATTTAAGACCTTGGAAGTACTGCAGTAAGGTATTGAAACTATCTGCTATGACGCAACATTTTGACCACATTGTAGTTTATCTATTCAAGCTATTCTAACACTAAAGACCTTGGAAACAAAGCAATTTATCTATTAGAATAATGCTTTATGACTAAATACTTTGAACACATTGTAGTTTATCCACTGGAACTCCCATTTAGAACAAAACGTATGGACGTACTAGTTTCTTAGTGAAGCTAACTTACTAAATAAAGATCATGGACACATTGTGAAGTTATCATTATTTATGATAGACTGTATGTCGTTCATCTATTGAAGCTAGCTGTTACAACTAAAACAGTAATACAGTATATGCATTTTGTAACAAAATACATTCTGATCCGTTTGGGTATGGATAATATTACCGTAATTTATTATTATCAAGCTATTATGATAGCAGGAAAAATTTCTTGCTGGTTATATTATGTTAAAAGATGGGAGTTTCCATGACAATCAACAATGCATAATCTGAAAGGACAAATGAAAATCGTAGATGGTTAAAATGGCTACTAAAAATCAACAGCGGGCACAATGTGTTCTTTGGTATGCTAAATTTGAGTGTTAAAAGAGTTCAAAGGGAATTTCGACGTGAGTATGGTGTGCGTAATGTACCTAAATACGATTCTATAATGTTGTGGTATCGAACATTGTTCTGTGTTAAAAAAACATGCAGGAGGTCGCATGCGAAACCCAGTACGAGAAACAGCTATCTCTTGGTTTGGTCCCCAAACTCCCCAGATCTAACCCCTCCTGACTTCTTCGTGTGGGGTTTTGTTAAAGACATTGTCTGTTCACAGAAACCCAGGAACATTGATGATCTGAGAGTAAAAATTACTCAAGCTTTTCAACAAATCACCCCTCTTATGTTACAACGGACATGGGCTGAATTGCATCACCGTTATGAGTTGTGCAGGGTGCGCAATGGGGGTCATGTTGAGCTCTGAGGAATCTCCCATCTTTCAGTGTTGTATGCACAAAGTTTCAACAAATAAAGTTCAGTAGTAAATGTTTTACGGCGTTTTTATTTTATTCATACCTAAACGGATCACCCTGTATATTAAAACTACTCTTTATGAGTACACATCTTTAACACACTGTAGCTCAACTACTGAAGATCCTGTATATGACAGTATGTTATATATTGTGAATGCTTTTTCCTTTTTTAAGTTACTCTCCATGATTGTTTTCTGTATAGGCTACATAATTCACTTAATCTACTGAAACTATCCTTGGCTTGTCTTTTCGAGAACTGAACCCAGGATGGATTGATGTAGATTACTTAGGCTTTATTGGCCCATTGTATGCCCTATATAGGCCTATACAATTATTGTCCAATAATGGAGAGAAAAATTTCGTGAGGAGGGCACTATGATCCAGCACTGCGACCTTTCACGATCTACTCCGCTAAATCCCAAGCTAGGCTAAGGTTCGCTGCGTACCCAAGTTTCGAGCAGACAATCCTCCTCGTCCTTAGACCAGCCTCCTCCGTGCATCGCCAGCCGGAGATCAGGGAATGCTATGGAATGATGACGAAATGGAAAAAATATTGACGAAATGATTTAGATACCTAATATGGAGAAACAGGAGATCTCCGAGAAAAATCCTAAACTACGACCTTGTCCCCCACAAGTTTCAGTACGGATTTTACCCAGGCCTGACTGGAATTCGAATCCGGATCGCCTGGGTGAAAGACGATTATTGTCCAAGTCCGATAGATGTCCTGGGTGTCATTCGTGAATCTGATGCTGACAGGTGGACCACCCAGCCTCAGCCCTGACCGCACCAGATCCCATCCTTAGACCAGTGTCTGATAAGCCTACCAATAGCCCTTAGCCCTTCTTGTGTCAGCATCGGAAACCATCAAGACTTCAAGAGGGATAGAGGTTGATGGAAAAATAGAGGGAAACGGGAATACCCTAGAAAAACCCTCTGCAACATCTAAATTTCCACCACAAATTCTATCACGATCTAGTCGGGCATCGAATCCGGGCCTCCCCACTTGAAAGACAAGCAAAGCTATTCTTTCTGACTAAACGTATTTGATACATTGCAGTCCACACCTGTGGAGTAACGGTTAGCGCGTCTGGCCCCGAAACCAGGTGGCCCGGGTTCGATTCCCGGTCGGGACAAGTTACCTGGTTGAGGTTTTTTCCGGGGTTTTCCCCCAACCCAATACGAGCAAATGCTGGATAACTTTCGGTGCTGGACCCCGGACTCATTTCACCGGCATTATCAACTTCATATCATTCAGACGCTAAATAACGTAAGCTGTTGATAAAGCGTCGTAAAATAACCTACTAAAAAATATACATTGCAGCTTTTATATTAAAGCTCCCATTTGTGACAAAATATCCTGAACACATTAGTTAAATTACTGAATCAACTCTAATGTCTAAACATCTTGGACACACTGTAGCTAATCTATTGAAGTCACCTCCTGTTGTCTCCGACCCATCAACCTTATTTATAGTCTATTGATTTATAATGAAGTCTGTGACTGGCGGGCTAGCCTACCTTCGATTTCAAACTGAGAAGAAAAGTATCAAAGTTTTCCTAAGGCCAGAAGCGATCGGCCTCTTTTCTTTTCATCTTGCTTACAACTTAGGATGACAATGCCTTTCTACAGTAACGACGGAAGAAGAAAGCAGTTTAAATAACAGCGGTTCACAAAAAAGGAGTTCCAGGAAGTGATACACTCACAAGAATTTCTTGACTGTTGGTTGTAAGCTTGTTTCAACGGGAGGAAGTTAATCTCTCCTAGAAAAGCCTTGTTTCTCATTTGTAGACCATTCCAAATAGAGAAACGAATTGGGAGTAAGATGCCGTGGCCGATTTTAAGACACATAACCCAGTTACATGTAGTTTTAATTGTACATAATTATGAATAGATTCTTGTCAAAATTACATATAAATTAATTCTAATTTATACGTATTAATTTTTTAAGTAGCAACTTTTTAAAATCGAGTTTGAATTTTACGTATTTTTGTTCGTTTCGATACGTGATGAAGTTTCATTTTAGCTTCACAAGATTGTGTCTTATGACTTTCAATACGTTTTAATCTTTTTCCATAATCATACTACAGATATGTTGTTCTTACAATACGAATTTCAAAACCCTTGTTTCGTTAAAAAAAAAGAATAATTATTTTAAGACTCACGAATATTAGATTTTTTCCATTTAGATGAAGACTATCATCTCTCAGAACAAAGACTGTTTTATTTTCTTTCAAGGGGTTATTCTTTGAGATATTTCAAACAAAAATTTTAATACAATTTTTCTGGTTTTTGCTTCCTTTTCAAGATAAAATTGTTTTATCTGGATCATTTCATAGCATGTTTTTGGAAAAGCCATTGATTTAATTCCCAGTATGCTCAGTCAATTTAAGTGAGCAGTGTATTATGATAATAAATTATTGAAAGAATTTTAGTTTTGTCCTTTAGATGTGCAAAAAATTGATCCGAACAAATGTAACCTTTCGTTTAGAAAAGAAATTTTAAAATGTTATATTTGTTGGGATAAAATTTCTCCGCATTTAAAGGACAAAACTAAAATTATTTAAATCACCTATTGCAATAATACTCTGTTCTCTTAAATTGACTGAGCATATTGGGAATTAAATCAATGGCTTTTCCAAAACACGCTATGAAATTATTCATACAAAACAATTTTTATCTCGGAAAGGAAGCAAAAACGAGCAAAACTGCATGAAACTTTTTTGCAGTACGCCTGAAACAACACTGGACACCACATCGGACATACATTCAGTTGAAGGGAATCGAACCTAGGACCGCGAATTCCGAACGGCGTCTTAACTGCCGTGTACGCGCTGCGATTTCTATCGCTCCAATCCGTCCTTTGTTGTCTCTGTCTAAGATCGCGTGCGGGGACTAGTCGGACGTCCCCAGGGATGGCGGAAGTCAAGTCGCGTGTTGGGCTTCCACAGTATTGCCCGCAAACGGCGCCTCAGTGCTAGAGCGGCACAACACGCCTTGAAAACAGACTTTTATTTATTTTCTAGTCGGAGGAGATTGTGTAAAAATTAGAACTATCTCTCCATAAAATCATAAAAATTAGAATCTAATTCTTTGTGTACATGTTTAGTGTGATCCTATCAACTGAGACGGCTGCTTTACTTCTTTGATATGAGTGTAAACTAGGATTAATAGGCAAGAGATTCTTATATGTCTTCCGCTGCAACAGTAAATGTGGGTGTTCCCCAAGGATCCATTTTAGGGTTTTTTATTTTTATTGTTACTGTTAATGATCTACGCTACCTGTTCTCATCTCTCAAAAGATTATGTGCTGATGATATTACACTTTTCAAATCATTTAATTATATTACAAAAATTTTTAATAATTTGAATGAACTGTTTAATTTTAACGGGCTAAGCTTGAATTAAAGTAAAACTCAGGCTATGTCATTTATTATACAAAAATTGGAAATAAAATATAACCCAGTTAATTTATTGGATAGTAAATTTACTTTGCAACATTACATACTGTTTCTATCTAATAGCTATTCTTTGTGTACATGTTTAGTGTGATCCTATCAACTGAGACGGCTGCTTTACTTCTTTGATACAGATTCTTAAATGTCTTCTGCTGCAATTGTAAATCTGGGTGTTCCTCAAGGATCCATTTTAAGGGCTTTTTTATTTTTGTTGTTACTGTTAATGATCTAAGCTATCTGTTGTCATCTCTGAAAAGATTATCACTCATGCTGATGATGTTACACTTCTCAAATCATTTAATTATACTACAAAAATTTTAAATAATTTGAATGAACTGTTTAATTTTAACGGGCTAAGCTTGAATTTAAGTAAAACTCAGACTATGCCATTTATTATACGAAAATTGGAAATAAAATATAATCCAGTTAATTTATTGGATAGTAAATTTACTTAGCAACATTGTATGCTGTTTCTATCTAATAGCTATTACTTGTGTACATGTTTAGTGCGATCCTATCAACTGAGACGGCTATTTTACTTCTTTGATACGAGTGTAAACTAAGATTAAAAGGCAACTAATTGTTGAAATACATTCTTTAATGTCTTCTGCAGCAACGGTAAATGTTGGCGTTCCCCAAGGACCCATTTTAGGGTTTCTTTATTTTTATTGTTGTTTTTAATGATCTAGGCTACCTGTTGTCATCTCTGAATATATTATCACTTATGCTGATATTACACTTCTCAAATCATTTAATTATACTACAAAAATTTTAAATAATTTGAATGAACCTTTTAATGCTAATGGGCCAACCTTGAATTTAAGTAACACTCAGATCTATATTATTTATTCTACGAGACTTAGAAATAAAATATAACCCAGTCAATTTATTGAATAGTAAGTTTAAATTTACTTGGCAACATTGTATGCTGTTTCAACCTAATTAGCTATTCAAAACCTTACTCTTATTACGAAGATTGAAAAAGCTTATGACGTCAGAGTCAGAATCGTGGAATCTTGGCGTCGGAGATATAGAGATATTAAACTTTTATGAAATAGTTTTGTGTACAAATACCACAGCCCTGTTCTTTTCTCTCTTAAACATTTTTCATTGAAACCGTGTTCCTCGGGAAATGACGAGTGATCAGTAGCTTTCGAAGTAACACAGTTTCTTAGCCACAACTTCCAGATTCCTCGGAAAAAAAAATACTTTAGGTTATTTGTAAAATGTTACAATTTATCCCCCTAATTCTTTAACATTTAAGAAGGAATTATAATCTATCATATTTAATTGTGAAGGAGTCATTTGTTTTAAATAAAACTTTTGTGTTTTTTCTTTGTACTGTGATGTTGTTTTTCCTGTTGTATTCCGACAGTATTAGACCTATATACGAAGGCCTGTAGGACATCTTATTTCAGATAGTTTTTTAATTGGTTATTTTATGACACTTTATCAACTGCTATGGCTTCCTAACGTCTTTCTAGATGAAGGTGATAATGCCAGCGAAATGAGTCCAGGATCCAACGCCGAAAGTTACCCAGCATTTGCTCTTAACGGGTTGAGGGAAAACCCCCGATAACAACCTCAACTAGGTAACTTGTCTCAACCAAGATATTCCAGACAGTATGTGAAGTCCTTGCACCCATCGGGAATTGAAACCATTACCTCCATCAGTAATCTGACTTTACACATAACTTTATTCAACATGGAAACAACGTACACAACAAAACTTCTGTCACTTTTAATGTAAGATAGACGGTATTTGCGTTGCCATGGAGATATTCATATGATTTTCTCTTTCACTCTAAATGTTATACTTACCAAGGCAAAAATGTCGGAAAGGAATCACAAAGAGTAATCGTGTAATTCTTTGTTGTATTCCGACATTCACATAATTTGTCTCTAGGCAGTGAAATCTCAAAGTGACTTGCAAAGAATTCGATCCAAAGACTTCCTAGGTAAAGAAATATTCAAATATTACCTGCCCTAACAGGTAGAAATAAAAGATTACATATATGTAACACCAAAAATAATAAAAAATAGAGATGTGACGAACAATTCTGAGGTCAATGTAGTCAGCCTAATGTAGCCTGTGTATTTTTATAGGACAACAATCATTTCACCTTTGAAGTCTTACGAGAAGCTATGCATGAGAAAGTTTCCTGTCTCTGAAGGCATAATGGGCAATCCCAAACAAAAGGAAGAAAACAAAAACAGTGAGAAAATGCACAGTAGCTGTGCACTTGGCGTCAAATATTTCGGAAGCTCAAAGAAAAAAACATTTAAGAAAAAAAAACGATCTTCAAATATTTAATTTATACATGTTCTCTTAAAGATGCGCGATTTTTATTTTCTGAGATCTTGAAAGCCTTCATTTATGGACCATAAAAAAAACAAGGAAACTCTAAAATCGCTATAGAAACGGTAGCCAAGGAAACAATACGTGATAGAATGTCAGGAATCCGACATACGCCATTGTTGCACAGACGCAGAAGCGAATTCTTGAGAAGAGTACGGTAACATAGCAACGTATAACTTACAATACTGCAGCCTTGTCCGTATAAAACCAGGTGTAACTTATGACACATAAGCCAAGACAAAAGAAGACGCAACTCCAGTGTTTGACTTCTGACCTGAGTCCCTGCTCAGGCTATTACAATTACTTCAAACAAGACATCATCGTTGTCAACAAGGTCAAAGAGACAAGCAGGCTGGAAAGTCTTTCTTTACAAACTAGCGGCACTGCGACAACAAAAACACGTTTAATTGTATATTATTCACTTTTAACAATCGGCGAAAGCTATCTAGAGAAGAATAAAGAAGTGTATACAGTATTTGTGGACTTAGAAAAGGCGTTTGACGGAGTGGATTTGAATAAACTGATGGGGATCCTAAAGAAAATTGGCGTGGATTGGAAAGAGAGGAGACTGTTCAATAACCTTTATATGAAACAACGAGTCAAAGTCAGGATAGGAGAAGAAATGTCAGAAGAAAGTGAAACAGAGAGAGGAGTACGACAAGGATGACCTTTATCACCTACCTTGTTCAAAACCTACTTGGAGGATTTAGTGAAGAACTGTTTTAGGAACATAGGAGGAGTGACAGTAGGAGGAAGAAGAATAAAGTGTGTAAGATTTGCTGATTACATGGCGTTGATTAGCAGAAGAAGAGATGATACTAAGGGATAAGCTACTAGAGCTAAATGACAGCTGTGAGCAGTATGGAATGAAGATAAATGTCAACAAGACGAAGACCATAGTCATAGGAAGAAAAGTAAAGAAGGTAAAGTTGCGAATTGTAAATGAGGCAGTAGAGCAAGTGGACAGCTTCATATACTCGTACTTGGGATGTACTATAAACTGCTGCCAAGAAATGTTCGAGGACGTACCTCTAGAAATCAGATGTCGCACGGTTCTTTAGGATGGTGCTTTTCGGCACACTACAACTGCTGCGTGAAACAACATTTTGAATGAAATTTCCAGGACGATGGATTGGAAGAAATGGACCTATTCTGTGGCCGGCAAGATCACCCGATCTCATACCTTATGATTTTTGATTGTGGAATCATCTAAAGGATCTGGTGTATGATGAAACACATCCTACCCGTGTCCTTTTGTAGCAATCAATTGTGGAGGCATGTACTGAAATTCAGAAAAATCGCTTCTTCCAAAAGGATTTCATGGTACAGACGCCTGTACTGCGATTGTAATTGTGGGCATTTCA
Source organism: Periplaneta americana (assembly GCF_040183065.1). NCBI lineage: Eukaryota > Metazoa > Arthropoda > Insecta > Blattodea > Blattidae > Periplaneta > Periplaneta americana. The sequence continues at coordinate 26,063,057 of NC_091122.1, read as the reverse complement.
AACACTTGCTGTAATAAAGAAAACTGCGATAACAGAAACGAAATCTTTCATTGATACTTTCTCACTGTCATATTTCTGTAACTAAAGCGTATACAAAATTATAGTTCACAAAACATTTTTGTTTCTTTTCAAATGTACAACACGATGCACATGTTTAAGGTACACAATAACGGAACAACCTTACGTGTAGAAATACCACAACATACCAAAAGAAAGTCTGGGGTGTTACGTTTGAACTCTAGACCCTCTCGATAAGACAATAAAATGTACAGATAAGCCTGACATTGAAATCGCCGTAACCTAGAAACAGCTAAAAAAAAAAATGCCACTCGCAAAGAATTGCTATTGTAATAGCATTTCAAATGAAACATATGAAAACCGCAATCCGTTACAAGGACAAACGATGTAATTAAGCAACCAGCAGATATGCGGGTATCTTTCCTTGAAAGTCTACTAAGAATTCTTGGTTATTCTTTATCAAGGCAAAATAGTTACCTACGTCACTAGATTTGTTTGTCAGTTTAATTCCGCTGAATTACATTAGATAAGTTACGAATATTCGACAGTCACTCCGTTTTATAATACTGTTTCGACTATACAGAGTGTATCTAAATTGGTGTCAAATATTGTTTCGTATTTCGTGAAATCCATTTGGATACGCTCTCAGAATATCAACATTAAGTACAGAAGTCGCATAAACCAGGGACTTTAAATGTCCCCAGAAGAAGAAATCCATTGGATTCAAATCAGGCGATCGATCAGGCCATGCAATGAATCCCCTTCGACCAATACATCTTTGGGGAAATCGATCATTAAAAAATTACGAACTATCAGACTGAAATGAGCTGGAGCAGCATCGTGTTAAAACACATTCGTTGGATGACCTCCACAAGCACATCATCAATTAAATGATGCAAATCATTTCGTTCTGTCACTCACAGAATACATTTTCTTCTGATTTCTTTGCTCTACAAAATACAAACAAACAAAAAACCATTAAACAATCAGCGGTCAATGAAGGGACAAATCCTTTAATAACTGCCTAACGAATGGTTTTCAGACCCATGTTCTTATTAACGTTTTAAATTGTTTCGATGTTAGGAACTCGTCCCCGAAATATTTGACACCAATTTAGATACACCCTGTATATCCCCATTATGTCTCACATATGTAGCATTTTCCATAAAATAATGAGCGATTAGTCAATCTGTGAATGTTCAAAACAAACCGATGAGCCGCTTGAAATATAATTTACTATATTCCACAAACATATCAAGGTAAACCGCTTCTCACGGAATAAATTCCTAATATGAGCATCAATTCTGCATTTTTAAAGGAAGTGGGGGTTGGAACTTCTTCCACGTGGGGTTGAATGTCTTACCTCTTTCTCTTTGGCTGCCAGTTCGACCTCGAGGCTGGAGCGGGAGATGATGTCCATTGTGTTCTGCTCCATATCACCACCTCCACCGCCCCCGCCACCCCCGGGGGGCTTATTGCCACCCCCACCTTTCCCTTCAACTAACTGCAGGTTCTGGTTAGCCGTTGCCAGCTGTTCCTTCAATGCACTCACTTCCTTCTCGGCCAACGTGGCTCTCTGCAACAATCAAGCAACGAAGCCGACCGTTACTATGGCAACTAGCATCTTTTACATAGAAGCAATGAAAGAAGGTTTCCATTCTACCAAATATGGGTGTTAAGCTTTGTTTTTGCTCTTATTAAACAAAAGAGAATCAATTTAAGTAGCTCCTTATACAGCGTAAAGGTTATTCTCGGCTTTTATGCACCATGTCACTATATTGTAGCCCTACTGAAACGAAAAAAATATGCAATAGCCTAATTAAATTTTGTTGTTCTTTTAGCGGCTGTAAAGATGTACAGAATTTTTCAAAAGTAAGTAACCTATGGAAAAAGAACTAAGGAAGAGACTAGTGAAGTGCTTCGTGTGGAGTGTGGAATCGTATGGGTGGCAGAAACATGGACATTACGACGAAGTGAAGAGAAACTTCTAAAAGCATTTGAAATGTAGACATAGAGTAGAACGAAGTGTGTGAAGTGGACAGACAGAATAAGAAATGAAACTGTGAGTGCTGGAAAGAGTAGATGAAGAAAGAATGATGCTGAAACTGATCAGGAAGCGAAAGATAAATTGGTTGTGTCACTGGCTAAGAAGTAACTGCGTACTGAAGGATGCACTGGAAGGAATGGTGAACGGGAGAAGAGTTCGGGGCAAAAGAAGGTATCATATGACAGACAACATTAAGATATATGGATCATGTATGGAATTATAGGATGGGGTAACTTATTTAAAACCAATTTTAATCCACTTTATTTATTACAGAAGAAAATAATTAAAATATGTCTTCATAAACCTATTGATTTACCACCTCAAAAATTGTTTTTAGACTTTAATGTTCTTAAAATCAGAGAAATTTATTATATTGTATTAATAAAATTCATACATAACAATCGAAATAATTTTGAATTGAATTCTCATAGTTATGAAACAAAAGGTATGAATTCTTTAAGATTGTTTGAACCAAAATACAACACTGTTACAGTATTTAATCATAGTAGTAATTTTGACCCAAGAATATATAACAAATTTATATTTAAATATCGTAATATTGTCAATTCTAATTCTTCCAGTATTAAATTTAAAATGTTACGTATGGATTTTATTATATTGTATTATATACTTCTTAATTTAAATTCAGGAATCCGCCCCTGAGCACGAGTTCTACTCTTTCAGGGGTGAGCTAAATTTTTTCTTTATATATTATATTTTACGTTACAATTGAAGGGTTCAGAACCATAGTGGGCCAAGCGCCATTTACTAAAACAGTAGAAAACAAGGGTTAAAATGAAGTTATCACCATAATTCAATGGAAACATATAGCAAGTAATATAAAGTATACACATTAAAACTAAATGATATGTCAATCTTCATTAAACTGTGGTATTCATTTAACTTTAACCCTTGCTTTCTCTGTTTTTAATTAATGGCGTTTGGCCCAATATGGCTCTGAATCCTTAAATTATTAGCAAAATAAATAAATAAATAAATAAATAAATAAATAAATAAATAAATAAATAAATAAGTAAATAAATAAGTAAATAGATACAGATAAATAAATAAATAAATACCGTAAATAAGTAAATAAATAAACGAATAAATAAGTAAATAAATAAATTAAATAAATAAATAAATAAGTAAACGAATAAATTAAATAATAATTAAATAAGTAAATAAGCAAATAAATAAAATTAATAATTAAATAAAGAAATAAATAAGCAAATAAGTAAATAAATAAATAAATAAATTAATTAATTAATTAATTAAATAAATAAATGAATAAGTCAATAAGTAAATAAAAAATAAATAAAATAAATAATTAAATAAACAAATAAGTAAATAAATAAATTACATAAATAAATAAATAAGTAAGTAAATAAATAATAGATAAATAAAATAAAATAAATAAATAAATAAATAAATAAATAAATAAATAAATAAATAAATATGCAGAAACTAACAGAAAGGCAGAAAAGAGGTAAGAATTGAGAGTTCTGGGTTTGCAGTAAAAGATCACCATTTGGGCAGAAAACTATAAACTAATTAAATCTTAATAGTTCCTCTCATTGAGATTATTTCCTCTCATTGAGGTTCTTTCTTATGATTGAGGTTCTGGCTGATGTATACATCTATTATCAGGCAGTACATCTCACTTGACGATATAATATGTCAGAGGAATAACAATTGTTTGTACACATCTTAAGTCTGATTAGTGTAATATGTAGCTAATCGGCGATGTATGCAATGGAGGGGGAAAGGAACTGGACACCCTACCCCATGGTCTCCTGACCTAGTTGCCTCATGAGTGATTCCTTGTTGGTATTACTTATGGGGTTCGAGACTTGTCTTCGGACAGTTGACTAAGCAACATCTCTCTAGAAATTCTTTTCTTACATTTCAGATATGAAATCTTCTAACAAATTTTCGTCTATGTTTGGCAAACATTATTTAATATTCAGGTTGGAACAGTATAATTATCTAAGTTGTTAAGTGAAGAAAAATAAGAACAAGAAACGTATTTAGTTTTGAAGGTTCACTTGACAAGACAAACTGTCTCTTGATCGAAAAGTCCCAAATAAAAGCCATAAATTAAGCCAGCAGCCCACAGGGCTTCTTCGAGTCCTTGGAAACCATTGTTAGGAGCCACGCCTACTTGGCAGGGCGTGATCTTCGATTTGTAATGTATTTACACACAATGACAGTATTGATATATTGAGAGGACCTCATTTGTGTCGCGCAGTATCGGGGTACGACAGCTCGTTAAGAGATGCAAATCCGACAGACTGGATAGTGTGAGTGGGGGTATTTTCCAATTTCGATTTCTTTGTCAAAAGATTTACACACAATAGTAACAATTTCCTCTTCAGAAAGAAGATCTTACAACTCCAACGGCTAACATTTAATATGCGCATACTTCGTGACAAAAGCATCTGTGTACCCCAACAGATAGTCTACTGTCTTTTTTTTTTTACTCAGTATTATGTTATTAAATATTTGTTACCATAGCAATAAGGATAACTTTTATAAGTGACAACGTTAATAACATCAGGGCAATCTAGTATTAAGTAAAGGGTTACCAAGGCAACGTACAATATTAACTAATGCTTTTAAAGAAGTATATTACTTTTGTGCGAGATCGTGCATATTTGCTTGTTTTCCGCACAGAACCAATACGCCGTAAGTGTGAAATACCACATTCAGTATTCCCAACGTAACACACATAACAATTTCCCTCCTCTTACCGCTTAAGCGCCATATTCATTTTACTGCTTTAGGCGTTTAACATAGTAATAATTATAAATTGGAAACTTAACACTGCAATTTCACCTAAATTGCAATGTTAATTATTGTTTTTAAATATTTGCAAAAATTAAGTAAAGTCTACTACTCCACGAAACTTATTGCATTTCTGATACAAGTAACATTAAGGAAGCCGTGAAAAAATCAACAAGATTCCAGATGCCGATGTTATTACTGCAATATGTTATATAAATAATATTGTTAAAATATTAAAATTAAAAATATCATCATTACATAACATTACCGTTTGTTTTAAGTTCGCATTTATAGACTGGGGGAAAAAAAAGACAGACGTATATCACGGCCTGCTGGAGTATAGTAAACACAGAAAACATTTTATAGCAACAATGTTGAAGAAAGATATTTTGGTTTTCCGAAGTTGCCGTCATTAAACAGAAACCAACATAGAGATTTCATTGCAACTAATTAGAAATTCGTCTTTCAGGTATGTAATAAACGATCTTCGCACAAAATAATGTACGATACACGAGCGGTATGTTTGTTTTCATATTCTCGGAAATTAAAAAAGCTCAACTACGTTTCGCTTTTTCAATCTTTTCCTCGACCATGAAAACGTCAACATACCGCTCTTGTAACGCATATTACTATTGAGTTGCTACAACAGACATAATTGAATGGAATTATAATAATTTTATTGTTAAGCATAATTTAAATGAAGTAAAAAAAATGTTTGAAGTTTAGAGTAACTACATTACAGTGAGTTACCATAGCAACAAATAGCCCTCTAACTTAGGCCGCATAGTAATATTGTTAACTGTAGTTTGGAGAAACTATAATGTTGTAAAATTCATAATCTTACAGGTATAAAGTCAAAAGAGAGTTAATTGACATACAATTAAAATTACTCCTCAGTATCTTTGATCGAAGTATATAAAAAACAAACAAATATGTGTACCTTCCCTAGGAGCCAGATTCAATCAATTATGTGTATTACAGCCATGAATTCTTTCACACCTATTCGAAAATTAAAGAACGCTGCCAAGTACGAGCTGTCAGGTACATTGTTTATAAAATTCTGATGTGTACAAAATCTAATGTGTTTACTTTTCATGTATTGCTTTTCATATTTATAAACAAAGAGGATTTGATAGCGTCAATGACACAATCACAAAACGGAAAGAAACTATCAAATCCAGTCAAAAAATAGAATAAAAAAAAACATTTTATATCCTACAAAAAATTCAATATAAGACACGGTTCACGGTTATGGAAAAGATAATCGCTTCACAATGCTGTCAATGCATGAAAAAAAAATTACACTATATATAAAATTCAGTCAGTTCCTCGTATGAAGTAAATCCAATTGTCTCTACTATAGACATTTCCTTCAATTTTCGGGGGAAACTTTTTATTTTTTGAAGGATTTACACACAATACAATTTTCTGTGAGCTCTATCTCTCTTAACAGAACAGTTTAGTTCAATCATGGGTATCCAAGTAAAGCCAGAGAGAGAGAGAGAGACTCCCAATCCTCTAACCCATTTGTGAACTGGGTCCTCGTCGCCCAATCCCTAGGCCCCAACAATCAACATTAGCTTTCAATTTGCATTGCTATGATTTGACTACGTATAAGACCTCGGCAACAGTAATACTAGTAGGCAAGAGATGTCACGTGATATTAACACAAACAATGTTCACTCAAATAGATGATGCAGCTATTGAGAAAATACAACTGGATATCAGGAGCCGCCAAGTATAGTACGTATGTTGAGACGCCTTATAAATAGGCAACCTAGAGACTTCATTAACTGAATACATGAGAGAATTCGTGAAGCTATCGCAGGAAGGCGTAAGCAAAATAAATGTTTGGTGCATGGGGGTTGAATACTAGAAAGAGAAGGGTAAGGGGGGTGGGATAGTGGGTGGAATGGGGATGGTTTTGAAGGGGGGGTGTGTATATATAGCAAGGGAATGTTGATGCAGGGGGTAAGGGAATTAGACAGGACAAGAACAGGGATGAAGTGAGAGGAAAGGGGGAGGGTGTGTGATAGAGAGGGTGAGAGGAATATCTGTAGCTCAGTACTGTAGGAGTATAACGTTAGCTCTAGCCAGACAGAGAATTTGTGAAATTGAAGCGTTTGGTCGCCTGAGATAATGTAACCCAACGCAATAATCCCTTCTACCCAGGCAGTTCTCCATTTGCTTAGCTTTAGCCAATAGGATGTGAGTGAGTGAGTGTGTGTGTGTTGCTACTGTTGATGATGATGATTCTACTCGCAAGGCATGCCGGGTACTATCTCTATCCCTCTCTGTTTTGTGTGTACGTATGTATGTACGAAGAGATCGAGGTGGTGTGGTATTAGAGAGAGACAGTTAAGGTAAGGGTGGGATTGACGGGGGTGGAGATGGCCCCTCTCGCTCTGTACGCCCTCCTATATCCTACTGGTACAGATATTTGGTGGCAATGGCAGTTATTATACTGTGCTGATCATGCTGCCCGCCTTTCCCCCAGACTACAAACGTTACCACTTCATTACACCTAAGCCTTTCACCATCGTATCACTATTTCTCCCTTTCTGGTGGTAACCGAAAGTTTGGTAACCCGGTTACCATGTTTGTATGCAACGTCCCTTCCCCCTAAACTCTTAAGTACGTGCGTCCCTTCTTGGACACAGTAGATATCTCTTAAGTTGACAGAAAAACCTCGCTTTGTCGAGATACGTGCGTAAGAATAAATAAGCCATCTGCGTTATTTAGGAATAGAGGACGGGGTTCGCCCAGACGTGAGATCAAATCCCATTTGCAGGTGTCCGGTGGTCGAAACTCTTTTATGACTTTATTGAAATAATTCATACTTTTTTATTTTTTTAATTCCACGCTGGTAATCCAGGTTCCAATTCCGGTAGGTTCTTATGCAATTTGTAATAGATAAATGTGGTGTTCTGCGATATGTTTTAGAGGGATAATTTCGTTTATTCTAGCGGCATTTCATCAACATTACTCTATCAATTACTATCATTTATGCTATGTACATCAAATCCCATGGTTCATCGAAGGACGCGCTTTGGGTGTACAACGTAAAATCAAGTAACCGTCATTGGATTTAAAAAATGAAAAAGTGTAATCTCTCTACTGTATCCGCCAAGAAGACTAGATCGCAGGAAAATAAAGCTGATTCAATAATTTATTTTTTCTACTAAATTTACGCACGCAAATTTTCGACGTCTTTCTTCCCACCAGATACGAGAGGGAAACTTGAGAAATGACTGTCATATAAAAATGCAAACCCACTCTTTGTTCTCCTTGTATACCCCCGTCTTCTTTCTGTTCCCCTTATTCTCCTTGTATTCCCCTCGTTCTCCTTTTATTCCCTATCTTTCTCCATGTATCGCCATTTTTCTCTACGTCTTCCCCTTATTATTCTTGTTCTCTTTGTCTTCCTCATGTTCTTCTTGTCTTCCTTTGTTCTCAAGGTATTCCTCCTATTTTACTTGTATTCGCCTTGTTCTAATTGTATTTCATTTCTTTTTGCCTTCCTCCGTTCTCCTTGCATTCCCCTTATTCTCTTTGTGCTTTCCTTGCCTTCTCCTTATATTCTCTTTGTCTTTCTTGTATTCTCCTTGTTCTCTTTGCATTCCGTATGTTCCCCTTCTGTTCCTCTTTTCCTACTTGCATTCTCCTTGTTCTTGTCTACCCTATGTTCTCCTTCTCTTCCTCTAGTTCTCCTTGTTTTAACCTTTCTCCCCCTCGTCTTTCGTTTATTCCTCTTGTATTTTCCTTGCCTTCCTTACGTTCTTATTGTTTTCCCCTTGCTCTCCTTGTATTCTCCTCATCTTCGCCATGTTGTCATTGTATTCCCCTTATTCTCCTTGCTTTTCTCTTATTCTCATTGTATTTCCTTTGCTGTCCTTGTTTTCCTCTAGTTATATTTCTATTTCCATGCTATCCTTGTTCTCCTTGTATTCCACTTGCTCTCCTCGTATTCCCCTTGTCACCCTTGTATTCCTCTTGTTCTCCTAGTATTCTTCTTGACCTCCATGGATTTCCCTTGTCCTCCTTGTATACCTCTTATCCTCCTTGTATTCATCTTGTTCTTAGTCTATTCCTCTTGTCCTCTTTGTATTCTACCTGTTCTCATTGTCTTCTCTTTGCCACCCTTGTATTCCCCTTGTCCTCCTAGTATTCCCCTTGACCTACATGAATTTTCCTTGTCCTCCTTGTATAACCCTTGTCTTCCTTACGTTCCTCTTGTTCTCCTATTCCCCATGCCCTCCTTGTATTTTCCCTGTCACCCTTGTATTTCCCTTATTCTCCTTATATTGCCCTTGTTCTCCTTGTATTCCCCTTATTCTCCATACATTTCCCTTGTACTCCTTGTATTCCCCTTATTATCCTTATATTTCCTTTATTTTCCTTGTATTCCCCTTATTCTCCCTATATTCCCCTTGTCCTCTTAGTTATTCCCCTTGACCTACATGCATTTCTCTTGACCTCCTTATATATCCCTTATCCTCCTTGAATTTCCCTTGTTCTCCTTCTATTCCCCTTGTCCTCCTTGTATTCCACCTGTTCTCATTGTCTTCCTTTATATTCCCCTTGTCCTCCTAGAATTCCCCTTGACCTACATGCATTTCCCTTGACCTCCTTGTATACCCCTTATTCTCCTTGCATTTCCCTTATTCTCCTTGCATTTCTCTTGCCCTCTTTGTATTCTCCCAGTATTCCCTTCCTGTGATCGAACCCACACACGTGTAGTTCTACGTAAATTTATACACCACTGAAAGCTATGCACCTGTCGATATTTCTCCGCTCTTTTCAGTCACAGCAGCTCCACATAGCCATAAACTCTCATGGCCGTTTTGTCATCAATGTGTAGCTATTTTGAGACTGGGGATAACCGTGTGTAGACCCCAAAGGCTGGTTGACTGGAGCATTAGAGGAAACAAATGTGTCAGCGGTATTATTCCAGGAAACGATTGGTTTTTGAAGTCTGTGGATGAATTTAGAAGGGGCGGAAATGAACCTAGGATAACAAGTCAATAACACCGAGAGAAAAACAGGAAGCTGGCACCAAACCACAAAAAAAAAAGAACATCGAGTTGGTATTGTGTGATAAAACAGATGCGCGACCAGAGCACAATGGAGAAATATGTGATTAGAGGCGTTTTAATTAGGCATCATATCTCACTTGAAAGACTGTCCAGGGGCGATAATAGGGGAGCTGGTGACAGAAGAAAAGGAAGTATTAGCGTCAGACTAACATCCATGTCCTGGATGGGATTCGAACATGCTTCCACGGAACATTTACTAGTGACAGTATGTGTATGATGAACATATGCATGTCTGCACGTAGGCAAGTATGCATGCATTGCACATATGAGCGTAATATACAGAGTGTACCGTAAGTAATGTCATTTATTTAAGAGGAAACACCACTGAAAATCACGAAAATTAAAAAAAAAAAAAAAAAAAAAAAAAAAAAAAAATTATCGCCCATTTCACTTCTTTAGAATGTACATTTTATACCCCAAATTAATTTAGTTCAATTCTGATTACAAATATGTTTAAAAAGTTTTTTTTTTAAATAAGACTGGAAGGGGTGTGGCATTAAAAGAGCTATACGATGAAAGAGTAATGGAAAGGAGAAAAATTCTCTCCGGCACCGGAATTTGAACCCGAGTTTTCAGCTCTACGTGCTGATGCTTTATCCACTAAGCCACACCGGATACCCATCCCGGTGTCGGCACGTAGAGCTGAAAACTCGGGTTCAAATCCCGGTGCCGGAGAGAATTTTTTTCCGTTCCATTACTCTTTCATCGTATGATGACGCAGAATATCTGCATGGAAATATCATATGTCTTCGGAACATTAAAATAATATACATATTTAAGGAACTGTCAAAATTATTTTTTCATCAAAGAATTCTTTTTCACAAATTTCTGATCACAAATCTAGTAACTTTCTGCTCTAGAGTTGGCTCCCAGAAGATACTAGATGAATGTAGCGGAGGAGAACTTTAATTTACATAAATAATATTCATTTTACTTTCAAATCCATTTTCCCATAAGTTTAGTTTTCTTGATTAAACGCCACCTTTTTATGCCAAATATTAATCAATCTGGATGAAATTTTACTGCAAGTATTTAAGAGGTAGCTGCAATTTTCTATGCATTTATTTTGAGAGAAATACTGCTAGATTATTTTATTAATTTCTTTTTCGTGACTTATAGGAAAAATAACATTATCTTTTTAGTGGTAGCAATACGGTAGGTTATTTTACGACGCTTTATCAACAGCTTAGGTTATTTAGCATCTGAAAGAGATGAATGTGATAATGCCGGTGAAATGAGTCCGGGGTCCAGCACCAAAAGTTACCCAGCATTTGCTCGTATTGGGTTGAGGGAAAACCCCGGAAAAAAACCTCAACCAGGTAACTTCCCCCAACCGGGAATCGAACCCGGACGATCTGGTTTCGCGGCCAGACGCGCTAGCCGTTACTCCACAGGTGTGGACTTTTCTTTTTAAATTAAAAAAAAAATTCAAAGTGAATAAGTCAGATATTTCATAACATGAATGCATAGAAATGTTTCTCTATGTCTCGTGAATGTTACCAAAAAAAAAAAACTAACCTTAGAAATTGAGATCTTCTACTAAAAACTTAGTTTAAAAATATTTTAAAAAATCAAAAGCCATAAACATTTGAGAGTTTAAAATTTGTTTCTTTTTAGTCCTTTACATAGTAAAAATCCTCTCAAAATCTGGTTGGAAAAAAAAATGATTAGAAAAAAAAAATATCATTCTTAGTGGAATTTCCTATTAAGGGGGTTATTCCTCGACATAATTCAAACAAAAAAGTTTATTACAATGTTGCTGGTTTTTGCTTCCTGTTCGAGATAAAAACTGTTTTGTATGAAATATTTCATAGCGTGTTTCGAGAAAGCCATTGACCGAATTCCCAATATGCTCAGTTATTTTAAGATAACAATGTATTATGGTAACAAATGATTGAAATAATTTTAGTTTTGTCCCTTAAATATGCAGAAATTTGATCTGACCAAATATAGCTGAAAATGAATTTCAAAATGTTATGGAACTCTTTACGGAAAAAAAAAAAAAAAGACTTGAAAAAGCGTGTAAAGGAACGCTTATAAGAGCCCACTGGGAAAACGTGGGCTTAGATATCTGGACATATTCTATGATATTCTATGACATTATTTGTCAGGATAGAAAGTTATTTGTTATCCTCGCAACATAAAAATGACATGTGGTAAGTAAGACATTGCTATTGTTTATTATTATTATTATTATTATTATTATTATTATTATTTCAGGACGTAGCATTATGATTTTTTCCTCTTTGGTGATAACTGGTATTAGTTGGCAACACTGAAAAGACAGCCAAATTAAACTTTTATAGTCCCGACGCTGTTATTTCCGGCGTGACTCCGCCTCTTTGCTTACGTCTTAGAAAGTGAAGGCTCTATAAAGTCTGGGTAGGTAGTATAGTTCGCCAATTTTGTTCTTACGTTGCCGAGCTACCATACGAGGAATCTATTTGTCACACCGTTAAACATTATCATGTCGTAGCTCCTATGATAATAAATCAAACGCAATGTAATTCAGCAAATAATTGAGCGGCAAATAACGTCTTCGTGTGCTTTCTGCGAACGCCAACGAAAGAGCTAAAATGGCGGGCGATTATATTAAGTATTTATCGAGCCTTAAGAAATGAATCAGCGAATCACAAGACGCACACGTTTAAATGTAGCCGACCTGCAACGCGATTGGCTGCCGGAAATTAGAGCGACGGGACTATAGGAACTACTCTTACGTGAACCTCACTATAGTTGGTTACTATGGCAACACTGATTAGGGCTAAATCCTGCACTGATCTCCAACGCCTAAGAATGTGTACAAATGAATAACGACATCCATGCTTTCGAGATCATTCTTATGTCCACAAAAGAAACACATAACCCTTTAATACCCTATGCTACGATCCTAACATCTCTAAATGTGTATAAAACCTGTCAGCTTTTGCGATTCGTTTTATAGCAATAACACCTCTAACAAGCACCAGGATTCACAGCCCCGTCTGTCCAAAAGCCATAATTCCTCCATTGACGATGCCACAAATCAAACGGTAGTCATAATTCTATGAAAAAAAATCACCAGATGAATGGTCCCCTGTGACGTGGAGGTGTTGTCAATCATGTGGTATGAGTCTTGCTTCAACCGATACCATTTTGTGTGCACGTCCGTGACGGGGGAGATGGTAAAAACGCAACAGGGCCGTCAGCGGATTTCTGAATGTTGTTTCGTGTCTACCATAAATTATATTGTCACGAAATACACCTTCTGTCTCCCCCTTCCCCGTTCTCCCCCATCTGAATCCACATAAACCTCAAAATAAAACAGAAGGCGGAAAAAATAAACATTGGTTGAGATTTTCGTATGTATACAGTTGACTAGAACTCGAAGATTTTGTGAATACATATTTTATATGCTTGCAATCGTCACTAGCACACTCTGCTAGGCATTACGTGAAATATAAGGTGACGAAAATAATATTTATTGTAGACATAGTTATAATTTATTTATGAAACTGCGCAGGAAAATTTGAGGCATAAAATGTTGAAATTTTCTGGACATTCAGTTCTTCCCCCATCTGTTCTTTTTTCATTTCAACCTTCTTTACTTGCCTACCTTATTCTCTTTCTTCGTTTAATACTCTTTCCTCGTTTTCTTCTCTTTTCCCTTCCATTCCTCCTCTTTTTCTTTTTCATTTTATTTCCTCGTTTCTTTTCCTCTTCATTTTCTTTTCTTTCACTTCCTCTTATTTTCTCCATTATATGTCTCTTCTACCTAATCTTCATAATTTCTCTTCAGCCATTTCTTCCACATCTTATTTTTCTCCTTTTTCCTAATCTTTTTCATTTTCCTTCCTTTTCTTCATCTCTTTCGCTCATTTTTCCCTTCCTTTATTCATATCTTCTGTTTATGCTCTTTTATCATCTTATTGTTTTAAATATGTCATTCTCTTCTTCTTGCTTTGTCCTCATCTGCTTTCCATTTTTGTTATCTCTTCCTTTTCCCTTCCTTTCCTTCCTAATCCTTTTTTCTTCTTAATTCTTTTACCTTTTGTCAGTTTCTCTTCATCCTTTCCTTTCGCCTTTCCCTTCATTTACTTCCCTTCTCTTTTTCCCCTCTTCCTCAGCTCTTCTTTTTTCTTATTTCCATTTTCTTCTTTCCTGTCTATTCTATTTCTCGTCCATTTACTTTGTTCGCCTCTCCACTCTAGTTTCTTTATTTATTCCTTTCCCCTCCATTTCTTCTTCATATTTTATTATAATTTCTCATTTCATCCTCATCTCTCTTCACCTGCTTCCATTCCTTCTTCCTTTCTTTTTCCAATCTCTTCTTTTCATTCTATTACTCTATTTCGTTTGTATTTTAATTATATCCTTCTCTTTCCTTCGCTTTATTTTTATCTTTTTTCTATTTTCACTGTCTATTCCCTTTCCCTCCATTTTTTCCTCATATTTTATTATCATTTATCATTTCTTTCTCATCTCTTCACATGCTGCCATTCGTTCTTCCTTCATTTTCCTAATATCTTCTTTATTTCTGTCTTCTTTTCATTCTATTTTATATTGTTTTTCTATTTTGATTATCTTCTTTTCTTTTTTTGCTTTGTTCTCATCTTCTTTCCATATCTTATCTCTTTTATTTCCCCTTCCTTCTATCCAATTCTTCTCTTTTTTTCCTTTCCTTTCTCCCTCATCCTTCATTAACTTTTCTCATTTCCTCCTCATCCATTTCTTTCTGCTTTCTCTTCATCTGATTTCCTTCCTTTTTCCATTCTTTTCCTCGTACTTCTTTATTTTTTCCTCTTTTTGTCTTTTCTTCCTCACGTTCATCCCATTTTCCCATCTTTTCCAGCTCTCTTCTCTTCCTCCAATCTCTTTTTCTTCCTGCTCACTTCTTCCTCCTCATCTTCTCTTCCTGCTACTCATATATTCTTTTTCTTTTCCTCTTTCCTATGTGTACTAACTTCATGACCACCTTGTATTGAGAACTAAGAAGTGTTGTTAAGAGTTAACCCTTAAATTGGCAAAACTTCATTTCTCACACTAGTTTATTAAACTGTGTCGGACTGTAAAGAAAACAACTATCGCAATGTCTGTATTTTATATGTTGTACAATATTATAGTATTGTGAAATTTTAATTTTCCTACCAATTTTTTTTTTCATTGTTCTATTAAAATTATAGCATATAGCCTGTTAACCTGTTGTATCCTATAGGATACTTTGTCAATTTAAGGCAGTTCTATTCATAACATAAGACATTAGTTATCTTTTTGAGAGTTGAATGTTATTGGCTCTGTGTTCAATGCAGAAAATTAAGGTTCACCTTCCCCTTTTTATGTCTTTTAACTGTCAAGAAAATTAACTCTAACAGAAATATTTTTGGTAACATGATAAACTCTAAACTGGCTACGGCTTAACGAACGTAGAAATTTTCACACTTCTACACCTACCTACCTTGCCTCCCGTTTCAGTTACCTGTCATCATATCTTAATCTCTTCACACGCACGCAAAATAGCCGCATACTAGCCATACCAACACATAAGACATCATCGTATTCATCATCATACACAATCTCGCTCTCGCGCTTGTGGAATACCCTACCCAGTGACATCAGAGACTGTCGGAATTTAGTAGCGTTCAAAAGCAAACTTATTAAGCATTTTCTTACTGCGTAGAGTAGGTTTAATTTTTACTTAATCAATAAAAGAAATGCTTCTCCCTTCTTAACTTTTACAATAAACTGTCTAGCTTTTATTAATCAGTTATTCTTTGAGTACTGTGATTTTTTATTGTATTTGTAAACTTAATATTAATTGTAATTATAATTGTAATTGTATTCTTAATATTGTAGTTGTAATCCCCTGGTAGAGGGGAAGAGAAGGCCTGATGACCTTATCTCTACCAGGTTAAATAAATAAATAAATAAATAAATAAATAAAATAAATAAAATAAATAAAAACTGAATTGCTACAAACTCGAAAACATTTTATTAGAAATATGTCATCTCCATGACAACGAATTCTCATTTATTATAGGTTATTAAGCTTAGTGCCTACCTAATTTCACTTGAAATTTCGAATCAGATCGTCTGATCCAGAGTTCAAAATAGATATTATTATTGATCTAGATTCGTTTTCCGGGCTGAGAGGCAGTGGTCTGTTAGGATATTATTATTATTATTATTATTATTATTATTATTATTATTATTATTATTATTATTATTATTTACTTACTTAGGCCTACTTACTTACTGGCTTTTAAGGAACCCGGAGGTTCATTGCCGCCCTCACATAAGCCCGCCAATGGTCCCTATCCTGAGCAAGATTAATCCAGTTTCTTCCATCATATCCCACCTCCCTCAAATCCATTTTAATATTATCTTCCCACCTACGTCTCGGCCTCCCCAAAGGTCTTTTTCCCTCCGACCTCCCAACTAACACTCTATATACATTTCTGGATTTGTCCATACGTGCTACATGTCCTGCCCATCTTAAACGTCTGGATTTTATGGTCCTAATTATGTCAGGTGAAGTATACAATGCGTGCAGCTCAGCGTTATTATTATTATTATTATTATTATTATTATTATTATTATTACTACTATGATTATTATTACTATGATTATTATTATTATTATTACTATGATTATTATTACTATGATGATTATTATTATTATTATTACTATGATTATTATTATTATTACTATTATTATTATTATTATTACTACTACTTCTATTATTACTATTATTATTATTATTACTATGATTATTATTACTATGATTATTATTATTATTATGATTATTATTATTATTACTTCTATTATAACTATTATTATTATTATTACTATTATTATTATTATTATTACTACTTCTATTATTACTATTATTATTATTATTACTATGATTATTATTACTATGATTATTATTATTAGTACTATTATTATTATTATTATTATTATTATTATTATTATTATTATTATTATTAGTATTATCCCATTACACTCTTACAAGTGTATATTTA
The DNA here is from genome assembly GCF_040183065.1 of Periplaneta americana. Taxonomy (NCBI): domain Eukaryota; kingdom Metazoa; phylum Arthropoda; class Insecta; order Blattodea; family Blattidae; genus Periplaneta; species Periplaneta americana. The sequence goes on along the minus strand of NC_091122.1, from coordinate 26,046,111 downwards.
TTGTATGGTAGTCTGTAAGTTTCAATTTGTTATGATTAGTTTAAAATATAACCCTAATATACTATATGTAAAATAGGGTTTATAAATATGGAATAAATACTACTACTACTACTATTATCCCATGTATTGTGGGTCCCTATCACCACGGCATGGCGCGTCCTCAGGTTGCGGATAGAGGAGACGGCCTCCAGATATGGAGGGTAGCTGAGAATATATTGAATAAGCAGTCGTGGACAGCCGAAAAGGGGTGGTCCTCCAGCTTGGAGGTTGGGCGAAGGGCTTACAACCCATCACCGTAAAAAAACAGCTTGTTACGAATCCCTACAATAAAAGACGTATGGGCGAATCCAGAAATGCATATAGAGTGTTAGTTGGGAGACCGGAGGGAAAAAGATCTTTAGGGAGGCCGAGACGTAGATGGGAGGATAATATTACAATGGATTTGAGGGAGGTGGGATATGATGATAGAGACTGGATTGGTCTTGCACAGGATAGGGACCGATGGCGGGCTTATGTGAGGGCGGCAATGAACCTCCGGGTTCCTTAAAAGCCATTTGTAAGTAAGGAAGTAAGTATTATTATTATTATTATTATTATTATTATTATTATTATTATTATTATTTTCATCGTCGTAGTCGTCAGTATAGTTACAGAAGACTGTTCCATGAATAACAGTAAAGGAAATCTATAAATAGATCTACTTCTTTTTTTGGCACTTACATAATGAATTTTACTATTCAGTTTCAGTAATAAAAAGTAAATGTGTACAGCAGGAGATGTTTAGAGGGATGGGTGGGGAGGAAGAAGAGCAAGAGAAAAAAACGCGAAATGATGTGTCGGCCGGCCATTTTGAAGGATGTGAATGCTTCTGATGCCATCTGAACGATGATTTACGACAAATACTTCCGGTAGTTTTCCCTTGGTTTTTAATGGCTTGTGGTTTTCTCATCGGTCCTCTTCTCTCTCTATCTTTCTCCCCCACACACACACACCGCACACATCGGTAGGCTACATTGCCTGCTTCAAATGCTGGCAGAAGCCAGAAGCTCCAAGTGTATATGGTAGAAGCAAATATAAAACTTATACATACGTGTCTCCTGGTTCCAGTGGTGGATTTAACTTCATAGTTTGTTACCTATAGATTTCGAATTCTTAAGAATATAATCAGCTGTAATTAAGGCAGTTAACCACTTTCCACGACGAAAATACAGTGCTCTAAAAACTGTTGCATATTGTTTTTTTTTAACTTGTAAAATAATCTATATATATAATTTGAACTGGTAATGGAAATTACGGGAAAACGGCTGAACGGATTTTAATGAATGACCCCTCATTTTGAAGCTTGGCATCCAAGGATTTTCAGAAAAAATAGTGACTTTCAGTGAAGTGTTAGTTTTCCTACATAATTTTCCTATTTTCCAAAATCTATCTTACGTCAGTTTTGAGAACTAATTGCATTTCAGAATAAAACAAAACACATACTACAATAAACAATAAAGTCGGCAGGATTGCTGACATATTTAGCGTTCAAATTCAATTGTTTATTAAAAACTTCAAGACTTACTAAAAACAATTTACGCTCCTAAATTGCTATTTTTTTAGACATAACGAAATCCAGTTGAACTGGTAATGGAAATTACGGGAAAACGGCTGAACGGATTTTAATGAATGACTCGTCATTTTGAAGCTTGGCATCCAAGGATTTTCAGAAAAATAGTAACTTTCAGTGAAGCTTTAGTTTTCCTACATAATTTTCCTACTTTCCAAAATCCATCTTTCGTCAGTTTTGAGAACTAACTGCATTTCAGAATAAAACAAAACACACACATAAATTTACAACAGGCTATTACACGAAAGCCTGAGGATTGCTGAAATATTTAGAGCTCAAATTCAATTGGTTATTAAAAACTTCAAGACTTACTAAAACTAACTTAAAAGTCTGATTCTGCGGTGTGTAATTTTCTGAGTAATTTTCTGTGTATTGGACATTAAAATTTACAAAATTTGAGGTGGTTTGATGACATTATTACCATTAGAAATGAAATATTATTATAATTAATGCCATGATGTAAAAAACTACAAAACTTGAGTAAGATAATAATATTGTTATTAAAAATCAAATATTTTTTATAGTTATTAATCAAGTGGGGTTGGGTCTTTTTCATATAGGCCCTACTTAATGGCGGTGTGGTATAGATACTTATTATACGTCATTCTCTTCAGTATTGGCTCGAGAGAGCGCAAAAATTACAGTTCCTAAGGAAAGACCAAAAGGTATTACTTACTGATAAAATAAGAGGCCTACAAAATTATGTAGTCTCCCGATCATTTCAGCAAAATTTCTTAGCAGAATAAAATGATTTTACCCTCTACATTTCAAGCTCTACATGCAGCAGCTATACCAAGATGCTATGTCTATTGTTCGATAGCATAGCAAACCTGACTTTTTTTTTAACTTTCGCCTACAATCCACAATGACCTGAAAGAGCTATTGCTTTACTCCCACATGTAAAACCCACTGATCGTCCTGACATTGTTACTGAAGGCGGATGGATAGGTTCAAGAAAAAGTACTTGGCATAAAAAAACCATTCAGAGGGAGCATGTTTCATTATTATGGAAGCAAATAACTTTCAAAATGTCTGGTATTTTTGGCTGAAAATCAATCTGAAAAAAATTTTTTCTGAACGTCTAATGAACTTAGTTTGCAGCATTTGCTGCACAAGCCACTAGTTTCAATATAGTAATTCCATTTCTATCATACTATAAACGAACTCCAAATAGTTATAGCCGTGCACAGACATCATTGTTTATGCGGTAGGGTTAATAAATCAAAGTGGACATACCAATATGTCATTGTATTGATGGTATTGGAATATTCCAAATTCTTTGGACTGGAACAACGGGGCACACGTCGGTATGTGTAGATGTGGAACGAACATGAAAGCATCATATGTCGCCTATTCTACAATATTACCTTTGATTACCAAATGTAAAGCTATGGCGGGCATTAACAATGGGGCAACTGATTCATGTTGCCGATGGCATTATGATTGCACGCATCACATGTTGTCGAGACAATTGAAGGCTTAGCTAATAATATATATAAGATTTGATTCCACCTTTGTTGCGGAAAGCTATATATATATGCACACATTTATCATTATGGGGACACACAACTGCTGATATATGTGTATGTATGTATATATATTATCATGTTCATTGTTTTACCAAATTGAAGTTACTACTGGCTGAAAGTTTTCAAATTTAGGGGGAAAAAAAAAGTATTTGTATACACGTTAAATGACCCCCCCTTCTCTTATATGAATACTTGTAACATTGCGTAAATGATTAGAATTGCTATTGTGGCAGTCCTGTCAACAATACTTGGATGGGAAACTGCCCTATTATTACAAACTACAAAGTCCCATTCCAACAGACCAGTTTAGTATTTGTTCGATTTTACGTAAAATTGAACCAATTAAAATGTCCTATTAGTTTGGTAGCCTGATTTTCAAATCCAACAATCCGTATAACGAAATTGTCTTTAACAATGACAATTGTTTTGTAGCTTTCAGCGAGTGATTTTTACTGTCTCTTCTCCCCCTCCACGTGCAACCAGTTTTGAGGTAGGTATTGTAGAAATGAGTTCAAATTTGTAACTGTTTTCTGCATGAAATAGCCTTTGTTTTGTTTTCGGGGAGGGTAATTTATATAGAAATATGTTTCGCTACAGGATGTTTCAAAATGTTGTGTACATCATAATATTAACTGAATGCTCCGAAACTTCGAAGTCGTTCACCGTAGTATTACAACTTGGCTAGATCAAATTCAGTTATGAACTGTAATCGCCTTTTTAATGACACTGTATCAACTGAACGGCTATCATGGCATCGATAGAATTGGTGATAGATGTCTGTCACTAGTGTTGCCATATTTAGCGATAAGTCGCTAAATCTAGGGAATTTTGAATTAGTCTCAGCGACAAATTTTGTAAAATACGATTAGCGTCTTTTCTGCTGATTTTTATATTCTTCACTTTTTCCTTTCTTTTAAGTTAAAACATTCAACTGAAGTCATGCACTTCTTAGTTTTAGAAGAGGCAAGGGTGCACGACTGAGTCGTCTAATGATTCATACGTGAAAGCCTTGATCTCATATATTTGTGATCAGTGATCAGGGGTGAAAGATGCTGATTCAATGATTCTCACGGGTTAGATCTCTCTTTCAATGCTACTGCTCCAATACCCATAAACGATGGCAACTTTGATTGACACGTGATAAGTCGTGAGCTAATTCTTGGTTCTTCCCCTCAACGCAGAGATTTTCCACTCCGAACCGACCCGAGACAATTAAATTTTGGAATTTTGTGCCTGCAGTTCGTGTGAAGCAAATGAGACTGTAGTTTTTGCTGGTTTTAACATATTTTAATATAGGCTATAAGATTTAAAAAGTGTTAAATTTCACAAAAAAATTTTGGTCAAACGCTTGGGCGAAAATTTCCACAATTACAATTTGGCAGAAAGTGTAGTGTCAATAATTGGATCAAGTGTAGTGTATTCACGATCACGTGTTCCCACATCTTCCATCACCTCAACATCACAGCCGTCAACTACACAACCAGACTCGTTATAAGAGGGTGATGACGAGGAAATTATGTTTTTCTCCGCATATGTATGTTTTTCTTATTTTTATTTAGTGATATTTATTATTAATTTTTAGCGATATTTCTGGGGATTTTTTTAACAAACTTTGGAGAGATTTAGCTACTTTTTGTTGAAAAGTTAGCGAGATTGGAGGGCGATATGTTGGCAACAGTGTCTGTCACTCGTCTTACAGTCTCAGAAAAGCTCGGAAGAAACCCACCAATGCACTCAGGCCAACTGGGATTCGAACCCAAGTGCAGTCTTTAATTGATTATTACCGAATTCTTATTATATTTCAGGTGTTTTTCTTTCTATAGGACATATGTATTTAGCATTATAATTTAAAAAATAAGCTTATAAATATAAAATATAGAGAGATGGCTTATATGGTAGGCCATGTTTATGAATTTAGTAGGCTTAGAAAAACAGTAGAACATCATTTCATTATAGCCAGCCTTCACTGACAGTTTTCGTTATTTTAAGGTTATGTAGCCCCTACGTCTTAAATAGAATGCTACAACGAATTGTATGCTGAGTTATTTTCTGCTTATTTACAGATTTTTACTAAAATCAATGCTTAAGAAGTCATGGAATAAATTAAACAACAAAATTAACAAATTACGGACACATCAAATTACTTCTAAAAACTCTCAAACAAGATATTATGTCAATAGTTAAGTTGGTAACGCAGAACGAGAAAAAAATGTTCTATTGTTTTCCTAAGCTTACTAAATTCATAAACATGACCCACTATATAAACTACATCCTTAAACTTTATACAGGCCTACATAGATTTTTACTGGCTTCTCTCTATAGGAAATAGGTAATTAGCATTATAATTAAAAAATAAGCTTATAAATATAAAATAAATAGAGATGGGTTATATGGTAGGCATGTTTTTGAATTTAGTAGGCTTAGAAAAACAGTAGAATATCATTTCATTATAGCCATCCTTCATTCACAGTTTTCGTTATTTTAAGGTTATGTAAGGCTTACATCTTAAATAGAATGCTACAAGGATTTTATGCTTAGTCATTTTCCGATTATTTACAGATTTTTACTAAAATCAATGCTTAAGAAGTCATGTTCCATTGTTTTTCCTAAGACTACTAAATTCATAAACATGACCCACCGTATAAACTACATCCTTAACTTTATACAGGCCTACATAAATTTTTACTGGCAATGGTCTGAATCATTTAGGCCTATACCACAGTCTAGTACTAGTGTTTTTTGTTTTATTTACAGCTATTATTGTTAGGCTTCAAAGTTAGAATTCCCCTATAGAAACTTGTTGCAATGGAAACCATTCTCCATAATATAAAATAAAACCACAGTCTAGTATATACAGTCACGAAGCTTGAGTTTATGAGGATGCTAGAAACAATAGACTGTGTAGGTACTATTTCGCATTGTCTGTGATGAGGCGATAATAGCGATCCTAGTGGTTATCAACTATCTATGGATGCATATTTATTATATATTGAGCTTCGTGACTGTATATACTAGACTGTGGTTATACCATATACTCAGAAAAACCTCATATAACTACACTAATATCCCTTTTCTGGTGAAATTTTAGATCAGGGTATACAATTATGTAAATAATATTTATTAATATATCTTTTACGTGTATGGAGTATTTCCGATTGGTATCAGAGTACGGTACGTGGCAGGCATTTTGTTCTCGTAGAATGTAGTCTTCTATGGATAATGAAGACTTTTTTTCTCTCTCTCATAAAAGTGATTTTTTTAATCATCGGGTAATGTGGAGTGGCCATTTTGATATCCACAAAATCAAATCCAATCCAATAATGTATAATACATTTATTGAAGAGGTGATATTCAATTCAGATGGTTTTGATTGGATTTATTTAAATTAAATTAGTCAAGCTGTCAAATTCGAATTTTTTTTTTTTGTAATAACGATTTGGCTTACAATAATCAAATAATTGGGTCGCAGATAGAGGGCAGACCAGTCTTCTTTCATTTTATCCCTACCAATTTACAAGTTACCACCATGAATACCATTATCCTCCCTAAAAATTGAGAGCGGGCGTGTGGAAGGGGTTGCAATGAAATGAACTCTATCTTAACCGATTAATATTCCCCACCAGTTTCACTGTTCAATAATAATCACAAGAGACGACGTTCTAAATGACCGGATATATAAAAAAGAGAAGATCGCGCTAGGGTGTGTTCTGCAAATTGTAGTAATTATCCATAGCGGAGACAGATGACTACTTTCATTGCCAACTTTTGTTTTCTGATGGTCGGATGTTTTGTTTGTTGTTACTGTTGCTAGGAGCGAAATCTCAAAAACTCTAATGACAACGATGAGCGGGAGTTATATTAAATGAACACGGGGTTATGTAAAGAAGTGAAAATTCACTCCACCATCAAGAACAAGAGAAAGAAGACTGGAGGCGAAGAATAGGGGTGTCCAATGTAATACAAGGCACCATTGCCAGTAAAAACAATATTACACAGGGTGATTCAGAAGGATTTACCGTCCCTTACTGAGCTTATTTCCGAAGACATTCTGAGCAAAAATGTCATATAAACATTTGTCCTAATCTCAATATTTTCATTGTTACAGTAATTTTAATGTCATTAGTAAAATAGTTTTTCTTTAGTTTTATGGGTAAAAAAATATTACAAATAGAGAATGAACTATTGAAAAGCGATTATAGCGATATGTCTGTATTTGAGATGAAATTTCGCTCTTAGCATAATTTTCAAATACAGATAGCATTTCATGCACGGAAAATCCACTAAAATTTGAAAAAGCGAAACAATTTCAAAATGTATGGGAATATGCCTACTGTCCTTGTAAAAGGACACATAAGTTTTCGTCATTGTAATGTCGCAATGAACAGATATTTCGAACGCATTGTGGTTTCACGTAATATTTATGTTCATTAGGAGTCATTTGATCTATAACAATTTTTAAAATAATTTCGTACTGTAACACTACTTAATTTTCATATCTGATTTCCGTCTCGGATGCCATATCTGAAATAAACGAACAATTCTCACGTCCACATCTCAAACTCAATGGTGACCAGAACTCTCATTACCAGTCTTACCACACCTGGCAAGCCTCTAATTAATACCAGTAATAGTGACACCTGTGAAAAAGCAAATGCGTTAACTGTAGAGAGGGTAATTTGAAACATTGACCACTGTCCTTGTAGAAGGACGGCAGGCATATCTGGGTTAATGTTATTAGTAAAATAGTTTTTCTTTAGTTTTATGGGTAAAAAAATATTACAAATAGAGAATGAACTATTGAGAAGTATCATTTCTTTAATTGGCTAGTGTTCTGAACCTAAAAATGTGTTGTTAATTGCTTTGTACAGATTTTATTTTCCAATTTTTAACTAAAAATTACACAATTCTTACGTACTTATCACAAAAATTGGTACAAATCATACGACTTTAGGAACTTGATTCTTTACAGTTAAATTATGTATCCTAATGTACAGTCTTGAAGAATTTACAAGAGTGGCGTGATTTGTAACAATTATTGTGATAAATGCGTAAGAAAATGTAATTTCGTAGCTAAAAATCGAAAAAAAAAATTCTGTACGAAGCAACTATGGAATTCACAACACATTTTTAGCTCCAGAATACTAGCTAATTAAAGAAATGATAGTTCTGAATAGTTCATTCTTTATGTGTAATATTCTTTTACCCTTAAAACTCAGGAATAATGGTATTTTACAAAGAACTTCAAATTAGTGTAATTCTGAAAATATTGAGATCAGAACAAATGTTTATATGACATTTTTTTCTCAGAATGTCTTCAGAAATAAAATCCGTAATTGTCGGTAAATCCTCGTGAATCACCCTGTATAACATATCGTGAGTGTGTGTGTGTGTGTTTCTGTTTTGGGCTGCAAAAGAAATACCAGTCGGAGTCGCTATCGATTTGAAACATTATCGTGTTACGAGTACTTCTCTTACGAAACAATAGAAATAGAGATACACAGAAGGCATTGAATATAAACTCTATTATTGCTCTGTTATCATTACATCATATATTATGTCTTCAATAAACTATAAATAAACCATAAATTTTATATTTATATTATAATAAAATTTCTCAATTTTTTTGTTAATACAATATGAAACGTAACTGGCCGTATATATCGATTGTAACAATGACAGCATCCATGTTAATATGGAAGGCTTTGGAATACTATATAAACTGCAGCAATCTTATTAATGTTGTCAAACACACGAATAATTTAAAATCAATTTCATATTAAATAATAAGTAACGTGAACATGTCATAAAAGTCGTATCCACATGTTTTAAAAAAAAACTAATCTCAGGAAAATAGCTTTTCACCTCGCCATGTTTGCTCAGAAAACGATATAATTTCGTATCGGCATTTCTTTCGTAGTCCAATGCACATAACATTAAGAAATAATTTAATCAGGGGACCATGTTCAGAAATCAGCAGGCTTTGGAAATTTGCAAAACAAGTGAACGACATTTATGATTGCTAAGTCAAAGCCTGGTGTTTTATTGTTTTATAAATGGTCAGAGCCTGCTGATTTCTATACATGGGCCACTGATTAAGTTATTTCTTAATTGCTTAGGCTTCTTATGGCAATCTGAAATGTGCCCAGAAAATGAAAATGTATAATGCTTTAAGAAGTTTATTATTAAAACTTCGCTAAAATTATCTAATACTAACATATTTATCGCTGGTAACAATTTGTCCAAGGGAACAAGGTCTGGAAGAGATATTTTAGCCACGAAATACTGTAAAGTAGTCTTGTCTAAATGTGTTCTGAAATGTGTCAGATGATGCTCTAGTGTAATTTTGACACCATTTTACAAGAGTTTTGCTGTATAATTTATTATACTATAATAATAATAATAATAATAATAATTTACTAATCTTAATAATGATCTTTAGTAAATTCTTCAAGCAACAGTGCATATTTCTGTACAGATTACTGTGCACATTACTGCGGAATCCCGGCCACCAAGTCACTCAATTGAGTGCGCTCCTTGTATAATGGCAGTTGACTTAATATGAAAAGTAAAGGGAAAAACACTTGAGAAATTGAGTTCGATCCGGTGCTATGGATTGGACCAAAAAAATAATAATCTTTAGTAAATTTCTGTGACTTGTTTGACATCATGAAAGTTATAATTGACTTCTCTATAGAACACTGGACAAACTTTAACATACCTAAAAATTCTCGAACATACTTTAGTGTTTGTTTGAGGTTTATTTTAAAATCAAAATTCGCCACCGTGAAGAGATATAAAAGCTATAAACTGGCATCTTTCAACTTTTTCCGATTGTCGACATACCAAAAGCGGATTAAATGTTCAATGAAACAATTGAAAAACGCCAATGACAAGCATATTAAATAACGTCCATAACTATACAAATAAAAAAAAGAGAATGTCGTACGTCAAAATAAGATCTAAATCCCTTATTAGTCCGTATAATTTACTTCAGTGGACGACCGAGATTTATTTCAAAACCAACTTTCATCACCGTAAAAGCTATAAGCTGCCATCTTTCAACTTTTTCGACTGTCGATATACCGGAAGTGGATTAAGCTCTCGAATGATGCGATGCTTTTATTTGGAATAACTGAGTTCATTTGTTTTATATATCTCCACAGAAACCACTTCCTTTGTTTAGAGAGAGAGAGAGAAATGAAAACTGATAAAACTGAATAGTCAACAGTGATGGCACAAAAGGATCAATCCATTGGACACTGTTTAAACAAGTGAAGGCGATTTCTGCAAGCAATGTATAACACATTCGTAGGATGTGGAAGTATTTAAAAATAAACCAGTAAAAGCGTCATATGATACAGTTCCTCTTCAGAGACGATACTGCATTGAATTGACCGCGTTGTGGGAAAAAGAGGGGATTAAAGAACAAACAACAAATTAGTCGTACGAGCAAAATATGGCCTACTGCATGTTTCGGAGCCGTATAATAACAATACGGGATCCTATTTCATTACTCCGAGCGCTATATGTCTAACGCTGGCCATGACATCATCTTCGGTGTGGTGAGAAAGTTTGTGCATTTATTTAGGTTGATGAGAAACATGCATGGCGGGAAGCTCGCTCTAAACAACCCAGGCGTTCGTGGGTTTAATACTTGGTCTCGGTTGGGATGAATGTATCTATCTAGAGCAGCGGTGGCGAAAATGCTATCGTGCGCCGAGCCACTGCGTAAGCTGCAACGTGCATAGCACCTATGGAGGGAGGCGGACACCCGAAGGGGAAGTGAAGCAACTGTCTGACATTAACGGTTTTTCATTTTCCTTACGTCTAGCACTTAAATAAAATTATATACAGTGCAAGGCTACAAACTAATGTTTAGTACGAAGAAAGAAATGAACAAGAAAACATAGGACACATTATCACAACCTAAAATTAACTGTCTTCAGAATGTCTCTGCGACAAAGTTTCAAAATCAGGAATTATGTCACTTACTGCCAGTCGTAGTTGATCGCGAAGGTATTTGTCTGTCAGTAGTGATCTAAATTTGGTTTTTACTGTTTTCATTGTTGAAAATAATTTTTCACAAACGTAAGTTGTAGCGAACATGGCTTCAACAGAACAAGCGAAAAAACGAAGCTTCGGATATTTATTTTTTGACAAAGATTTGAAAAGTTCAACATTTGTCAAGTCCTTACATCTAGCTTTCATTTAACATCACATTGTAAATATGTGAATTTAAATTGAAGATCTAACCGCATTATTCGTACATCTGCTGAAAAAGGATCGACGTACAGCGATGATGATGATGATGATGATGATAATAATAATAATAATAACAATAACAACAACACTTAACCTTTTAATGTTTCATCAGTAACATGTAGTAACTTATAATGCCGTTTTATGTTATACAACTGTTTTCCTCGTAATACTTGTGAATAAATCATACATTTATTATTCTCATCATATTGTCAGCAAAAAATGCATCCTCCCATCCTACTTGGAACTTTCGTTTTTATAGAGGTACATGCTTTCGAGAGAGACATTGTGACGATACGCCACTCGCAGGTCAGAGACAAATACAAATGGAACGGAGTTTGACTCCAGTGAGTGAGAGGGTGGGGGGTTGTAGGTAGGAAGCAAGGGAAATGCACTGCGAGCCACAATGTGCTTGTGAGTCGCATTTTCGCCGCGGCTGATCTAGAGTGTTGACGTCCATATAAGTCGTCATCATCATCACCATCATCATCATCATCATCAACTTTACGAACAGGGTTGTTTGGCTTCCTCCACACATTTTTTTAATTACGACAAGTTATTCAGAATGAGAGAGACTTCGGGTTATGTGGTTAGCATGACACAATGGTACTATCGCTTAAGAAAACATAGCACAAACAAAACAGACTATAGGATTAGCGGATTTCGAACTCAGGCTTGTTAGATTCCAAGCCAAAAATACTGCCACTCGACATTATTATTATTATTATTATTATTATTATTATTACCAACATTGTCGTCATAGATGTTATATTATTTTAAATCATACGAGAATCACGGATCATGAACCGATAAAAGATGTGCATAATTCGATGATGGTTTGGTAAAGGGAGATGTCATAAAATTGAGTTTTGAAATAAACGAAAATTCAATTTCGAATCCTTACTGCAAATAATTTTCTACACAAAACGCGACAAAGTTTATGATTGTCTCATGACCAGAATATTTTACGAAATGGAAATATAAAAAATTGGAAATTTATCCTACGAAGAGGTGGAAAAATTCAGATATATCTTTGAGCAACTGTTACAAATATAAATGATACTCAGGAGGAAATTAAACGCAGAATAAATATGGGAAATGCCTGTTATTATTCCGTTGAGAAGCTTTTGTTATCAAGTCTGCTCTAAAAAAATCTGAAAGTTAGACTTGATAAAACACTTGTATTACCGGTTGTTCTGTATAGTTGTGAAACTTGGACTCTTACTTTGAGAGAGGAACAGAGGTTAAGGGTGTTTGAGAATAAGATGCTTAGAAAAATATCTGGTGCTAAGCGGGATGAAGTTACAGGAGAATGGAGAAAGTTACACAACGCAGAGCTGCACGCATTGTATTCTTCACCTGACATAATTAGGAACATTAAATCCAGACGTTTGAGATGGGCAGGGCATGTAGCACGTATGGGCGAATCCAGAAATGCATATAGAGTGTTAGTTGGGAGGCCGGCGGGAAAAAGACCTTTGGGGAGGCTGAGACGTAGATGGGAAGGTAATATTAAAATGGATTTGAGGGAGGTGGGATATGATGGTAGAGACTGGATTAATCTTGCTCAGGATAGGGACCGATGGCGGGCTTATGTGAGGACGGCAATGAACCTCCGGGTTCCTTAAAAGCCAGTAAGTAAGTAAGCAAGCTTATAGATAAAATAATTTTATAGTTTTAGTGCTAAATCAAACCCTGACTTGTGTTCTATATATTAAGTTACACTCTCTACATGTCATTAATTCAAATCTGGCGTCATGTTGAAATAATACGAAGGTAAGGATGAGGGTGGAAGACACAAATTGGGCAAATAATATTTCACGCATCTTTACAATTCTGCAAGCAGATAAACACAAAAATAACACAGAGAGAAATAACAATGCAAAGAGCACACAGCCTTCTATATCTGCATTTTGTTTTACACCATCCACCACACCATCACCAAATAAATGCTTAAAACTTTTCCACAAGAGTGCAGCACAAGAGGAAAGGTGACAAACCCTCCGCCATATTGAAAACGAAATACAGTTACCAAGGTAACAGCACAACTCTTGCTTATACGACTAAGGTAAACATTCAGGCGATGAGATTTATATGTACAAAATGAAAATTAACGAATTTATTGTCAGTATGGACAAGAAATTATAAGAGTTTTTGGCCATCTGAAGCGCCTGGATAATAGAATCTTTTATACTTTATCACTAAGCTTTCGCATTTGACCTGTTACTTGTACCGAATGTAGGCGATAGTTACAGAAATGAAGATTTTTTAATGTAAGATTCTATTTCTTCAATTTTCTGAATTCTGTTAGGTTATATTCTGAAATATTATATGGACTTTTAATACAGTAATTTACAGATTCAGGTTTACAAAATGAGTTATTCAAATTTCTCTGAAGACTTCCATAAATTATATTGCAATTTACGTTAACTACGAGAATAAATTGAAAAGTTGAAATCGTACCGAAATTTTCAGTGCAATTCTGAGTACCATTTCCGATCAAGAGTACCAACTGAGGTATATAAAAGTTAAATGTTATGTTTTATTTAACGACGCTAAATCAGCGTCGCCGGTATGCCGGAATTTTGTTGCGCAGGAGTTCTTTTACATGCCAGTAAATCTACTGACATGAGCCTGTCGTATTGAAGCACACTTAAATTCCATCGACCTGGTCCGGGATCGAACCCACAACCTCGGTCATAGAAGACCAGCTCTATACCAACTGCGCCAATCAGGCAGACCTGAGGTATGTAAATTGTTCTAGAATTTTTATATACAATTTCAAAGACACTATCTATTCAGAAATGCCAATACAATTTACAATGCCACTATCTATCCATGAGTACCAACTTGTGTGTTCAAATGGTCGTAAAGATTGTTTAAATAATTCAGAATATAATTGCCAACTTATAAATGCCAATTGACGTATGCCTATTAAAATTTTTCTCCAGTTTTAATTGCAATTTTGAATGTAGTCAATGCGTTTATCAAAAACAAGATAGTTATTTTCATATAATTTCGAAAATCAGTTTCCTATCCAGGAAATACTGATACTAGCCTAAACTTTTTATGCAATTTAAAATGTAGCAATGCGTTAAAAGTAATGACTTAGATATTAAAATAACTCCATGAATTTGTTACACAGTTTCGAATATACTTAGCTAATCCCAAGTATCAAGTGAAGCACTGAAATATTCCTATACATTTTATAAAAATTTAAATTTAATTATCTATCCATGAGTACCAACTAAGATACTGAAATTTACCTATAGATTTCAACTAGTTCGAAGGCTCCACCCATGAGTACCAACTGAGAAATCGTAATAATTGCAAATATTTTCATACAAATTAAGCCTAGATTGGACGTACCAATCCAAGGATTCCAAATAAGATATTTAAATTTTTCTGTATGTGATAATGTTTATCAGAGTCGCATAAGAAAGGCGTAGGAGTGTAGGATAGCTCTCACCGAAAGAGGTAAAAAACAATTCCAATAAGTGAATACAGAAAAACCTCTGCCCTTGGTATGAAAAGTATGTACATGGTATAGAGGAAAAGGAGTTATATTCCGTTTTTGCATTGAAGGCAGTACCTTTCCTTTCAGTTTGCGTATAAAGTTAAAATCACCTCCTCTGTGCTGCACTGTGCTGGTGTGATCGATGTGGAATCAATCGATAATTCTCGACCCAAGCGAGAACGTAAGCTGAAAAAAGAAAGGTAAAGTAAATAATATAAATAAAATCATGGTTGTGTTTATTTGTTGCATATATAACGTAAAACAGGAAACGATGGGGAATTTATTTTCCTCTCTGTAAAAAAAAAATGGGTGAGGGATTTCATCTGCCAATCAAAATTTCAAAATTGATTGATCGACTCAATGTTGTTGTGTGATGAATGACTTTCAATAAAGCCGTGTTTTAAAACCAATTCCATGTACCTTAAACACTCTGGTTGGGGGGAAAATAACTCTTACAAATTCATGAAATTTCCCTGTATCATTTAAAACGATCTTATGTAACAAGTATACCAACTGTTGTAAAAGAAACTGTATTGTAAATTTCTTAAAAAAATGCATAATTTATCGTTTACCATATCTTACTCCTTTGCCTTTTTTGAATGTCGTAATGTACTTACCCTAAACAAAAGACAAATATTTGTTTTCTCGACCGGGAGTAAATTGTCGGATGTTATTTCTAAAATCCTTACTGAAGTTCGCTGGAGTTATTTTTAGTGAATGCGTATGCACAGATGCAAAGAAAATGCCATAGCAACAACGATTGATATTGTTTCTTTACTAATATTTCTTTGCTTACGGAGGAAATGTATTTTCCCTCCCGATTTTTGTAACCTGGTAACCGACATTTACTCCCGGTCGTGGAAAACAGTATGTAGACCAACACTATGGGATCGAAACACAATTTTTCCCTCGGTACATTTGTACCCCATGATAAATATCTTGGGCCACAATCATGTACTTTGGGAAAAACCATCCGTTTCTCTCCCTTAATGTATAATATCTATATTTTATAGAAGTATGCTGGGATAACAAATTCTGGAAAGCAATTAGGCCTAGGGGAGAGTCGGGTAGTATCGGACATCGGGTAGTATCGGACAGTGCGTTTCTTTCATCTACCACCATATGGTAGTACCTGAATGACATGGTTACGTTTCTCCATGCGACATCACAGAAACGTAACCATGTCAATCAGGTACTGTCATCGTGTGGTAGATGAAAGAAACTCACTGTCCGATATTACCCGATGTCCGATACTACCCGACTCTCCCCTATAAACAATTGTTGAAATTAGTGAAATAACAACCTAGCTAAACATATTCATTCACAGTTTGTAGACATATTTTATAGAATTCATCAAGTTTCTCTGTCCAATTTAAAATGTTCTTACAAAACATGTATACCAACTGTTGCAAAATAAAGTTCAGATTTTTTAAAAAACATAACATTTTCATTGTTTGCCTCATTTTGTTTCCTTTCTTAAATATTTTCTGATGTTTTTCCTTAAACAAAAGGCTTATGTAACATTTTCTACTAAAAGTATATTTCTAGAAAACAGTTATTGCATGAATAATTGTTGAAATTAATTAAATAAGAACGAAATACCTTTCGCCATTAGCTGGTTGTTAAATTTTTTACGAAAATCTTAAAATTTCCCTTCATAATTTAAAACGACCTTACAAAACATGTATACCAACTGTTGCAAAATAAAGTTCAGATTTGAAAAAAAAAACCCTAACATTTTCATTGTTTGCCTCATTTTCTCTCCTTCCTTAAATATTTTCTGGTGTTTTCCTCTAAACAAAAGCCTTGTGTAACATTTTCTACTAAAAGTATAATTCTAGAAAAAAGTTATTGCATGAATAATTGTTAAAATTAATTAAATAAGAACGAAACAATTTTCTCCATAGCTGGTTGTTAAAATATTTTGCAGAAATCTTAAAATTTCCCTGCATAATTTAACACTATTATTATTAAGGAACCCGCAGGTTCATTGCCGCCCTCACATAAGCCCGCCTTCGGTTCCAATCCTGAGCAAGATTAATCCAGTCTCTATCATCATATCTCACCTCCCTTAAATCTATTTCAATATTATCCTCCCATCTACGTCTCGGTCTCACCAAAGGTCTTTTTCCCTCCGGTCTCCCAACTAACACTCTATATGCATTTCTGGATTCGCCCATACGTGCTATATGCCCTGCCCATCTCAAACGTCTGGATTTAATGTTCCTAATTATGTCACGTAAAGAATACAATGCGTGCAGCTCTGCGTTGTGTAACTTTCTCCATTCTCCTGTTACTTCATCCCTCTTACTCCATATATTTTCCTAAGAACCTTATTCTCAAACACCCTTAATCTCTGTTCCTCTCTCAAAGTGAGAGTCCAAGTTTCACAACCACAAAGAAGAACCGGTAATATAACTGTTTTATAAATTCTAACTTTCAGATTTTTTTGACAGCAGACTAGATGACAAAAGCTTCTCAACCGAATAATAACAGACATTTCCCATATTTATTCCGCGTTTAATTTCTTCCTAATTCTACGTACCGAAGAATATTTTTGTCTGCTTCAGATTCACCCTGTACATAGCATAAAAGGATCATATAACTATATTTTTGAGGGGTGGGGAGGGATATTATCTATTTCTAGAGTTCATGAAGTTTTCTCTGTTTATAATAAATCGATTCTACGTAAAATGTATAGGCCTACTAATTGCTGAAAAAAAAAAAAAGATGTGTTGCAAGTTTCTGAAGATGATCGTATCTTCATTTCCTATTTCCTTCATCTTTCTGCCATCCTCGTACCCCCTTTCAACCCCCACCCCTAAACAAAATTGTTACTATACTAATTAGTGTATCTGGAGTATGTTTGTATATTGATTAAACAAGCTGCATCCTGATTTTAAGTAAGTACTTCTTTTTTTCTGTTCTGCGCTGCTTTATAGATGGTGAATATGGCGGTAATTGCACTCTGAAAAGCACCAGTATATCACTGAAGCTTTAACTCAAAAGTTTCTTCTATCCCATCCTCTCATCGTACCCTCTTTTCCATCTTCCCCTCCTTCCTTTTTCTCTCTCTTTTATAAAATTCCGTTGCGTAGTGTCGCAGGAATACTATCAAAGGAAGGCTGTGTACAGTGTTAACAAATTCCTTGGAGCCAAATTCCAGTAATCGGGCAAGAAAAGAATCATTAGCATTTGTCACAGTACCTTAATTTAAGGAAAAGATAAACTTAAGATCTGTTCAGCTTCTGCTCCTTATTTAGACATATAGATTAGAGTAATAGGATCATCACATATTTCATCTCTATGTCTCAAAATTTTTTTCAAACCATTAATCCAAACCTTGTCGAATATTTACAGTCGAATTTTGACTCTAAAGTCTTCACATTGAATCCCAGAAAGATCAAGTAAATAGGAGTCCTTGATGTTTAAGAGATGTTCAAGACCGGAAAGGACGATAAAGTAAATCATAGGGACTCCCGTTTTGTAGGTTTACGAAATGCAAAATGGCCCTGTCTCTGATAAAGGGCTCAAAGCAAAATTTTCGGGTTTCAATATTTTGTTTACTTATTATACATGTTGAATTTAATCATATCGGTTAGGCTTAATTATTTCTCGATTGAATTTGAAACCGATCTTGATCACTACTGAAGAAATTGATTTTTTTATTCTCCATACCAACTAAAGGATAATTAAAATTTTTGGGTCATTAGTTATTTGTTGATTGATGTCGAAACAGATGTTGATACTCGATGATGAAATGTTCAATTTTATTCTACAAGTTTATAGGCACTAAGAGATCGTTACTTATTGTTTGTTGATCGGTGTTGAAAGGGATCTTGATAGTTGTCGATGAAATCGATCTTAATTCTATTCTACAGGCCTATATGAACTAAGATATAAGTCATTTGTTACTTGATGTTGAAGACGGATCTTGATCATTGTTGAAACGGATTTTTATTTTATACTACGTCTAATATGAATTAAAAGATCGTTAAACTGACAGGTCGTTTGTCACTGTAGATATTGATCGGTGTTGAAACAGATCTTGATATGAAACGAATCTTAATTTTATTCTGCAGGCATAAATCATCTGGCATCACGGTTTCAGTTCCTCATAATGCCTTGCAATCAGTATTGTTTCCTTCTATTTCCCATCACAGATATTTTTTATATTCATCTTCCTTCATCATAATACCACCTCGCCTCTGGAATTCGTTACCTGGTCACGTAAGAAATCGTCACAACTTAAAACTAAATTAGAAAGACGTGTTTTATTGCAAGAACTCGAGTTTTAGTAAGTTTCAAGATATGATGATTTGTACCTCGATGTAATAGGTTTTCATAATAACTAAATTGTGTTATATGTTATTAGCTCTTGTTTATCTTCAATTTGTTAGTAGTCTATAAAAGTATTCCACTTTTTTTTTTAAACTGCCATTAATTCTTTTGTAGATTATATTATTTAAATTCTGTCATTATTGTTATAGATAAATTATTGGTTTATTTTTAGTTCTTTGTCCATGTTTTATTTGTATTCGTATTTCTGATGGTGTGGTAGATATGGCCTATTGGCCTTAACTTCGCCTCTATGAACTAAGAGATTGTTAAATTAATGACGAGTCGTTTCTTTTTTAACTAAGAGAGTAGTTAAACTAGTGACGAGTCGTTTCTTTTTTTAAATAAGAGATAGTTAAACTAGTGACGAGTCGTTCGTTTTTTAACTAAGAGACAGTTAAACTGACGAGCCGTTTGTTTTTTTAACTAAAAGATGACGAGTCGTTTGCTTTTTAACTTAGAGACAGTTAAACTGACTTTTTTAACTAAGAGATAGTTAAACGAGTGACGAGTCGTTTGTTTTTAAACTAAAAGATAGTTAAACTACTGACGAGTTGTTTGTTTTTGTAACTAAGAAATAGTTAAACTAGTGACGAGTCATTTGTTTTTTTAACTAAGAGACAGTTAAACTGACGAGTCATTTGTTTTTTTAACTAAGAGATAATTAAACTAGTAACGAGTCGTTTGCTTTTTAACTAAGAGACAGTTAAACTGACTTTTTTAACTAAGAGATAGTTAAACTAGTGACGAGTCCTTCGTTTTTTTAACTAAGAGATAGTTAAACTGACGAGTCGTTTGTTTTTTAACTAAGAGATAGTTAAACTGACGGGTCGTTTGTTTTTTTAACTAAGAGATAGTTAAACTAGTGACGAGTCGTTCGTTTTTTAACTAAAAGATAGTCAAACTGACGGGTCGTTTGTTTTTTTAACTAAGAGATAGTTAAACTACTGACGAGTCGTTTGTTTTTTTAACTAAGAGATAGTTAAATTCGTGACGAGTCGTTTCTTTGTTATTTGTTGATCGTTATTGAAACTAATCTTGTTCATTGTTGATCAAACGGATATTAATTTTATTCTACAGGTCTATCTGAATTAAGAGATCGTTAAACTGAAGGGTATTTGTTAATTGTTGATTGGTGTTTAAATGATCTTAATTTTATTGTTATTATTAGGAAGTAAGAGATCGCGAAACTGTCGGATCATTACTTACTTTGCTAAATAGTGTCGCTTAGATAGTTCCGAATTTAAACTTTGCAAAAAAAAATTGAGGAATCGTCGAACTGAAGGATTATTCAATACATGTTGATCTATGTTTGTAAAGGTTGTCATTCTAACCAGAAATTATAATCATGACACGTTAATTTGATATTCGTCAAACAAAACCTGTCTTTCAGACTCTAACGAACAACATTACTTGAAATATCACCTTCACTGTTTGCATATTCAGTTAGCCTTAATCTCTTTACAACCCAGTCGTTAATTTATGCGAATTAACGAAGAAAAGGGCCATTGTTTTAAGAAACGTAATTTTTGTGTGGATGCCACAGCTCATAGTTTTCGTGAACTCGCTTGCGAAATACAAATCTCGACTGCAGCTTTGAGCACATCTGTCCTACTCGCCTTTAAAGTCCAACCTCGGTTACAACAATGTTGAACAATTTACCGTCAATTTTCAATGTCGAAATGTGTTAGTACATGAAGATGGCCGAAGTCCGTGTAAGATTCATACAACATGATTGTGGTACAGTGTTCAAGTCGTCTGGCTCGACGTGACTTTGCTCCTGTCAACACAGATGATCATGAATTGTTAGGTTTGACGCGGTTCACCACTATTTTATTTAAAGGGTAGCGCTACATACCAAAGCATCCCTCCTTACACATCTCTCTCACCCCCTTTTCTCCGGTAATGGTTGTGGAAAACCACCTTAATCAAGAAACGCGTCTCCCCCAACCACATACAAGTATAGGCATAAACGATGTTGTTGCCAAGGTCTTCGTTGTTAGGTACATCTCGAGCACGTTTCAATATCTGTGAAATTCTGTATGTTTTTTGCATTGCAAATGTTAGCTGATAGTAGTGAAAATTCGACTATAAAACGCAGAAATTCACCAAGAATCATTCAAATTATTGTAATATTACAAAAGATAAGAAGAAATATAGGAACATCATTTTATTTTTATTTCAATTTTTATTGTACCTGAGTTTTTGTATGTACTTCACTCCCATCCCTTCTACTAATGAAGTTCCAACTGTCCTCCACACAGAACCAAAGTCGCATATAGTAGAATACTGAGTTAGTGAGCATAGTACGTTCCAGAAATATGTTCGCATTTTCCAGTGACGAAAGAGCTTTCAATATTGAATCATATTTTCGCAAAGGTACTGTCGTCCGCTTGCCTACGTCGCATCCCGATTTCCCCCACCTACTTTTACTCGCCCCTCTGTAAAGCTAGTGGCTTGGCTGTCTTGGCTCTTTTCCGAAAACATTAATTTGTTGTAATATTATACAACTGTTTAAAATAACTTAAATAAAAGGGCCTCGTTAAGTAATTAACTGTCACGTGATTTCCCCTCTTTCTACGATCCTGCAACATAACCACTTGGACGGACAGTAGATAGCATGTCTGAGTAATTTTATCTTTTCGGATCGGGCAGAAGTGAAGACTGAATTTACAGTACGTAAGGTACTCTTTTATAGACTAGGTACAGAATTATTTCAACATGAGTTACTAGTACGAAGAACGGAACTGGCAATTGGAATTAGATGCAATAGTCTATAGTGCGATAATATGCACATTAGAACTGAAGCCTGTATCGAAATGAACGGCCACCATTTTCAAAAATGTGTTTAAATATCCATATTATGATTATTTTTCAATTTAACTTCATTTTCTGCATTGTACACTGATGTGCTGTAGACAGTATAATATACACTGCATAATGAATACGTTCGCATGGATAGCTCAGTTCGTGAGTAAAAACACTTATTGTTAATACTGTACTGTATTTTGATTAAACAAAAACCTAATGAAAATTATCAAACTCAAACTTGCGATATTTCCTAGTTTACGTAAATGGACGAACTATTTTTCTCCCCTCCTATACCTAGCAAAGTGATTTGTTTTATTTTACGCCAGTATCATCGAACTCAGTTCGTGGAAGGGGTAGCAAACGGTGTTTTCTATTTTCAACCGTTAATCCAAAGGTATAGCCAGGTTAATATTAAAAATATTAGTAAAAATAAAATGATGTCCCTGTATAAGAAAAATGATGTATTTCATCTCAAATATAAGAAACACAGAGAGTGAAAGATTTGAAACTAAGAACAATGACGGTTCCGCGCCGTGGCGTCGTAGTCTAAGGCATCCTGCCTAGAACTCGCGTTACAGAATGCTCGCTGGTTCGAGTCCTCATGGGGAAGGAATTTCCTAGCGAGATCCGGTTACGGATACCAGCTATAATACCTGGGAGTATCATCCTACTAACCACACAATACCTCCGTTCTGGCTGGATGATCATTCATCTTTTATGAGGCATATGGACTTGAGACCAGCAGCCGGTTGGTCGCCGTTAAACCTTCATGGGTTGTCGCACCACAAATGTAATTTAACAACGATGTACGTGCAAATTCTTTAACAAGAAATTGATGAAAGAGACACTGCGAGAAGATGGAGATAAGCTATCCGAGGACAAAAAAATCAAGGGAAGGAAGAGGGAAAACATAAAGGGAAGAAGATAAGAAGTGCAGGAGAAGGAAGAAGAGAAGATAGATAGGGGAAAGAGAGAATAGAAAAGGATCAGAATGACGTGTTGAAGGGAGAAAAGGAGAAAAAACTCAAGAAAGAGAAATAAAGAGGATAAGGTACAAATAACGGAATACAAGAGAAACAAAGAGAAAACGCAATCAAGAAAAAATCTGTAAAGGTATGGTGAGAAGAGAAGAGAAGAGAAGAGAAGAGAAGAGAAGAGAAGAGAAGAGAAGAGAAGAGAAGAGAAGAGAAGAGAAGAGAAGAGAAGAGAAGAGAAGAGAAGAGAAGAGAAGAGAAGAGAAGCGAGAAGAGAAGCGAGAAGAGAAGAGAAGAGAAGCGAGAAGAGAAGCGAGAAGAGAAGAGAAGAGAAGAGAAGAGAAGAGAAGAGAAGATAAGAGAAGAGAAGAGAAGAGAAGAGAAGAGAAGAGAAGAGAAGAGAAGATTGAGAGAAGAGAAGAGAGGAAAGGAGGAGAGGAGAGGAGAGGAGAGAAGAGAAGAGAAGAGAAGAGAAGAGAAGAGAAGAGAAGAGAAGAGAAGAGAAGAGAAGAGAAGAGAAGAGAAGAGAAGAGAAGAGAAGAGAAGAGAAGAGAAGAGAAGAGAAGAGAAGAGAAGAGAAGATTGAGAGAAGAGAAGATTGAGAGAAGAGAAGAGAGGAAAAGAGACGAAAGGAGAAGAGAAGAGAAGAGAAGAGAAGAGAAGAGAAGAGAAGAGAAGAGAAGAGAAGAGAAGAGAAGAGAAGAGAAGAGAAGAGAAGAGAAGAGAAGAGAAGAGAAGAGAAGAGGCCTAAAAATGAGATAAATTGCATCACCGTTATGAGTTGTGCAGGGTGCGCAATGGGGGTCATGTTGAGCTCTGAGGAATCTCCCATCTTTCAGTGTTGAATGCACAAAGTTTCAACAAATAGACTTCAGTAGTAAATGCTTTACGGTGTTTTTATTTTATTCATACCCAAACTAATCACCCTGTATATCTTTATTCTGACATTATAATGCTGACTTCGGGAGCAAAGAGATGGCAAGGATGCTTAGTTTACCTTACACTTATTACTGCAAGCATAAACGACAATGTTTGTAGGCTATAGGCCTATATAGATTTCAGTATTTTATAATAAACCTCATACACACATCGTCTTGTTGTCATGGAGACCTCAAAGATTTATCTTACTGTACTTTCAATTGTTTCTGGCGCTCACCAACTTGTACGTTACAGAGTTTTTTTGTTAGTTTTGCTGTGTATGTTGGGAATTTGTTTGACCTTTTGAAATCGATTGTTAGAAATATCAATTCCGAAGGCATCTGGGGGTGGAATATTATATTCCTATATGCAATACCGCCCCTACAAGCCTATTGATAATGCCTTTCCTGCTATGTCCACACAGAATTTGTCGAGACCGAAGTTATAGGTGGAAATGGAACTGAAGTGACCCTTCTAGTAATTTCATTAATACAGTAAGAGAATGGGGATGGGAAAACGCAAGAGGGTTGTCGTCTTCTTTATAAAAATTATAACGCGGATTATAGGGTAGGAGACGATTTCTACATCCACAAGTACACGTGTGGAAATAAAGAGAGAATCTGCAAAGAAGAACGATAAGGGTAACACAGTGAAAAGAGAAAAGACAGTCAAAAAGAGGAGAGGAAGATGACGATGTTGCTGGTATCCAAGGAAACAATAGTGAGATCCAATGAATGGGTGCTTTGGATAGATGGATAGAAGGGTAGAGGGGAAGAAACGAGGGGGGAACAAGAGAAAAGCCATGCAAATTCAAAGACAAGATCTTAGTTCATGGTTTGTATCCTTTTGTTGCTAATGAAGAAGCTCTATGGAGTCTCGTATAAAAAAATACCTTTCAATATCGATATGTTGTTGTTCGAGATAGAAAGAGACAGAGGAACACTCTCTCAGCGTACCGAACGTATTAGGTAATGCGTGACAGACGTGAAAAACAATTATACCGAACTCATCAACGCTTAAAAAGCATTCGCATTGTTTGTAAACGACTGATCTATACGGGTATGAAATGATAGTCTACCTTCAGTTTCATGCGGGTATAATTTCTTTTGAGTATATACGCGATTTTTAAGTGTCATTTATTTAGCGTTCCCATAGCAACAAAGATGCATTTATGAACAACGAGTTGTAGTAAATAGAAGTTGTGTTTTCTTTGAGGTCGGCACCAGGTCTTATTATTTAAACTCTCAGAGCTATACAATATTACAGAATTACATTACTCCAAAATTGTTAAGATCTTAAATAAACTGTAAGTCATTTAATATACTGTAAACTTAAAATTTTATGTAAACCATTTTAGTGTTTAAAATTGTTTTGATAATCTCACCTAGTTGAGGATTATTATTATTATTATTATTATTATTATTATTATTATTATTATTATTATTCCTTAATTCATAATGTTCTTCCCAAGTTCAGGTCTTTCACTGCACCCCCAGCATTCTCCCAGTGTTCCCTATTTTCTGGCTTCCTCTTACTCTCCGCAAATGATCCATATGTCTTAATGTCGTCTATTGTTTGAAATCTTCTTCTACCCCGAACTCTTCTCTCGTTCACCATTTCTTTCAGTGCATCCTTAAGGAGGAAGTTTCTTCTCAATTTCTTTTTCTCTTCCTGATCAGTTTCAGCATCATTCTTTCTTCACCCACTCTTTCCAACACACCTTCATTTCTTATTCTGCCTGTCCACTTCACACGCTCCATGCTTGTCCATATTCACATTTCAAGTGCTTCAAGGTCGCTTCTCTTCATTTCGTCGTAATTTCCATGTTTCCGCCCCCATATAATGCTGCACTCCACACAAAGCACTTCAATAGTCTCTTCCTTAGTTCTTTTTCAGAGGCCCACAGAAAATGCTCCTTTTTCTATTAAAAGCCGAAAGTTATCCACCAATTTTCCTTCAATTGATTGAAGAAAACCTCGGACAAAACTTCAACTAGGATTTGAACCCGCTAGTTCCACGGTCATATATGCTAACCGTTAGTCCACAGCGATGGACTATGTAAGCGTAAGGTATTTACTAAAAGAACAAGAAAATTGGTTTTTTGTCCAGAGCTTATGCAAAGTACTAAAAACTGTTTTACATTTTCCATTCACTCTTCATTTCTCTGAGTATTGAAACAGTAATCAAACATAACTTTATTATTATAGTAATAACTGTTTTTTCCCAGGTTTTTTCTATTGTCAGGTAATGTCATGGATCCTCGGACCCATCTTTCGAAATACCATCTCGCTATCACAAATTCAATCGAAGCTAGATAATTCAGTATTTGATATACCGTTGTTAAACAATCGATTTAAAATAATGAATTTTATATTAGGCCTGCTGTTATAAAAATAGGCCTATTAATTCTTCGCATCACAATGTATTTTTTGCACGATCGTGTTTCTTTGTTTTATTCCCCTATAGAAACTTGTTGCTATGGAAACCATTCTTCATAATATAAAATAAAACCATAGTTTAGTATATACAGTCACGAAGCTTGAGTTTATGAGGGTGCTAGAAACAAGAGACTGTGCAGGTACTATTTCGTATTGTCTGTAATGCGGCGATAGTAGCGATCCTAGTGGTTAGCAACTATCTATGGATGCATATTTACTACGTATTGAGCTTCGTGACTGTATATACTAGACTGTGATAAAACTATACTGAAATAGACTCTTTACAGTGCACTTATTGTTACTTAGTTACCATTACAGTGCAGTTTTGCGAAGGCTTTGGAATAATATTACTCTAAATTTTCAATGCAAAATATATTATATCTGCAATTTAAAAATATGATCGTGCAAAAAATACAATACACGTTTGTGGAGTGCATTAGAAAATCTCGGAAACTCAAAAATGAGCAGAGCGAGTTTTTTAAACTTTTTCTCGATTTTGTAAAAAGACGCTTCCCAATCTTGTGTCGTAATATATTAGGTTAATGTCATTGTCTCAATGTAACAAGTGCTGTGCTGATCATACCAATTATTGTACTATTCCTTTAGTTGTGAGAATATATTCATATGTATTAATTCTTTTTTTTTTTTTAGTTAATACTTGTATACTAGAATATATTTTCCTGTTTGTAATTATGTATTCAGTCTCTTTTTTATTACATATATATTTTTATTATTATTATTATTTTAAAGTTAGTACTGATTGTGTACATGTATTCAATCTCTCTTTTTTACTTTATTATGTTTATTACTATTTTAAAGTTCATATTTGTATACCGGTATGTATTTTTCTGTATGTGATTTTATCCTGGTTGAGTGGAAGAGAAGGCCTGATGGCCTTAACTCTAGCAGGGAAAATAAAACTATTATTATTATTATTATTATTATTCTGGTGTAAAATTATATGGAAATTTAAACAAGAACGAATCATTTTACAAGCTGAATTTCATACCTAATAGCTTATAAATTTCAGGTCTATATTAATGTCCATAAAGGGGAGAGAGGAAGAGGAACAGAGAGGAGTGGAGGTGGGGGAGAGGAGGGAGGGAGAGGGGAGGGAGAGGGAGAGAGAGAGGAGAAAGAGAGAGATTTTGCAATCAAATGAAGCAAACTTTGTCTTCTTACAAACTTATTTAATAATTTCATTAGCACTATTCATGCATTGGTTTAGCTTCTTGTAGTGACAACTTGGACTTTCTATACAAGTAAAGGGAGGAAAGGGAGCTTTATGGTGGAGGGTTGAAGGGCTGCGTTACAACGATTTTCAGAATATGTATGTACTCGTATATTTTTTAAGTGCAACACTACTTGTCGCTGCTTTACGCTCTTGTAAGAAACGACTTTGAAGTTTAAACTAGCCGCAATTCTACGAATATTTTTTTTAGTCCCAAGCTGAAGTAATTTCCGATTATATAGAACGTTAATTTCCTGTTAGTTCATGAAGTGGACCGACGACAACACCCTTTCCCCAACATCTGGCGTTTATTGAGAAACCCTCGATATTCGGAACTCAAAACCTTCTCTTACACCCCAACCCTTAAGAGATCGATTTTCTCCAAACATTCTGCCCATGATCTTTGCTAAGCTGAGCCATTAATAATCTATTTCCTCTTCTCTTTGACTGTACTAATAATAATTACGATGACAAAGGCTTTATGGTTGACAGTGGTGCAGTGTTGCGGAGAAAAGGAGAATAAAGAGGGTGTAGGGGTGGGCGCAGTGGTGGCGGCGGTGTGTGGAGAAGGGGTGTGGATGGGTGAGAGATGAGGCATTGGTTTTGCTGCTCTCTGTTGATAATCAGTAGAACTAGAGACATAGGAAGGAAGAGCATGTTAATTTGAACTTCGTTTCGATATCGAAAGGATTCGTTCGTTTGGAACTAGAATTGGATGGTATGAGGTTTGAAACTGGAAGAGAAAGGATGGTGAAGGGTGAAAAGGGGAGGGGAGAGATGGAAGGTGGTGGTGGAAAGGGTAAAAGTGGTTTACAGATCGAAAGGGAATAGCTAGGCTATCTGGAAAGCAAGAGGGGTAGAGATGTTGTGCAAAGCAGGATGATGGGATAGGAGAAGGGTAAGGGGGGGAGTACTAATTAGTTATCAAAGGGGTTTTCCTGGTTGGTGGCGTTGTCGTCGGAGGCTTCAGGGAATCTGAGGTCCTAGTTAGCGTACAGTCTCATCCAGAACCCTCTACACACCTTGCGGCTATGAGCTCTAATAACAATCTTCACACTATTGCTGTCTCAAGACGACTGATGGCGTTTTTCAGATTTTTCGCACCACAGCAACCGTCATTATACTGGGTTGCCCGTGGCGACGATATTCTGATGTCTTAAGACGGGCAATATCTGTGAGATATGAAGAAGGAAGACTGAACTTCTAATGATTTTATACATGGGTGACGCTTTTGTATCTTGAGGCAGTTTAAGCTACCGATAGTTTGTGAATACATCATGCTAGATGTCCGAGAATCTAATCTCGAGATGGACTATCCTAAGAGATTAAGCAGTTTCATTTCTTTCTCGTCACTATCACCACCTTCTCTTCGTAATCTATTTCCCTTCTACTGTCCTATCACCACCTTATTCCTCTATAAATCATCACAATCATCATCATCATCATCATCATCATCATTATAATCAACCAGTCATCTCCTATTACACCATTATCATAATGAACACCTCAGTTTTTTATTGCATCATTATTACTACCTCAAATTGCACCATTCTAATTTTATTATTTTGGACCATTATCACCAACATTTTATTATTTCTTGGCACCATAATCATTATCTTCTTTTATTTCGTATTACGTTACCACCATAATCACCATATAGGCCTATTATATCCGTATTTTTGTATCATCATTATTAATTTGTTCCTTTTTACTTCTGCACCAATGTTATCATCTTCAATTTCTTTTCACCGTTACTGTCGTCCACTTACACTTCTTTTGCACCATTATCATCATCTTTTGTACCAACATTATAATCTTCATCACTATCATTATCACTCTTTTAACCATCATATTCCGTATATAATTGTCACCTTTTTCATCATTGTCATCTTTTGACTGTCATCATCTTATGTAAAACAATTGCAATCTTTTCATAATCATTATTAACCTTTTCACCGTTATCATATTTTGTACAATTGTCATCTTTCATATCACCTTTTGTGTCATGATTATCATCATCCTTTATAGTATCACTTATCCTTTATAACATTATCATCATACTTTATACCATTATTATCAAATTTTCACTATCATCATCATCCTCTCTACCCATCATTATTATCCTTTTATCATCGTTGCCATCCTTTGTACCATTATTATCATGCTTTTCGCAGTCATCCTTTCTGCTGCCATTATAATATTTTTCACCATCACTATCATATTTTATACCCTCATTATCATCCTATTCACCGTCATTTTTTTGCACAATTGTCATATTTTTCAGCATCACTATACTTTTTTCTGCATTGTTGTCATCACAATGTTGTCCTTTCGTTTGTCAGCCATATCATCTTTTTTTTTATATTTCACCTCAAACACGGTTAGGGAGTCTAGCAGCGAAACCAGGTGGCCCGGGTTCGATTCCCGGTCGGGGCAAGTTACCTGGTTGAGGTTTTTCTGGGGTTTTCCCTCAACCCAATATGAGCAAATGTTGGGTAACTTTCGGTGCTGGACCCCGGACTCATTTCACCGGCATTATCTCCTTCATCTCATTCAGACGCTAAATAACCTAAGCTGTTGATAAAGCGTCGTAAAATAACCTAGTAAAAATCACCTCAAACATAATAATAATAATAATAATAATAATACCAGAACGCTAAATAACCTACCAGATTATACAACACTGCTAAATAATCAATTTAAAAAGTAAACTCCTCTTCAAATAGTCTCCGTAGTTTAAAAGGGTAATTAAAATGAATTGAAATTATACAGAATGTTTCATAATTTAATGCACAAACTGGGATGAATAGTCGGAAAGTTAAAGACAAGATGGTGTCGACGACTCTTTACCCTGCTTTGTGACGATCAATTTGTCAGCGTGGTGCCTGAAATGTGAAGCCAATACTTGCCCAGTGGGCATTGTGGCAATCATAATTCATTAGGTAAGCTTATGTCTGTATTACTGAATTGTCCCATCTTCATACCACAGCGCTATATTCACCTCTACTTTCTCCAGGGTGGTTATCCAGAGCATTTGCGCACTAGTGTTCGTAATTCTCTGAATGCTATCTTTCCTAACCGATGGATTGGTCACGCTGGACCCAGTTGTTCGGCCACCAAGATCACCAGATTTTACATGATTGGAAATTTTTCTAGGGCTAAAATGGGTAATATGACTTTCGTTATGGCAGTCACAGAATTATGGCAGCAGCAAAAACAATCCGTTACATTCCAGTGATGTTGGTAAGAGTGAGGCAATCCATGGTGTTCTGCTGTGAGTTTTCCTTGCAGGTAAACTGAGGACACTTTGAACAATTGTTGTATTTTTAATTGGTTATTTAACGACGCTCGTTATTTAGCGTCGATGGAATTGGTGGTCGTGACATGGTATTTGGCGAGATGAAGCCAAGGAATCGCCATAGATTACCTGACATTTGCTTTATGGTTGGGAAAACCATGGGAGAAAACACAAACAAACGGGAACCACACCCGCGCCGACTGAGCTACGCCGGTGGCTTGTTGTAATTTAAGAAACAATAAAGTTATAGTGTTTTTCTTATCGCTGATCCCATGTTGTCAAAGATTTTTGTCATGGTCTCCCTAACTACTCTTTCCAGAATGTGTATTGAATTCTGAAACACTCTGTATATTAGTACTACAATGAGTGGGACCGGGATTACCTGACATTTGCTTTACGGTTGGGAAAACCTCGGGAAAAACGCAACCAAACGGAAACCGAACCCGCGCCGACTGAGCGACGCCGGTGGCTTGTTTTAATTTAAGAAACAATACAGTTATAGTGTTTTCCTTATCGCTGACTCCATGTTGTCAAAGATTTTTGTCATGGTCTCCCTAACTATTCTTTCCAGAATGTGCATTGAATTCTGAAACACCCTGTACATTAGGACTACAATGAGTGGGACCGGGATTACCTGACATTTGTTTTACGGTTGGGAAAACCATCGGAGAAAACACAAACAAACGGGAACCATACCCGTGCCGACTGAGCTACGTCAGTGCCTTGTTGTAATTTAAGAAACAATAAAGTTATAGTGTTTTTCTTATCGCTGATTCCATGTTGTTAGAAAGATTTTTGACATGGCCTCCCTAACTACTTTTCCCAGAACGTGTATTGAATTCTGAAACACCCTGTATATTAGCAATACAATGAGTGGGACCGGGATTACCTGGCATTTGTTTTACGGTTGGGAAAACCTCGAAAAAACTCAACCAAACGGGAACCGAACCCGCGTCGACTGAACTACGTCGGTGGCTTGTTGTTATTTAAGAAACAATAAAGTTTTAGGGTGCTATTCATAGACATTTCGCTAGCCCGGGCTACGAGCGTGCTAAACAGGCTTCATATCATATAATATCGCTGACACTAGTTTATGAATACGAAAAACGTTAGTTCGCTGATCATTCACCGAAAGCCAGCGCTAAGAACGTCTATGAATATGGCCCATAGTGTTTTTCTTATTGCTGAACACATGTTGTCAAATATTTTTGTCATGGTCTCCCTAACTACTCTTCCCAGAATGTGTATTGAATTCTGAAACACTCTGTATATTAGTGCTACAATGAGTGGGACCGGGATTACCTGACATTTGCTTTACGGTTGGGAAAACCTCGGAAAAACCCAACCAAACGGGAACCGAACCCGCGCCGAGTGAGCTACGCCGGTGGCTTGTTGTAATTAAAGAAACAATACAGTTCTAGTGTTTTCCTTATCGCTGACTCCATATTGTCAAAGATTTTTGTCATGGTCTCCCTAACTACTCTTCCCAGAATGTGTATTGAATTCTGAAACACTCTGTATATTAGTACTGCAATGAGTGGGACCGGGATTACCTGACATTTGTTTTACGGTTGGGAAAACCTCGGAAAAAACGCAACCAAACGGGAACCGAACCCGCGCCGACTGAGATACGCCGGTGGCTTCTTGTAATTTAAGAAACAATAAAGTTATAGTGTTTTTCTTATCGCTGACTCCATGTTGTCAAAGATTTTTGTCATGGTCTCCCTAACTACTCATCTCAGAATGTGTATTGAATTCTGAAACATTCTGTATATTAGTGATACAATGAGTTTTCAGATTGCTGTGGGACCGATGTGAATGTGAAGTGTTGTGACGCGTGTTATAACTATTGCTACAGAATTTAACAGTAAATACTAAACAAATTTTTAAGCCAATCTTCGTGTTTTACTGACATGTCAGTAATCAGGAATGTATATAACTGATAGCATTTCCTCTACTGTGCAGCTACGTCGTATTTCCGTCTCGCCGTGACAGGTGAAATTCCTAGAACTGTAATTCTAATAACTATGAGGGGTAATAACTCACGCAAATATACTTCATTTCGCCTCTTTCTGCAGCCGAGAGAGAGAGAGAGGGTGAGTGAGTGGGGGTAAGAGCAACCCCTCAATACTCATCTTTCCACCCACCATCCTCGTTGATAGAAGACCCAACAGTTTCATTATTACGTAGAAAAACAATACCTTCTCATCTCCATGTCGAGAATAACAGCACAGGGGTATTTACCCGCTTTCACCCCCTCCGCCGACCCCCTCGGAGCCCCACCTGGCTCCATCCCCGTGGCTATTAAGGCTACACTATATTACAATGCCGTTTGGCAATATATTTTGATTTTTAATTCCGCGGTCGACAGGTCGTCTTACGCCATAGACCATGCTATGGGATGTGCAGGCGACTCGGAGCAAGACAGGGCTAAGTACACAGCTGCGAAAATTATCCCAGGGAAGATTTTCCAGGAATTAATCAATCAAGTACATAGAGGGCTTCAAGGTATAGTTCTGGTGGTGAGAGTTTTACGAATTTATTGGTGGTTCAAATGGAGAAAATGCCAAACATATTAATATTCAAAATTAATTTTATAACTTTTGTACACAGGGTGATTCACAAGGATTTACCATCTCTTACGGAGTTTATTTCCGAAGACATTCTGAGCAAAAAATGTCATATAAACATTTGTCCTAATCCCAATATTTTCAGAGTTACTCTAATTTGAAGTTGTTAGTAAAATACTTTTTTTTCTTTAGTTCTTTTTTTCGTTGTTGGTAACTCTATAGCATCTATTAGATGCTTTATGGTTGTGCTAACAGATTGAGTTACTTGTCAACAATTTGACGCTGAAACGTGTGTTCAGGTTACTGCCCAGCGACAGTCCTGATGTATTTTTATATTTGTGATGATTGGTTAATTAATATTAACCCGGCACACTCACAATCACACTCACATTCATACAAATTTCCAGACTCTAGACACCCAGGGAATTTTTCTTCTTCAAGAAAAATTCACCGAGAGTCGAGCCCGGGAATCGAACCCGGGACCTCCAGATCTGTAAGCCAGCATGCTGGCCAATTTAATTTTAAAGTTTAAAAAAGATACAAATAGCGAATGAACTATTCAGAAGTGTCATTTCTGTAATTGGCTAGTGATCTGAAGCTAAAAATGTGTTGTTAATTGCTTTGTACAGATTTTATTTTTCAATTTTTACCTAAAAATGACATCATTCTTACGTACTTATCACAAAAATGGTTAAAATCATACGACTTTAGGAACTTTATTCTCTACAGTTTAATTATGCATCCTAATTTACAGTCTTGAAGAATTTACAAGAATGGCGTGATTTGTAACAATTGTGTGATAAATGCGCAAGAAAATTTAATTTTGTAGTTAAAAATCGAAAAAGAAACTCTGTACGAAACAACTATGGAATTTACAACACATTTTTAGCTTCAGAATGCTAGCTAATTAAAGAAATGATACTCCTGAATAATTCATTCCTTATCTGTAATATTATTTTATCCTGAAAACTCAAGAATAATGGTATTTTACTAACAACTTCAAATTAGTGTAATTCTAGAAATATTGAGATTAGGACAAATGTTTATATTACATTTTTTGCTTAGAATGTCTTCGGAAATAAACTCCGTAAGGGACGATAAATCCTCGTGAATCACCCTGTATACAATGAAAAAGTGATACGAATAAATTGAAGGAAATGGCGTACATAAAATATGGATGATTATATTAAAAAGTAAAAGAGAATTAGTATTACACACTACAACACAAGAGAAGCCAATATTGAAAAAGATATATGAAAATGAAGACGGAGAGAAATAGAGCAAAAAGGTAGCACTAAAGAGAAGAGGAATAAATACTGACAAAAGAGAGAAAATATGATAATTATAGAAAAGAAGAAATAAATAAAGAATATATAAATAATGAAGAGAGAGCAAAGGAAGGAAAAATCAAATGGCAAAGAAAGGGTAAGAATAAATAACAAGGAAAAATAAAAGACAAATAACAGAGAAGAAAGAAATGATAAAGAGCAAAGAAAGGATGAAAGAAAGATAGTAATAAAGATCAAAGGAAAGAGTAAAGGAAAGAAAGGATAGAGCAAATAGAGAAGAAGGGAAAGAAATTAAAAGAAACTAAAAAAGAGAAGAAAGGAAGGTACGAGAAGAAATAAAAGATAGAAATAAATAGTGAATTAAAGGTATAGACGAAAGATAAATAAAAATAATAATAAAAAAAGACAATAGACGAAGTTGACTATATGAAACTGGAGTTGTCCATTGAGACACTTTGTAATGCTTTCCACATGACTAAAGTTTGCACAGGTATCAACCATAAAACCAATATTGTACAATGTTGCAATCTCTTATTACTCACTGAATATTAAACAAAGTCCCCAGCTTCCTTCTGCCAACAGGTTTAATCACAACATAAGCATTCAGATAATATGAAAGGTAATATCACTCTGCCTGGTACGAGAGCTTTCACTGGACGAGTACGATTGCATATCATTTACTTCTCATCACCTATTGCAGGACCGCAAGGGAAAGAATACATTTGAAAGGTGTATCACTTACTTCTCATCATCTCGTGGCGGACCGAGAAGAAAACACCATTCTGAGTAATCAACTGACCGAGACAAAAAAACACACACAGTTCGGAATACCATTAATTTCCTACCTCGTGGCGGACCGAGAAGAAAACATAAAATTTAACAATGATAACGAATCGAAGGGACGATACAAGCGAATGCCTGTCGCACAGTGCAAGGGCTCAGAACCTTTCTCTTAGAGGACTGCGGCAGTTCCAGTCAATGTGCAGACTTTTAACATCTTTCGGCAATTTTTTTCTGGTGTTCTGTCATGTTTTTGTATTTTTCACCTGGCATAATTAGGAACATTAAATCCAGACGTTTGAGATGGGCAGGGCATGTAGTAGCCTACGTATGGGCGAATCCAGAAATGTATATAGAGTGTTAGTTGGGAGGCCGGAAGGAAAAGACCTTTAGGGAGGCCTAGACGTAGATGGAAAGATAATATTAAAATGGATTTGAGGGAGGTGGGATATGATGATAGAGAATGGATTAATCTTGCTCAGGATAGGGACCAATGGCGGCCTTATGTGAGGGCGGCAATGAACCTCCGGGTTCCTTAAAAGCCAGTAAGAAAGTAAGTAAGTAAGTAAGTAAGTAAGTTAGTTTTGACTTGTTTCTCTTCCCCCTCTCCTTTTATGTGATAGCTATTACGAGACGAAGTATTTAAAAGGTACGCGGAAACGTGTCTTTCAAAGGAAATTTTGGGCTGAGAATATGTGAACTCCAAGCCTGTAGGCCACTTGTCTCACTCGAAGTTTCGCTGTTCCACTGAAGGAACTTTAAAGAATTTTGAATCAAAAAGCCGTAGATGGATGTAAGCTAATAGCTACCAGAAGGATATACTTTTCGAATAGTCTACAGAGGATTTCAGGTTAAGAAAAAGGCATTGAGCATATGGGGCTATTCCATCAAGTGACCAGTTGCCATAGAAACGCCTACCTACCACAATGTATTAGCCAATGCCCATAAAACCAGTCCTTTTTTTTATTAACGTAGAATCCTCTATAAGCCTTTTACTTCACATTCTAGTGGCGGACCGAGAAGAAAACAACATGCAGTTCGTAATATTTGATTCTCATCACCAAGTAAAGGAAACAGCTGGTATTAAAACAATAGAAAACTTGAATTTTATTGAGTGATGTGATTTTAGAGGTAATTTACAGCTAATGTAAATATTCTGGAAATATTTCGGAGTAGGGAAAAGAAAGGTACAAAGCAGTAAAAGTACATTATTAATCGAGTTGCTAGTAGTTCAGGATATCTGCATATCGGGAAAAAAGACTAAAATATTGACAATGGAAGATAACACGTACGTTTTGTATATGTGGGAGGGGGAACGATATGAATCAGATATTAAACTAAGTCCATTGTTACACGTATCACCTGACGAACTCTGAATCTTGCAGCGTGAATGGTATCAGTGTATAGAGAGAGGGGGCGGGGTTGCAATAATGACTTCTGGGCTGTGGGGAGTTTTAAAAAACTTTACATTCTTCCTCTCTCTTTTACTTTTTTTTTTACTCTTCTGGTTTATACACTTTCTCTCCGTATATAAGGGTAGGAGGTGAATCTATCCCCAAAAAATCTCCCTTAATACAATAGAATCCACCCCTATCTTATAAAACAAGCCCCCATACCTCTCTTTTTCTCTACCCCTTATGCTGATAATGTAACTCGGCGTAAAAATTCCGTACAGTCTTTGTAGAGACCACAATGCTATATACTTTATCACCTTGCACGTGCTCCTATCTTAGCTACGTCATTTAAACATCAATTACTACAACTTAACCTCTCCACGTGTGGGTAATGACGGATTAAGTGTTCGGTTACATCTTAAAAGAGTGATTTTCTTCTGTTTAACACAATACAATATACATTCACAAACCAGAGAAAGATCTGAATCTTCACATTCTTTAAATTGAAACAGTATTCAAATAAGATAAACACTTGACTTAAGGTACAAAGTTTAGAACGAGTTAGTCGTTAATAGGACCAAAAATTGAAGTTCTTTCTTGTATTGAAGATCGTTCTTTTCTTTACAATTTTATATACTTAGAAATTATATACACAGCTTCTTGTCTATGCGGATGACGTGAATATGTTAGGAGAAAATCCACAAACAATTAGGGAAAACGCGGAAATTCTTGTTGAAGCAAGTAGAGCGATAGGGTTGGAAGTAAATCCCGAAAAGACTAAGTATATGAATATGTCTCGTGACCAGAATATTGTACGAAATGGAACTAT
Source organism: Periplaneta americana (assembly GCF_040183065.1). Lineage (NCBI taxonomy): Eukaryota > Metazoa > Arthropoda > Insecta > Blattodea > Blattidae > Periplaneta > Periplaneta americana. The sequence continues at coordinate 26,008,327 of NC_091122.1, read as the reverse complement.
AAAAATTGGAGATTTATCCTTCGAAGAGGTGGAAAAATTAAAATATCTTGGGGCAACAGTAACAAATATAAATGACACTCGGGAGGAAATTAAACGCAGAATAAATATTGGAAATGCCTGTTATTATTCGGTTGAGAAGCTTTTGTCATCTAGTCTTCTGTCAAAAAGTCTGAAAGTTAGAATTTATAAAACAGTTGTATTACCGGTTGTTCTGTATGGTTGTGAAACTTGGACTCTCAATTTGAGAGAGGAACAAAGATTAAGGGTGTCTGAGAATAAGGTTCTTAGGAAAATATTTGGGGCTAAGAGGGATGAAGTTACAGAAGAATGGAGAAAGTTACACAACACAGAGCTGCACGCATTGTATACTTCAGCTGACATAATTAGGAACATTAAATCCAGACGTTTGAGATGGGCAGGACATGTAGCACGTATGGGCGAATCCAGAAATGCATATAGAGTGTTAGTTGGGAGGCCGGAGGGAAAAAGACCTTTGGGGAGGCCGAGACGTAGATGGGAGGATAATATTAGGATGGATTTGAGGGAGGTGGGATATGATGGTGGAGACTGGATTGATCTTGCACAGGATAGGGACCAATGGCGGGCTTTTGTGAGGGCGGCAATGAACCTACGGGTTCCTTAAAAGCCAGTAAGTATACACAGTGTTACTATAAATATCTTTCCGATTACAAACTTGAATAACTATCGTTAAGAGACACTTAGAAACGTAATACTGGTATCAATGGAAAGAGAAACTCAAATATTTTTTGTTATGTTGTTGAACCTGTCGAATATTTATTAATTTCGTTGCTATGAGACGATATAACAGAAAAATGGCTGCAAATGAAGACAGGAGGGCATTTGGTGTGCTAGATTCTCACATATCCCAGTCTGTTGTCACTGTACAACGCTATTTTAGAAGAAAATTTGGTGTTGATCCACCCAGTGGGCCCAGTATCCGTAAGTGATACGGTGACTTCAAAACGAGGGGATGCATCTGTAAACGGAAGTCAAACGGGCGTCCATCAGTAAGTGAGGCAAATATGGAGCGTGTGAGAGAGAGTTTCACACGAAGTCCACAGAAATCCACCGTAAAAGCCAGTAGATGCATTGAACGTGCTGGCCGTGAAGATTTAGAATATTTGCATTAGCCTCCACGTTCCCCCGACTTCACTCCTTGTGATTTTTTTTCTGTGGGGTTTTATAAAACAACAAGCGTATCAGCCACCATTACCACCTACCATTGAGGATCTTCGTGTCCGCATCACAGAGGCCATTGCACTGGTGGATGGTCCAATGGTACAACGTGTATGGCAGGAAATTGACTACAGACTTGATGTGTGTCGTGTGACACAAGGAGATCACATTGAGCATATGTGACTTACGGTTGTGAACGAAATGTTTCTCTTTCTGTTTCATGTTTCATGTTTTCCAGTGAAAAAAATTTTAAAATTGTTGGAGTTTCTGTTTCTGTTGATACCAATTTCATGTTTTCTAATTTTTGCTAATTTAAGAGCAGCACATGTGATTTAACCGAATGGATAACAAAAATACTTGAGTTTCTCTTTCCATTGATACCAAGATCATGTTTCTAAGTGTCTCCTAACGATAGTTATTCAAGTTTGTAACCGGAAAGAGCATTTATAGTAACACTTTACTTCCAGAATATTAAGTGTTCAGTGCAATAGAGAGCTCCTACAAACCTTTCCGATTTTGAACACATGTAATTTCCGTTCTATGAATCTGAGGTATATGAAAATAGTACCAATGGAAAGCGAAACTCAAAAAGTTTTAATCCTTACCTTAAAGAACTTCAATGTGACCTAGGCCTACTAATTTAGTTATTCAAAAACGAGCAAAATTGTGTTAAACTTTTTGTTTGAAATATCTCGAAGAATAACCCCCTGAAATTAATGATATTACTTAAGGATCACCCTGTGTAACATCATGTATTCCAGTACGATTTTGATAATTAATTTCGTGTTATTACTGCTACTCAAGAAATCAAGGTACGACGGAAGGGGAAACGGGACTACACAAAGAGTAGGCACCAATACTCTTTTCTTTCACCACACATTTCAGTTACACTCGCTGGGGTTTGAAACTGGTTACCATACAAGAAAAACCCTAAGCTTCTAGTTGTTCGACAAACTATGTGCTGTTCCATGCAAGTCAATCCATTAAGAAAAGTCTTCGATGCAATACTTGCATTAAAAAAAAACAGTGCCAGCAAAACCGGATGACCGGAATTCCTCCCCCTTTTAAAACTCCCACTATCACCCCTCTCTCCTCCCTTCTCACCCCCTATTTCATTGACACATCCGTTTCCTGTACCATGTAGTACATTCAGTTCTCCTACACACTAGACAGAGTGGAGGCAAATCATGCTATCGTGTTACACTACAGGGTTTAAGCATAATATTATTGTAAAGGGGTTGCAGTAGCAGGGGAGGGGGTGGGGAGGCAGCTGATCGGAAGAAAATTACGTTTCAATAATGTGGAAGCTTCTTCCTCCTTTGTTAGATTCGTTGCTGACCTTGTCGTAGATGGCGTTGAAATTCAAAGCCTCTTCGTGTTTCGTCATAAGAGAAAAGAGAACATGAGTGAGACGGAAAAAGTTGCCAGAGCAGAGATCTGCATATTTCGTATTTGTTGACGTTGAAGGGCAGATGTTTGGTTTCCTATACAAATCCATCAGCATTAAAGCCATTTGCATGAACTGCGTCAAATCATGACATTCATGAAACGGGTGTGAAGTCAGTTCCATGCTCTAGAATGTCACTGAAGAATAGTAAATACAAGACCAATTACACAAAATTTTGCGTGCCTGTTGCTCTGACAAGAGAAAAGAGAGAGGGCAGAGAGAAAAGAAATGAAATAGAAAGAAAAACAGAGAGGGTGGACAAAAATTTACAGGGGACTTTAGGGAAATCCAATGTTTGCGTGGAAAGTCTATAGGTCTACTAGAAAACACTATAAAATAAAATATTATAAACTTTTTAAAATACTTTACTGTATTTCATTTGATATTCATGTATGCACATAGCTCATATTCTCAATATCTTCTTGACTATTGTGTGGAAAACCACGAGGTACGTTAAATAGACAATTGTACGGGACGAACCGCGTAGAAAACCACGAGGTATATTAAATAGACAATTGCACGGGACGAACCGCGTAGAAAACCACGAGGTATATTAAATAGACAATTGTACGGGACGAACCGCGTAGAAAACCACGAGGTATATTAAATAGACAATTGTACGGGACGAACCGCGTAGAAAACCACGAGGCACATTAAATAGACAATTGTACGGGACGAACCGCGTAGAAAACCACGAGGTATATTAAATAGACAATTGTACGGGATGAACCGCGTAGAAAACCACGAGGTATATTAAATAGACAATTGTACGGGACGAACCGCGTAGAAAACCACGAGGCACATTAAATAGACAATTGTACGGGACGAACCGCGTAGAAAACCACGAGGCACATTAAATAGACAATTGTACGGGACGAACCGCGTAGAAAACCACGAGGCACATTAAATAGACAATTGTACGGGACGAACCGCGTAGAAAACCACGAGACACATTAAATAGACAATTGTACGGGACGAACTGCGTAGAAAACCACGAGACACATTAAATAGACAATTGTACGGGACGAACCGCGTAGAAAACCACGAGGCACATTAAATAGACAATTGTACGGGACGAACCGCGTAGAAAACCACGAGACACATTAAATAGACAATTGTACGGGACGAACTGCGTAGAAAACCACGAGGCACATTAAATAGACAATTGTACGGGACGAACTGCGTAGAAAACCACGAGGTACATTAAATAGACAATTGTACGAGACGAGAGAGGAACAGAGGTTAAGGATGTTTGAGAATAAGGTGATTAGGAAAATATTTAGGGCTAAGAGGGATGAAGTTACAGGAAAATGGAGAAAGTTACACAACGCAGAACTGCACGCACTGTATTCTTCACCTAACATAAATAGGAACATCAAATCCAGATGTTTGAGATAGGCAGGGCATGTAGCACGTATGGGCGAATCCAGAAATGCATATAGAGTGTTAGTTGGGAGGCCGGAGGGAAAAAGACCTTTGAGGAGGCCGAGACGTAGATGGGAGGATAATATTAAAATTGATTTGAAGGATGTGGGGTATGATGATAGAGACTGGATTGATCTTGCTCAGGATAGGGACCGATGGCGGGCTTATGTGAGGACGGCAATGAACCTCCGGGTTCCTCAAAGGCCTTAATTATTATTTTATTATTATTATTATTATTATTATTATTATTATTATATTATTATAACAACATGATTAATTACTACATGTAATTGTAACTAATAATTGTAATAATGTAAATTTTATCCTAATTAGATATAAGAAGTCGCAAGGGTAATAAAACGATACAGTTTTCTATTGCCATCGCATGAAGCGTGAATTAGCACTGTTTATATTTTAACAGTTGGCACTCATTGCATAGAGAAAGAATGGGCTTTAACGCCATTGTACAAGCTTTATTACCCCAAGACTTGTAGAGCTTCTTTTGTTCTGACGCTCATTCGGGAGAAAATAAGCGCAGGTGCATACAAAGAACACATCGCAATATATAAAATTATTTCGAGGTACCAAAGTCCACTCTGCTGCCAACAGGTCTGCAAATGTATTGTTTTAGTATTGTAATATTTATCTTCTCGATATATAGGCTTCTATCGGAGAAAGAGACGCACGTTGCACAGTAAGAGATATATACACACACATCTCCTAACAACTGTAAATCTAACTTACAATAAATTAAAACACAACGGTACAGATGTACCAGGAGCACAAAAAAAGTTTTTGTTATTCTTTCCCCCCTCCCCTCTTTTTATCTTTTAAGTACAGAGGTCTAAAAAAAATCCCAATCCAGTGATACAGAAATTATTTGTTACAAGAATTATTACACTAAATTTGGACAAAAAAATATATCTACACAGTTTTGAGGGAGCTACAAGAATTCAAAATACTTCAAACCATAAAACAAGAGGACTTTGTCCCAATTCACCTGTTGCATGTCCCCCTTGTTTGAAAACCAGCGGGCTCTGGAATTTATACGAGGCGAACAAAACCCCCCTTTCTCCCCCACAACCAACCCCAAACGAATTTAATGAATTGGAGACCAGAGAGGGGAAACAGTCGATATTTTTCAGGAGGGTAGGTGATTACTCATTGATTCCACGTTCGGGGCAAACAGTAAATTTGTCCCTGGAATCCAGACGCAACTGCTGGGTACATCGAAGCAGGTAATGAAGTCGAGCTATCCCTTGTGATTATGCAACATGCGATACAAACGTGTTGATAATAAAGGGTTGATCGTTTTAAAGTACTGAGTAAGTTGAAGAGACAGTTCAACGGTTCAGTGAGAGAGTGAGCTAACCAGCAAAGTTGGTATTTTTGTTAGAATCAGGCAGAAATGAACCGACTTGTCTTCGTACTACAAAGGTAAGATATTATGGACGATCATTTTATTTATCAACGCTTGGAGAGGTCTTACAGATTCGAATTACAACGCGAAGAAGAACTCACGGAACAATTTTGTCTCAAGTGAAACCTTTCTCCGTCTATTACCCGAGAAAAAAAAAATTAGGCTAAGTGAAAATACATATTAACCCCATCTAATATTGTATAATTAGCTACGTGAAAATCTGTGTTAGCAACCCTAGCCAGAGAAGTGTGGTGTTTAGAGGAACTTTTCTCAAACATTTGGAACCAACAATGAATCGGATTTCTGACTTTATTGTGGGTTTAACAACCTGAAAGGATAAATTTCCAATTATTATATTTCCATTTCGTACAATATTCTCGTCACGAGACATAATCATATACTTAGTCTTTTCAGGATTTACTTCCAAACCTATCTCTTTACTTGCTTCAAATAAAATTCCCGTATTTTTCCTAATCGTTTGTGGATTTTCTCCTAACATATTCACGTCATCCGCATTGACAAGAAGCTGATGTAACCCGTTCAATTCTAAACCCTCTCTGTTACCCTGAACTTTCCTAATGGCATACTCTGGAGCAAAGTTAAAAAGTAAAGATGATAGTGCATCTCCTTGCTTTAGCCCACAGTGAATTGGGAAAGCATCAGACAGAAACTGGCCTATACGGATTCTGCTGTATGTTTCACTGAGACACATTTTAGTTAATCGAACCAGTTTCTCGGGAATACCAAATTCAATAAGAATATCATATAAAACTTCTCTCTTAACCGAGTCGTATGTCTTTTTGAAATCTATGAATAACTGATGCACTGTACTCTTAACTCCTATTTTTTCTCTCCATTATCTGTCGAATACAAAATATCTTATCAATAGTTGATCTATTACGCCTAAAACCACACTGATGGTCCCCAATAATTTCATCTACATATGGAGTTAATCTTCTCAAAAGAATATTGGACAAAATTTTATACGACGTCAACACAAATAGAGCAAAAATCTGAAAATCGATAAATACTAGTGGCTTGTGCAGCAAATGCTGCAAACTAAGTTCATTACACGTTCAAATAAACATTTTTCAGATTTATTTTCAATGAAGAATACCAGACATTCGGAAAGTCATTTGCTTCCATAACAATGAAAGATACTCTCTCTCGAGCCAATACTGAAGAGAACCACGCATATAAATATCTACACCACACCGCCATTAAATATATGAAAAAGACCCAACCCCACTTGATTAATAATTATAGAAATATTTGATTTTTAATAATATTATTATCTTACGTAAGTTTTATAGCTTTCAGTAACATATACTATGTATACTATATAGCCGCCACTCAGCAAAATATAGAAATCAAAATCTAATTTAAGTTATTCTCTACATCCACTTATATAACCCCAAAACGTTTCACTTTCATATCATCAATATAGCATTAATATGTAGGCTATAATTAATGAAAAATAGTCACATCATGGCATTAACTACAATAATATTTCATTTCTAATGGTAATAATGTCATCAAACCACCTCAAGTTTTGTAGTGTTTAATATCCAATACACAGATGTATCCAGAAAATTACACACCACAGAATCGAACCTGTAAATTATTTTTAGTAAGTTAAGTTTTTAATAACCAATTTGAGCTCTAAATGTGTCAGCATTCTTGCAGATCATGGCCTTCGTGTAATATTGTTTACTGTAGTAGGCCTATGTGTTTTGTTTTATTCTGAAATGCAACACGGCCGACTTGATGCTCGCTTCGCTTCCCCTTTACAAAAAAGCGAAGGGAATATCAAGTCGGCCGTGAATGCTGTTAGCTAGTTCTCAAAACTGACGACAGATGGATTTTGGAAAATAGGAAAATTATGTTTAAAAATTGACATTTCACTGAAAACTACTATTTTTCCGAAAAACTTTGAGTTCCAAGCTTCAAAATGAGGGGTCATTTATTAAAATCCGACCAGCCGTTTTCCCGTGATTTCCATTACCAGTTCGAATTATATATATATATATATATATATATATATATATATATATATATATTATATTATATATATAGATGTCGGATAGGAGTTATTGCACGCACAACGATTACGCAAGTACTATTTTACCATAGGAATAAGGTATGTAATGTAACACATATCTCTTTTTAAGTCCAGGGCGCGGACCTAGAAGAAAACCCGGAGGATGACAGTATTTTAATGAATGAAACAGAGTAAATGGATCGTGAGAAAGAGATAGAGAGGAGATGAAGGTTTGTTGATCTCAGAAGCGTGGAGGAAGGGGTCGGGGGGGGGGGCAGAAATGTTTCATATAACACAAGCATCATCAGCTTGACGTGTTGAGGCGCATCGCCACAATCATCAGAAGCAAAAATTTCATACGAGTGTCAGTCATCCACACAGGAAGAAAGCGATTAAATTTCGTTGCCAATAATACAAGAGCCATTCAGAGTGATGGTCACAAGGAAACGGGGGGAGGGAGGGGAAACACTACATCTTGGCTTTTGAAGCTTTTCAACTCTTCTTGAAAAGTGGGACACGAAAATCACAGCCGTCTGCTTACAGAAGGATGTTCCTATGCACTTGCAAGTCTAATCGTCATTTGAATAAATTCCCTTGTAATCTGCAGTGCTTTTCTTTCAGCTGATATGAATACAAACTAAACCCCTAATAAAAAAAAACTTAATTTCGAGGTACAAAGTGTTGTTAAATTTAGATCTTTATACCTACTTACTTACTTATTGGCTTTTAAGGAACCCGGAGGTTCATTGCCGCCCTCACATAAGCCCGCCATTGGTCCCTATCCTGAGCAAGATTAATCCAGTCTCTACCATCATATCCTACCTCCCTCAAATCCATTTTAATATTATCTTCTCATCTACGTCTCGGCCTCCCCAAAGGTCTTTTGCCTACGGCCTCCCAACTAACATTCTATATGCATTTCTGGATTCGCCCATACGTGCTACATGTCCTGCCCATCTCAAAAGTCTGGATTTTATGGTCCTAATTATGTCAGGTGAAGTATACAATGCGTGCAGCTCTGTGTTGTGTAACTTTCTCCATTCTCCTGTAACTTCATCCCTCTTAGCCCCAAATATTTTCCTAAGAACCTTATTCTCAAACACCCTTAATGTCTGTTCCTCTCTCAAAGTGAGAGTCCAAGTTTCACAACCATACAGAACAACCGGTAATATAACTGTTATATAAATTCTAACTTTAAGATTTTTTGACAGCAGACTGGATGATAAAAGCTTTTCAACCGAATAATAACAGGAATTTCCCATATTTATTCTGCGTTTGATTTCCTCCCGAGTGTCATTTATGTTTGTTACTGTTGCTCCAAGATATTTGAATTTTTCCACCTCTGCGAAGGATAAATCTTCAATTTTTATAGTTCCATTTCGCACTATATTCTGGTCACGAGACATGATCATATACTTAGTTGTGGTTGTGCCGGAGAATCAGTCCCATTCCGAGGCTTACTATTAGGTTTCGTAACAAGCTGTTTTTTTTTTACGGTGATGGGTTGTTAGCCCTTCGCCCAACCCCCAAGCTGGAGGACCACCCCTTATCGGCTGTCCACGACTGCTTATTCAATATATTCGCAGCTACCCTCCATATCTGGAGGCCGTCTCCTCTATCCGCAACCTGAGGACGCGCCATGCCGTGGTGATAGGGACCCACAATACACTTTATACTATTTTATTTAAAATATCAGAAATTAATTTAAGGGTTCAGTTTTTAAAACATTTCAACATATATACCGGGTGAACCATAACTAACGTCATTAACTTCAGGGGGTTATTCTTAGAGATATTTGAAACAAAAAAGTTTAATACAATTTTTTCTCGTTTTTGCTTCCTTTTCGATATAAAAATTGTTTTATATGAAACATTTCATAGCGTGTTTTGGAGAAAGCCATTGATTTAATCCCCAATATGCTCAGTCAATTTAAGAGAGCAGTGTATTGTGACAATAAATGATTGAAAGAATTTTATTTTTGTTCTTTAAACATGCAGAAATATTTTGATCCAAACTAATACAGGGTGTTAAAAAAAGTATCCAATATTTTGGGAGGTGATAGTATGTATCAAAACAAGAAAATAACAACTCCATAAATTTCCTAGACATCACCATAACAAAAGTTGACAACAAACACAATTTCAAAATATACAGAAAACCAACCACCACCACACACATACACGGTATGATTATCTGGTTGTCTGCTGTATTGTGGGGCAGAAAAATGCATTGCCATAAATGGACGTCACATTGAGCACCTCCTATGAACAAGTGTTCAGATCTCAGAAAGTATGTGTTGTAGGACCCATGTTTATTAGACAATATTTTCTTGCTTTGATGCACACTACCACCTCCTAAAATATTGGATACTTTTTTTTAACACCCTGTATAAGTTTTCTTTCTGCATAGAATTTTTTCAATGTTACATTTTTTTCCGATCAAAATTCTGCATATTTAGAGGACAAAAACTAAAGTTATTTCAATAATTTATTATCATAATACATTGCTCTCTTAAATTGATCGAGTATATCGAGGATATCAATTACTTTCCCAAAACACGCTATTAAATGTTTCATATAAAACTTTTTTTTTTTTTTCACTGAAAGGAAGCAAATACGAGAAAGATTATGTTAAACTTTTTGTATGAAATATCTAAAATGGTAACCCCCTGAAAAGACTTCTATAGGTCATTCGTTATCTCGTGAAACCAAATGGATGTGCGTGTGTCGTAGCTTATAATAAAAACATTATGGAAGGGGTAAGTGAGTTAGCTAGTTACAAGTGGAAGCGTAGTGAGGGAGGGAAATTTCTCAGAGGGTGGTTACTTTCTTGTGATGCACATAATCTCGTAAAATATGGAAACAAATAAGGATGGATCTGTTAACATAATAAGCATAAGTTGTGCATTCCATTTGATCAATGTTGTAATGGAATCGTAACCTAGTTCATAAATGAACTAAAAAGCTTCTGTACTAACGCATGCATTGCGGGTGGCATTGACGCAAATCTGATAAGGAGCAATGTTGTAATTTTTGTCACAATTTTTCTCAAGTTGTGATGTTGTGAAATATGGGCCTACTTGGGATCGAACTAGGACTTTGGTGCCAAATCGCGTGGTTGTAGATTTACAGATAGATCTAATATTGATCCTGACGCTGTCGGGAGCCACATACGGCATGAGTGCTACTTAGTATACACCATTGCCATTAGCTGTGAAATTGTTAGTAAAGAGAAGATGGGAAGTACCCTTCTTTCTTCTAGCCCATCGATAGAGTCGGAAAAAAATTAATCTAACTAGCTTTCACACAGTGATGCGGTTTCTCCTTACATTTAATGTACACAAATAATGCTTCCCAATTTTTTTGTGTTGTATATATGTGTGTCTATATTTGTAATACGCATAGTACTTAAGCGTTTCAAAAATTCTCCGAAAACATTAAGCCGAACCGTTTCATCAGCATTATCATTGGCTGTACTGCAGTGTATAAGCGATACTTCAACGACACACTCCCACACAGATGTCTACAGTTATCAAATATCCTGCATTGCGAGCCAGTTTCTGTCCGCCATCAGTATCGCCAACTTAGGAAATTTTTCCCTAAATTTATGCCGTGTCTCAGCAGAGAAATTAAGTGGGTAAAAATAAGTTATTTTACACTAATAATATAAGATGATATTAGAGCATTGGATTGCGAGTCAGTTTCAGTCCGACACCAGTGTCGCCAACTTAGGAAATTTACTCTTAAATTTAAGGTATGTCTCAGCAAAGAATAAATAAAATAGTGTAAGCAAATTTACTGTAAAAATAAAGATTATATGACGTTACATCATTCCATTGTGAGCCAGTTTCAGTTCGACATCAGTACCGCCAACTTAGGCTATGTTCCTCTAAGTCAGGGAAGGATTCATTCTTAGCGTTCTGCCCAAGGGCAGGTCTTTCACTGCAAAACGCAACTTTCTCCAATCTCTCCTATTTTCTGCCTTTCTCTTTGCTTCTTCACATAAGCCCGCCATCCTGAGCAAGATTAATCCAGTCTCTGCCATCATATCCCACCTCTCTCAAATCCATTTTAATATTATCCTCCCATCTACGTCTCAGCCTCCCCAAAGGTCTTTTCTTCCTCTCCGGTCTCCCAACTAACACTCTATATGCATTTCTGGATTCGCCATACGTTCTACATGCCCTGCCCATCTCAAACGTCTGGATTTAATGTTGCTATTATGTCAGGTCAAGAATACAATGCGTGCAGTTCTGTGTTGTGTAACTTTCTCCATTCTCCTGTAACTTCATCCCTCTTGGCCTCAAATATATTCCTAAGAACCTTATTCTAAAATGCCCTTAATCTCTTTTCCTCTCTCAAAGTGAGAGTCCAAGTTTCACAACCATACAAAACAACCGGTAATATAACTGTTTTATAAATTCTAACTTTCAGATTTTTTGACAGCAGACTAGATGACAAAAGCTTCTCAACCGAATAATAACAGGCATTTCTCATATTTATTCTGCGTTTAATTTCCTCCCGAGTGCCATTTGTATTTGTTACTGTTGCTCAAAGATATTTTAATTTTTTTCACTTCTTCAAAGAATAAATCTCCAATTTTTATATTTCCATTTCGTACAATATTCTGGTCACGAGACATAATCATATACTTTATCTTTTCGGAATTTACTTCCAAACCTATCGCTTTACTTGCTTCAAGTAAAATTCCCGTGTTTTCCCTAATCGTTTGTGGATTTTCTCCTAACATATTCACGTCATCCGCATAGACAAGAAGCTGATGTAACGCATTCAATTCCAAAACCTCTGTTATCCTGAAGGAAAATTAATATTAATTCAAATCTTTAGTGCCTATATCAAGAGCCTGTTTTGGATGTTTTCAGTGCCGTTTTGCCTTCCTATTTTTAAAGTCTTAAGTGCCTACTTATCCCAGCCATAGTTATGAATTTGACAGACCCCGATATCAAACCATACGACATATAATATGATGATAAACTTAAATGATGGGAAAGACATATAGGAAGACCAAAGAAACATGGAACGGTCTATAGTATGAACGCGAGGAATGTTAGAGTAGTTTATACATATTGTTTTGTTTTTGATGATCATGATGATGATGACGATGATGATGTTGATGATGATGATTATGATGTTTATGATGATGATGATGGCCAGAAATGAGAAAAATTAAATCTACATCCCTGTTTGAGCACTCTATCTCAGAAAGACCACTTCTCGGTGCTTGTAGCCATCACGATCATCTGGATTCCTACAAACAAATGCAGGTCGTTGGATCCTCAGAGATTCCGTAACTGACATACGTGAGACAAAACTTTTACAAAGTTTTCCTGACGTCATCACTCTATTTTGACGTCATGATAGAGGTGGGAGGGGAGGATGAGCTGCATCAACATGTGAAACCGATACTCGTGTGAAGATGAGATGGCCCGTCCGACCCAGTCCCCCCCCCCCATGTACCTCCCTCCCCCAACCATGTCGTCTCCCTCCATTTCCATCTTCCATGTAAAAGGGCCTGTTCCAGACAGATGTGCAATAACCGTACATCTCTTAATAAGGATATTGATTCTCTGGCCACGGGAATATTCTGGATTGACAAGTTTCCTTGGTTACCCCGCAGATACGTAGCAATCAAAATAAAAACAAAAGCTATCGCTTAAACTCTTTTCGTGTAATACATTTACGTAAAACGAAGCCAATTTGTACACAGCGCAAATAGATTTTATGACGAGACAGACTGTTCTCCGAAAGTCTTTCCATGCTGTAGCTCCAGGTTTAAGTCTCTGAGTTTCCAATTTAAATTTATTGTGCACGAACTCTGTGTTAAGGGAGAGGCTTTCACTGAACACCTACTTCCCTTTCTCATGTTGTAATACAGTCGAACTTCTCTAATCTATCCAAGCCAAGAACTAATGTATCACTACGCCCTTGTAAACAGAAAAGATCAAGTAAACTTCAATATATAGGTACAGTATTGGCACAAAAAAAAAAAGAAAAAACCGGACCGACCCTTGTAGCTGATTTCAGAGCCTTGTTCACTCCAGAGCTACTATAGACTGGTAACTAAGACTTTTGTGATTCGAATCCTGTCTGGGAAGGAAACTTTTTTTTCCCTTATTCAAATTCATTCCCAATACTTTTCGATTGCTGCGATATTTTACTACTTAATTAACTTATTATTCCCAGAGCATGAGTTTTACCAGCTTATTTTCTAATGGCTTTCGAAATGGGCTACGTCAGCAGTCGAAACTACCGTTCTCCAACCAGGAGATCAACCGTGAAAGGAATGTGCTTACTATTGCCTCATCTATTGGAACGAAGTAGATAAATAATATTATCTTTATAACGTCAGTTTAAAAACCATGCGCTCTCCTGCGTATGTTATTTCCTGTATGGAGAGATTAAAAGACCAGGAGATTAACTGTGATCTAATTTTGTAACTAGGGTAGTATCAATATGTCTGTATCAAGGTTATGGTTTGTGCTGTGAGAGCTAGCCAATAGAGATAAGAGTACCCACGTGTGTGACCTTATGACATCAACATTCATTCACAGCATTAACCCGCTCCGTTTCACCCGGCAGAGACTTTCTCTGGTTGGAGCACAGTACAACAATAATTGTTTCAATAGATTGCTCGCTATCTTGTGAATGCTGGCGTGGCATGCGCAGTGGCTCATTTCGGGGACTTTGATTATTCTATCGATCAGTTTTTTTGCCATTAATGTACATTAGGTTTCTTTTAATATAGCATAATGGTTAATTACATTGCAATGATCTGAATTCATATATGTGTAAAAAGGTTAGTTATGAAATATTTACGGGACTATACAGGGTGATACATGACGAGTTACCGTCACTTACGGAGCTTATTTAAGAAGACATTTTAAGCAAAAAAATGTCATATAAACATGGGTTCTGTCTTTTCATATTTTCTAAGTTCACTAATTTGTGAAATTGTTTGTAAAATACCTTTTTTAGTTTTATGGGTGAAAGAATATTACAAATAGAGAGTGAACTATTCAGGAGTATCATTTCTTTAATTGGCTAGTGTTCTGAAGCTAAAAATGTGTTGTGAATAATTCCATTCGATTTTTAATTACAAAATTACATCAATCTTTTGAATGAATCAAATATTAAATGCTAAAAAAATAAATAAAAATATCAAAGATTTAAAAAAAACTTTAAGTGTCCTATATTTTGACAGTTATTGTTGTATCACCTGTTCGAAGACAAGTCTGAACCTCACAAGTGATAACAAGAAGGCAACACTTATGAGGCAACTAGGCCAGGAGATAATGGGGTAGGATGGCTAGTTCCTTTCCCCCTCCAATGCATACATCGCCGATTAGCTACATATTCCACTAGTCAGACTTCAGATCTATACAAACAATTGTTCTTCCTCTGACACATATCGTCAAGTGAGATGTACTGCCTGATAATAGATGTACTGTACGTATCAGTCAGAACCTTAATCAGAGGATATTTTGAATGTTGTGCAAAATTTAAAATAAGTAATTTTGTTCTTACTTTTTATGTAAGAGATTTGGGTACGATTCCCATGGGGATCCATAAATTTAGTTAGTTGATTTTGATTGTTTCTCTCGAAAAACGTTGGTATATTTCAATGAAAATGTCTCTAGCATAGAAAATAAGAAAACAAAGTTTGAAGCGTGTCTAACTCGAAATCTTGGATCTTTCCTTAATGGTCGCTTTAACTCCGAATTAACCAAATTCGACTGTATATTATACCATTACTCCATTATTTCTTCTTCTTCTTCTAGTAATATCGTTTTATTTAATAAGCTTTCAACTACAAAAGTTATTCAGCGTTGAAATTGAACGTAGGCGAGAAATCGTCAACAAATTTTACCTGGAACCCTCCATTAGGGACAGAGTTCTTTTCACTTGCTGCAAAATGTACAATATGAACCTAACAGCTTTCCTTCTAACCCGGAAGAAGTTAATTAAAATCCATCATTTTGGGTTGGGTAGTTTCCAAGACCGCCGAGAACGACTAATTTTCTTTTTCTTCTTCTTCTGCTTCTTCATCTTCTTCTTCTCCTGCTTCTTCCTCTCCTTCTTCTCCTCCTCCTCCTGCTTCTTCTTCTTCTTCTCCTCCTGCTTCTTCTTCTTCTTCTTCTTCTCCTGCTTTTTCTACTTCTTCTCCTGCCTTTTCTTCTTCTTCTCCTTCTTGTCCTGCTTCTTCTCCTCCTCCTGCTTCTTCTTCTTCTTCTCCTGCTTTTTCTACTTCTTCTCCTGCCTCTTCTTCTTCTCCTTCTTGTCCTGCTTCTTCTTTTTCTTCTCCTGCTTCTTCTTCTCCTTCTTCTCCTACTTCTTCTTCTTCTCCTGCTTCTTCTACTTCTTCTTCTTCTCCTGCTTCTTCTACTTCTTCTTCTCCTGCTTCTTCTACTTCTTCTTATTCTCCTGCTTTTTCTACTTCTTCTCCTGCCTCTTCTTCTTCTCCTTCTTGTCCTGCTTCTTCTTTTTCTTCTCCTGCTTCTTCTTCTTCTGCTTCTTCTTCTTCTTCTCCTACTTCTTCTTCTTCTCCTACTTCTTCTTCTTCTTCTCCTCCTTCTTCTTCTTCTTCTCCTCCTCCTTCTTCTTCTTCTTCTTCTTCTACACGTCGTCCTCGATTGTCTACTGGTTAATATTCTTGTCGGTGGATCTGAGACACGCAGATTCCCACCATGTCAAGACGTTTGAGTTTTTTACTTTGGTATTTAACGACGCTGTATCAAAAACTGGGTTATTTAGCGTCGATGAAATCTGTGATAGCGAGATGGTATTTTGCGAGATGATGCCGGGGATTTACCAGAGATTACCTAACATTCGCACTACAGTTGAGGAAAATCTCAGAAAAAAAACCAACAAAGTAATCAGCCTAAGCGGGAATCGAACCGACGCCTGAGCGCAACTCCGGATCAGCAGGCAAACGCGCTACCTTCAACTAATAAAAAAAAAGTTATGAACTCTCGGAGGGACTATTTGCATCGGAAAATACCATCCACTGCAAGCTGGAAAGATTATAGACACCTAAATAAGGAACATAAGAACATCATAGGCCTATATTCATTAAAGAAGCGATAACAAGCGCGGATTTGAAGATCAACATACGCACAACATCCATAGAGGCGATTGTTTTGTTACTGGTTTCAAGTGACAGTTGAACGGCTAATGCGCTGGCAGTTCGCAGGAATGCTGCGTTGCCAATAGATAGAATTACAAAGCGTGATAGGTATAGCCAAGGAGATAACAGAACTCTCCTCCCACCAATGGAGCAAATCTGCAACACCGTCAGATGTCTTAACACGTTTCCTGCTCGAAAGTCATACCAGCAGTGAAAGTAAATCAGTAAAATGACCACACAATTACAATAATTCTACTCCAAGATGTACAAGAGAAAGGCTAAAAACTTATGAGAAAAAAAAAAAAAAAAGAAATACGACTCAACAAACGGTAAAGACTACTATTGCAGCTAAGATGGATTTCTCCAAAAGTTGCATAGCAACATGCTCTTCAACTGTTTACTATATCCTACTTGAGTAGGCGATAGAGCGAGAAGGTTGATTCACCATTCAATAGAGTAATTTAAAGAATAAGACCAAAAGAAAATATATCTACAAATAGTGTAACATAATGAAAGTGCAACGTAATGGCAAATAAATATGTCTGAATTTCTCCTTGAATAACACTTTTAGTGCCTTAATAGTTGTCAACCATAACCTAAACACTTCCGTAAAAATGTTTCATGTTTAAGGAAGAACTCGAAAACAAATGCATTAAGAAATGATACAATTACACCATCTGTCACTTTCTTACATAAAAACGATGAACTTTTATGAAAGCTGGGAATAAATATTATCTTTCTTTATGTCTTACCTTAATAATCGTAATTTTAAAAACAAAAAACTGTTTATTATTCAAGAAT
Organism: Periplaneta americana; assembly: GCF_040183065.1. Classification (NCBI taxonomy): domain Eukaryota; kingdom Metazoa; phylum Arthropoda; class Insecta; order Blattodea; family Blattidae; genus Periplaneta; species Periplaneta americana. The sequence goes on along the minus strand of NC_091122.1, from coordinate 25,990,852 downwards.
CTGACATCTGTCGGCTATTTTTCCACGATAATAAATCAATTACGCATGGCGGCCATATTCAAATCTTAAGTAACTATATGACTGAAATATGACTTCTTTTGTTTGAAGAAACAAAAGTACTACTCCTATCATGTTTCATTACAATCGATATGACGTAACAGATTAAGCAACTGAAATCTTTGTTTAAACCTATATCTGCTTTATAAATTTTTACTTCTAATTATATTTAAAATCAAAGTAAATAAGTTAAGAGTGATTAAAAAATCTTAAGTCATCTGCAAACATGCCTATTTAAAAATCTCTTAAAAGCTATTAAAAATTACCATAAATAAATTAAAAAAAATTGCCTTAAAATTAGTTTTTATTTTTCTTAAATAATACTTATCGATTTAACATTATTTCAAGTATATCACTCAATTTAGGAACTAGGACCATTTTGTAATAACATTTTAAAAGTTATCTTATAAATGCTTCAAAATTATTTTTAATTGCTAGAAAATATTAAAATCATTAAAATCCTTTGGATATATTTTTGTAAATTTATCTTAAAATCAACTTCACAATATCTCTAAACAATTTTGGAATATTATTTCTTAACATCTTATAAAATGGTATCAAAAGAATTATAAAGTTGCGTAAAAAATAATATGATCTACTATTATTTAAAAATATTAAATTAAGTTAAAACTTCATAAAATAAAAGATACAAATATTGCATTAAAATCGCTCGAAAGGAATTTAAAATTCGAAACATAAAACTTAAAATTATCTTAAAATCATTTCTGAAAATTGCCTAAGGATTAAATTAATATAGAAAATTGTATAAAAGTTGTTTTAGGATTTTCTTAAATTATATCGTTTTAACATCATTTGAAGCAGCCTACCACTTAATTTAGAAACCACTGAAAAATACTTTGAAATTAATACTAAAATTTTGAAAATTGGCGTAAAAATGCAGGCCTAAATTTGTTAATTACATGAAAATACCCTAAAACCATTATTTCGATTGTTTTAAAAATGTATTTTAAACCATTTTATTATTGCCAAAATAAATGTTTAATTATTTTAAAGGTATCTTGGGAATAGCCTCGAAATGATTTGATGATGATCTGTGAAAATTAATTTAATGTGATCTATAACAATTTGAAAATATTACATTAATTTAAAAAATGTATTTGAAAAATTCAAATCATAATTAAAACATACGAAAAGAATTTGAAATTATGAACAACATGAAATTGTATTAATAATAATAATTTTAAAAATTTAAATCGGCATACAGTCATTTTAAAAGTCATCTATTTCCTTTTTTTAAAATTTATTAAACATTATTTTAACATTACTTGAATCATTACAATATTAAAAAAAACAATGAACATAATATTAAAATTATAAAAGAACATTTTATCATAATATTTTGAAAATTAACTTATGTTTTAAAATAACCTCTTCAATTTTTTAAATGTCCTTAAAATCATTCATATTATTTCGACCATTTTAAAATATATTTTGAAACCAATTTAATAATATCCCGAAATATTTCAAAACTTATTTTATAACTATGTTATAACCTTGAAATGATTTTCAAATTACGTGAAAAAATGAATAAGATAAAAAATAATCATTTAAAATATTTTTCAAATGTTATAAAAATTTCTAAATTACAATAAAATTGCCCGATAACAGTTTAAAATTGTATATTTAAAGTTTTCTTAAATTATTTCAAGACGAAGTTATTCGAATCCCGATTTTGAAATACAGTACTAAAAGCAGAGTTTCCAAGATTTTCATTTAATATGCAACCTGGCCGCTAGGTGGATCTGACATATCTTAGGAGTGCATTAAATTGCCGCCAGATAGCAATGCAACAATGTTTATAAAATAAACATTACAAATATTTTGGAGTCCCCTATTTCGTGTTGACTATATACATACCTTACGCAAACGACATCCATTGATTCTGCAGACCCTGACAGCTGAAGGAAAGAAGTGGATCAGCCACTGTAGATTTATTTCAAACTTGATCGAACGTTTCGTCGTGCCTGACAACGAGTAACTCACACTCCCGTCTCTAATCACTAATCAGTACTCCGTCCCCCCATCCTATCCTTTCAATTCTACGAACGAACCAGCCAGTTCACTATCAATCCCACATCCTCCTATAGTACAAACACACTTAGCTTGACTGCCTGTCGATAGCTAGCACATGTCAACTTCAAAGCAACCACATTCAATTTCCTCCGAATCTCTGAGATAACTGGTACTAATTTAACACTTCTTTTCAAATACAGAAGCTATTTGAACACAACCAGAAGATCATTTGAGGATGAAGGAGCAATGGTGAAATCAAAATAGCAGGGAAAATTGCAGTACTTAGGGAAACTTTTCTACAAATTGCTGTACCTATTAAAAGTCTCTTAGCAAGTGAGTGAGTTCGAGTCCAGTCCAATTGTTCTTGTCTCTATTTTGTTATGTTCTAATCTAAGCAACTATTTATACTGCCTATTGTAATTTGGGATTTGCCCTGTTATAGACACTTTAAATAAATAAATAAATAAATAAAAAATAAATAAATACAATTATGGTTTATTTAACGACGCTCGCAACTTCAGAGGTTATATCAGCGTCGCCGGTGTGCCGGAATTTTGTCCCGCAGGAGTTCTTTTACATGCCAGTAAATCTACTGACATGAGCCTGTCGCACTTAAGCACACTTAAAATAATGCCATCGACCTGGGCAGGGATCGAACCCGCAACCTAGAGCACAGAAGGCTAATGCTATACCGACAACGCTACAGAGGCCGATAAAATAAATAAATAAATACATAAATAATACATAAATAAGTGTTCTTCCCATGGGCAGGTCTTTCACTGCAAACCCAGCATTCTCCAGTCTTTCGTATTTTCTGCCTTCCTCTTCGTTTCCTCATACTTACTTATTGGCTTTTAAGGACCCCGGGGGTTCATTGCCGCCCTCACATAAGCCCGCCATCGGTCCCTATCCTGAGCAAGATTAATCCATTCTCTATCATCATATCCCACCTCCCTCAAATCCATTTTAATATTATCTTCCAATCTACATCTCGGCCTCCCTGAAGGTCTTTTTCCCTCCGGCCTCCCAACTAACACTCTATTCGTTTCCTCATATGATCCATATATCTTAATGTCATCTATCATCTGATATCTTCTTCTACCCCGAACTCTTCTCCCGTTCACCATTTCTTACAGTGCATCCTTCAGTAGGCAGTTTCTTCTCAGCCAGTGACCCAACCAATTCCTTTTTCCTCTTTCTGATCAGTTTCAGCATCATTCTTTCTTCACCCACTCTTTCCAAGCAAAACTTCATTTCTTATTCTGTCTGTCCACTTCACACGCTCCATTCTTCTGCATATCCACATTTCAGAACTATATTTTACAGGAGAACGAAAAAAACATTTTAATATCTTGATAAGGAACAAATATGTGACATAAGAGGGTATTTAAATCTCTTCTTGTGAAAGTATTTGATCAATTCCTTGACGTGTTTGCAGAAGTTTAGGGAAAATTTCTTTATTGAAAATCAAGTGAAATCTTATTGTGTTCATTTTTTTTTACATACGAGGTTCCTGTTCAACTCCATCGAAATGCTATATTACAATATAACACTGGATACTTATTTGTGGTACTATCGTGATTATGGGGTTTTCTTATTGCGCCTGTAACGCTGCAAACTTGACCAACCGAAAGAGGTGGAATTTCTGTGAAGGTTTTTACACAGAATTGGAGTTGTATGTACAAAGTTTTCAGTTATGGATCTTAATAATTTATTAAATAAAAACCCTTAAACCCACGTTGAAAATATTAATTCGAAAAATATAGAACGTTATGTACAGGTCGCCGTACACTTGCACCGTTTATTTTCCTACGAAATAAAAAAAATAATAAAGATGAGGTAGCAGCAGATGACAATCATAGCTTCGAGTCAAGTGACACATTTCTGTATACGTTCAGTTAAATAGGGGCAGAGGTGAAAACAGATGGTCTAATCAGAAAGCGCGCTTCGAGAAACTCTTTTTTTAAAATATCAAAGTAGATCTGAACTCTCTCGAGACATCATGTCATGTCATGTCACGTTATAGTTTACTAAAGGCAGCCACCCCCTCTCCACCCTCTACGAAAACTGGAATTCTCAGAACAAGTCAAACGTATGTATAGTAATAGTTTACAAAGAGCAAAGACCATGCCGGGTTGGGAAGGAAATGTGATAGGCCGGTGACACATTGTAAACTTGTGCACTTTAAACAATAAACAAAAGACAGTCGGCCCTCCCGCTTCCATAGCAACCGGCTCCGTGGAATGGAATTATACAATAGTGCGGACTTCTTTATCATTTGCACTGCTACACAGGGTAATCGACATTTACACTTGATAATAATAATAATAATAATAATAATAATAATAATAATAATAATATTAATAATAATAATAATTTAACATTCATGCATTAATTACATTTGTCTGTACTTATTTCAATTAATCAATGAATCTATCGATATCTTTAGACGTCGATTGCTAGTGATGTTTAATAACAATAATAATAATAATAATAATAATAATAATAATAATAATAATAATAAAATATTCATGCATTAGTTATATATGTCTGTACTTATTTCAATTAATTAATGAATCTTTCGATATCTTTAGACGTCGATTGCTAGTGATGTTTAATAACAATAATAATAATAATAATAATAATAATAATAAAATATTCATGCATTAGTTATATATGTCTGTACTTATTTCAATTAATCAATGAATCTTTCGATATCTTTACACGTCGATTGCTAGTGATGTTTAATAATAATAATAATAATAATAATAATAATAATAATAATACTTATTGTTTTTAAGGAACCCGAAGGTTCATTGCCGCCCTCACATAAGCCCGCCATCGGTCCCTATCCTGAGCAAGATTAATCCAGTCTCTACCATCATATCCCATCTCCCTCAAATCCATTTTAATATTATACTCCCACCTACGCGTCGGCTGCCCTAAAGGTCTTATTCCCTCCAGCCTCCCAACTAACACTCTATATAAATTCCTGGATTCGCCCATACGTGCTACATGTCCTGCCCATCTCAAACGTCTGGATTTAATGTTCCTAATTATGCCAGGTGAAGAATACAATACGTGCAGTTCTGTGTTGTGTAACTTTCTCCATTCTCCTGAAACTTCATCCCTCTTAGCCCCAAATATTTTCCTAAGCACCTTATTCTCAAACATCCTTAACCTATGTTCCTCTCTCAAAGTGAGAGTCCAAGTTTTGCAACCATACAGAACAACCGGTAATATAACTGTTTTATAAAATCTAACTTTCAGATTTGTTGACAGAAGACTAGATGACAATAATAGTAGTAGTAATAATAATAATAATAATAATAATAATAATAATAATAATAATAATAATAGTAACAAAAGTTAGTCCATATAATAACCCTATTGGTCCATCGGCGTAGCTCAGTCGGCTAAGGCACTTTCCTGTCTATCCGGAGTTGCGCTCAGGCGTCGGTTCGATTCCCGCTTAGGCTAATTACTTTGTTGGCTTTTTCCTAGGTTCTCCTCCACCGTAAGGCGAATGTCAGGTAATCTATGGGAATTCTCGGCCTCATCTCGCTAAATACCATCTCGCTGTCACCAATCCCATCGACGCTAAATAATCTAGTAGTTGATAGAGCGTCATTAAATATTAAACGAAAAAAATAACCCTATTAGATTTATGATAATGGGTGTTTACTTCTGAGAAGAAATTTTTGTTAGAACAGTTTTTCCCAATGCAGATGTGAAATAATACAACTATGTTTTCCACCGCTGTGGAGTAACGGTTAGTATGTCTGACCGTGAAACGAGCGGGAGAGGGTTCAAATCCAGGTTGTGACAAGTTACCTGGTTGAGATTTCTTCCAGATTTTTCCTTCAACCGATTAAGAACAAAATTTTGGGTAACTTTCGACGCTGGACTTTGGACTAATTTCACGGGAATTAACGCCATTTCACTCACACGCTAGATAACCATAGCAGTTGGTAAAACGTCGTATTAAATAAATTTAAAAACTTGAGCTGCATAATCTTAATTACACGTGATGTATTCTGAAATTCACTTGATTAATATAATATAATGTACAATTCATTCATTCATATTTTCTATTCAAGACCAGGTCTTTCACTGCAAACCCAGCATTCTCCTATATCCTCTTTAATATTATCTATGGGGAATGCGTGTTATTATTCGGTTGAGAAGACTTTGTCATCTAGTCTTCTGTCAAAAAATCTGAAAGTTAGAATTTATAAAACAGTTATATTACCGGCTGTTCTGTATGGTTGTGAAACTTGGACTCTCGCTTTGAGAGAGGAACAGAGATTAAGGGTGTTTGAAAATAAGGTTCTTAGGAAAATATCTGGGGCTAAGAGGGATGAAGTTACAGGAGAATGGAGAAAGTTACACAACACAGAGCTGCACGCATTGTATTCTTCACCTGACATAATTAGGAACATAAAATCCAGATGTTTGAGGTGGGCAGGACATGTAGCACGTATGGGCGAATCCAGAAATGCATATAGAGTGTTAGTTGGGAGGCCGGAGAGAAAAAGACCTTTGGGGAGGCCGAGACGTAGATGGGAAGATAATATTAAAATGGATTTGAGGGAGGTGGGATATGATGGTAGAGACTGGATTAGTCTTGCTCAGGATAGGGACCGATGGCGGGCTTATGTGAGGGCGGCAATGAGCCTCCGGGTTCCTTAAAAGCCAGTAAGTAAGTAAGTAAGTAAGTAAGTAAGTAAGTATACCTTCTTCTGCCCCGAACTTACAGTTTTTTTTTCAGAATAATTGAAACTCTCTGAACGACCATTGATCTTTTATGAATTACTACGGATATATGTGTAGATGATAGCGCCACCACTGACATCCTTCTCTCCCAACATATATTCGTACATCTTTTCACAGATAGGGAAAATCTCTTCTTCGCTGATATATAAAAATTTGACATAAATAGGTTGACATAAACAGAACTTGCGTAAGAGACTCGGAGAACTGAATTTTTGCGCTTACGGTAGGCCTTGCTCCGTATCCTAGCAACCAATTGATCGTGTGTGGTACGGGTGACAACCAGGTATTAATCAAACCCGCCGTTTCTCTGTCTCTCTTACACACGCGGATACGCAGTTTACCCGTTTTGTGTTTGAAACCCGATATAAAAACTGTGATTCTGTCTGCACACTGGACCTGATGTAACATGCTATTGCCATTGTTGTGTCCCAGACTATTAACTGCACAGTGGCCCAGGTACCTGCTATTTTTTCCGATCTTTTATTTGACAGAAATGTATATCAGTTGTCGATTTTTGTGATCAAAAGTATAAAATAAAAAAAAAAAATGAGGAGGGTGTAAAAAGGGGGGTGAGTTTGGACAAGTTGCATAGTAAGGGGTATTAGAAAGGGTATTGCTGTAAAATGATTTACACTTCCGAGTTTGAACCTGTCTGCATAGTTCGTTACGCCGGAACATGGTTCCCTACATTAAGTTTTTAACCAATAGTTATGCGCGTTTCATGTCGGTATAGAATTTCCCTGGTATTTCAAAACCACTCCATACACAGCCTCTTGTGAAATATAGGCCGGAGATGTACTTATAAATCTTGTATTGCAGCGCTGACAGTGTGGCAATTTTTTATATTTAGCTTATTTTTATAGTACATACATGCCAATGTCAATATATTCTTCGGGATATGAACTACAGACTGATAAGAAAGTTACTATCATTTCTGGTCCTGCTGTGGTTGAGTTACCTAGACCTCCGAACTGACACACAGATGATCCGGGTTTGAGTCCCGGTAGGGTCTGAGATTTTTCATCGAAAAATACATAGACAATTCTAAGGTTATATCAACTACCTTACTATAATAATACCGGACAGCTGTATACTAGCAGCATTGATGTGAGTGCGAAATATTGCGGACCTGACATCTAGCGGAACGGCGTGGAATTATGTCCACAGATACAAATATTAACATAGCGGGATTCGGACTATTGTTTAAAACGTGAGTTACTAATGTGGAATTATATATGAAACACTTAAGAAATGTTGAATAGTATTTAATATCTTATACCCAAGCTGCATATTATGAGAAATATTGCATACTTCATATTACTTTCCGTAATTAATTGTTACATATTTCTTCTTTGGTTTAGTGGGACAAAATCAATTCTGACATGGAGAATGAATTTACAGTAATGTTTTATATAGGCATTGCTGACAACTGCAAAGATAAAATTGATAGTAATCTGATGCTTGTAATAATTGGTAAAGGCATGTGGACAACAATAAAACTTAATTTGATAAAACCTTAAAATTTCCAATACAGTTTAACTTCTATTCATTTATTAGGTCTAAATAAAAAAAATGTATTTTTCTATCAACGCAAAGACGAAGAAATTAGCCCTACTAAAGAATGTTGTTGACTCACGTTTATGATCCCTCGGAAATCGAAAGTACGATCTGGAGCAATTTGTAATGCTGTAATTTTGTAGCAATTATAAGCAGCACATATACACCCTGACATTTTAACACAGCACTAATTAATAAAACTATTACCTAGCACAGCAACAATATACATTGCAGTTGATTACAGCTTGTTTCGCGAGTATCTCCACACCGGCCGCCTAGGTAGCAGCACCAGCGTCGTTCGCGCGCAGAACTATTAGCTGTCCGGTATTATTATAGTAAGGTATTTGGTTATAGTCTAACAAATATAAGCATATGTAAAAAAAAAAACACTCTAAGTTAATTATATTTATACAGACATTCCGACCATAAACCAATTCACCAAAGGACCAGCATTCGTCGAATTTCAACCAATCAGACTCATTCAATGTTACAATACAGCCGATTTTATATTATCACTTTTGTCTTGTCGCACATGATTCGCAATTGTTTTTTCCCAGCTAGACAATTTCATGACGATTCAAGAATATCAAATACTGAGAAAAAAATGTTTATATGGGATGAACTGTAAATAATGTCATCAATTTCGGAAGGGTTATTCTTTGAGATATTAAAAAAAAACTTTTAATAGAAATTAGCTCTTTTTTAATTCCTTTTCGAGATAAAAATAGTTTTATTTGACACAGTTCATAACGTGTTTCGGTAAAGTCACTGATTCAATGCCAATAATTATATTCAATCAATTTAAGATAGCAGTGTATTATGACAATAAATGATTCAAAGAATTTCAGTTTTGTCCTTTTAGGGCCGTATTCATAGACACTTTTAGCGCGGGCTTCCGGTGGATGATCAGCGTTTTTCGTATTCATAAACCAGTGTTAGCGATAGGATATGATTTGAATTCTGTACTAGTAACCAGTGGATAGCCGGGGCTAGCTTAGTACGCTCGTAGCGCGTGCTGCGAAATGTCTACGAATAGCACCCTAAATGTGCAGAAATTTGATCTGGACAAAAGTAACATTTGGTTCTGCAAAGAAATTTTACAATGTTAAATTTATTCGGATCAAATTTCTGCATATTTAAAGGAGAAAACTAAAATTCTTTCAATCATTTATTATCATAATACACTGCTCTCTTAAATTACCTGAGCATATTGGAAATTAAATCAATGTCTTTCCCAAATCACGCTATAAAAATTTCATACAAATCATTTTTTATCTCGAACGGGAAGCAAAAACGAGTAAAATTGTATTAAAACTTCTTTTGTTTGAAATATCTCAAAGAATAACTCCTCGAAATTAATGACATTACGGCTCACCTTGTATAGCTCTACTAATAGTAGAAAAAATAAATAGTTCAGAATAACATTTTATAACCTGAAATATTTAGGCGTACTGTATGTAATTTTAACGATACATTAATCACAATGTCGACAGGTATTGTCAACTGTTTACTCATGAATTTACATATTGCAGGAGGCCAAATGTTATATAGGTTTATTCAATAGTCACGAAAGGTTTCAAAAGTCCTTCGATTTGTTAAGGAATATGAAATTTTTTTAATTGGTTTATTTTACGATACTTTATCAACTGATATGATTATCTAACGTCTGAGAGATGAATGTCATAAATAAGTCCAGGGTTCAGCGCCAAAAATTACCTAGAATTTGCTCTTAATCGGTTGAGGAAAAACTCGGAAAAACCTTAACCAGGTAACTCGTCCCAACCAGGATTTGAACCCTAGCCCGCTCGTTTCACGGTCAGATATTGCAACCATTACTCCACAACGGAGTACTAAAGAAGTATGTGTATAGTTTAATAATAATAATAATAATAATAATAATAATAATAATAATAATAATAATAATACAATTTTCATCACAAATATTTTTTTACGATTCAATTTTTAAAAGTTAGATATCAATGTGATATAGCCGTATTAAAAATCTAAAAAAATGCCTACTAGCTGCACGGAAATATTCTTAATAATTTCAGAAAAAATTACAATGGGATCTCTAATAGTTTAATGGAAATTTAGTTACTTACGACACAACCCTTAAATTGGCAAAACTTCATTTCTCATACTAGTTTATTAAACCCTGTCGGACCGTAAAGAAAACAACTATCGGAATGTCCATATTATATTTGTTATACAATATTATATTATTGTGAAATTTTAGTTTTCCTACCAATTTTTTTCTATTGTTCTATTAAAAAACAGCATATATTATAGCCTATTATCCTATTGTGTCCTATAGGATACTTTGCGATTTTTTTTTATAAATATCGATTGTCTAGTTCAAAAGTGCGACAACTAAAAAAAAAAAACAAGTTTTGAGATATCTTCAGTTGAAAGTTTCATATAAATCATTTAGAAAGGGTCAGAGTTCTGGTTCATAACCACGAACATTAAGAAATGAGTCAGTATTCAGGACGAATATATCACAATCTTCCAGTTCATTATTAATACATTTCGAAATGTACTAATAATGAATTAGTAAAGTCCATAGTTATAATTATTTTAAAGCAGTTTATTTCGTTTTTTTTTTCTTTTTGGTTGTAAATATGACTTATCTCAATATTGAATCGGAAAGAGCTCCGAAAGTGACTTTCAATAGTATAAATAACTAAAAAAAAGGCAATTTTTGAGTTATGGAACTTTTGAACTAGACGATCGATATATTTATTTATTTAATCAGACAGGATTAAGGTCATAAGGCCTTCTCTTCCATCCCACCAGATAGCACATTTAAATATGAAAAAGAAATACAGACGCTGGTGAAAATAATACAAATTAAATTAAAGCCCTACTGAGGGTCAACAGGGTCAAAAGAACACTATAGAGCTCTCATCGGGCTAATAAAAGAAAAAAAGAAAGAAATACAGAGATAGCAATGATGATAGTGATAACTGATAATAATAATAATAACAATAATAATAATAATAATAATAATAAATACATTACATATTAATTGTCAATTTTACAAAAGCATAGTTACAATTTAAGAGTTAACTGAAAATTAGTTATACTCAGTCGAGGAAAACCACGGAAAAAACATCGACCAGATTAGTAGGACCTGAGAATCGAACCGGGAACGCCACGAATGAGGATCTATTGCGTTACTAATGGGCCACCTCGATCGGTTTCTTTTTATTTTTGTTTATTATTCTACTCAAGAAATAATCTTATTAAATATCACGCGAGATTTCATCTCCTTTGGATAAATTCGGATGTCTACAGTTGATAATCATCGTTAAATAGGTAAGTATAAACGTTTAAAGGCGTAGGTGACGATTTATACCGCAAATAGAACCTCCACCTTTGGCACAAAGGAATTGTATTAAATCCCCCACCCCTTTCACGGCAAAACTTTTCTGGGTGTGTTTCAATCACTTGCCTGCAGAGAGCATTGCGATCGCAGAAACTGTCAGTGGCCAGAACACCCGCCGAATCTGGTAATGAGACCTATGAAACATTGTGTGAATGAAGTAATGACTGATGATGGGTGTGATCGGGCAGCCTGTCTGTCTGTCTGTGTGTCTGTCCTGACCGAATGACTGACTTGACAGAAGGGTTGGTAGATATGGTTTATGAAGGAGAGGGGTGGGGAAAGGGATACAGGTGTTTCCGAGTGACATAATGACAGCATTTCAATGTGTCACCCAACCCCTTCACCCGCGGCCAACACCTGCCAAACCATCATCACCACCTCCCCACCCCCAAATCCTCACATTTTTATATCACCCCAACCCTTTTTCCGCACATCTGGAATTATAATAAAAATATACTGTACACAGAGTTTCGCTCATGTAATTCCGCGTTACATGCTAAATGAAACCCAGTGAATAAAATCACAGCATGACATTTGACTATTGACATTATTTTCCTTAAGCTCTGATCTGAGTTGTAGCGTTTTCATTTGCAACTCCAGGTAATCCTGCCACGTAAATTATTTTCCGTCAAAATAATGATAATAATAATAATAATAATAAATAACAATAATAAATAATAATAACAAAAATAAATAATAACAATAATAAATAATAACAATAACAATAATAATAATAATAAATAATAAAAATAATAAATAACAATAATAAATAATAACAATAATAATAAATAACAAAAATAATAAATAATAACAATAATAAACAATAACAATAATAAATAATAACAATAATGATAATAATAAATAATAAATAATAAATAATAAGAATAATGATAATAAATGTATAAAAATAATAAATAATAACAATAATAAATGAAGAGTCCACTGCAAGAATGATGGATGTCATTTGGAATACATTTTGCAGGAGAAGCAATTGAAAGTTTGAAATGCTTAGCGCTCAAAGCTTAACTGTGATTTTCCGATCATTACTGGACAATGACTATCAGTGTTAATGCCATATAACTCTGTATGTACATTCTATGTGTCTTAAGCTATGCATTGACAGTCTTGGTTCATTTTCGACAAGAAAGTGACATCCATCATTCTTGCAGTGGACTCTTCAATAATAACAATAAATAATAATAATAATAATAATAATAATAATAATAATAATAAATAATAATAAATAATAATAACTAATAAAAATAATAATAAATAATAACAATAATAAATAATAATAACAAAAATAAATAATAAGAATAATAAATAATAAGAATAATAAATAATAACAATAATAATAATAAATAATAATAATAAATAATAACAATAATAAATACTAATAATAAAAATAATAAATAATAACAATAATAAACAATAACAATAATAAATAATAACAATAATAATGATAATAATAAATAAAAAATAATAAATAATAAGAATAATGATAATAAATAATAAAAATAATAAATAATAACAACAATAAATAATAACAATAATAAATGAAGAGTCCACTACATGAATGATGGATGTCATTTGGAATACATTTTGCAGGAGAAGCAATAATTGAAAGTTTGAAATGCTTAGCGCTCAAAGCTTAACTGTGATTTTCCGATCATTACTGGACAATGACTATCAGTGTTAATGCCATATAACTCTCTATGTACATTCTATGTGCCTTAAGCTATGCATTGACAGTCTTGGTTCATTTTCGACAAGAAAGTGACATCCATCATTCTTGCAGTGGACTCTCCAAATAATAATAATAATAATAATAATAATAATAATAATAATAATAAATAAAAATAATAAATAATAAAAATAATAATAATAAATGAAAATAATAAATAATAATAAATAATAAATAATAATAATAAATTTCATTCCCAGTTTTCTGCAGAAGGGCAGGTCCTTCACTGCAAACCCAGCATCCTCAAATCTTTCTTATTTTTCTCCTTCCTCTTAGCCTCCGCATACGATCCACATAACTTATCTCATTGTTGTCTATCATCTGATATCTTTTTCTGGCCACAACGTTTTTCCCCGTTCACCATCCCTTCCAGTCAATCCTTCAGTAGGTACTTTCTTTTAAGCCAGTAACCCGGCCAATTTCTTTCTCACTTTCTGATCATTTCCAATGTTGTTGTTGTTTGTCCGAAGACAGGTCTGAACCTCACAAGTGATTCCAACAAGGCACCATTTATGACGCAATTAGGCCAGGAGATAATGGAGTAAGGTGGCCAGTTTTTTCCCCCCCTCCATTTCATGCTTCTACGATTAGACACATGCTATACTAATCAGACTTGAGATGCATGCAAACTTGTTCATCTATTCTTACTTTACCAACTCATTTCAACACAGCTTCATATCTTATTCTGTCTGTCCACTTCACACGTTCCATTCTTCTCCATATCCACATTTTAAAAGCTTCTATTCGCTTCTCTTCACTTCGTCGTAATGTCCATCTTTCTGCCTCATACAATGCTACACCCCACACAAAGCACTTCACTTGTCTCTTCCTTAGTTCTTTCTCCAGAAGTCCGTAGAAGATGCTCCTTTTTCTATTAAAAGCTTCCTTTGCCATTGCTATCCTCCTTTTGACTTCCTGGCAGCAGCTCATGTTACTGCTTATAGTACACCCCAAGTATTTGAAGCTGTCCACTTGCTCTACTGCCTCATTTAGAATTCGCAAGTTTATCTTATTTATCTTTCTTAAAACAACCATGGTCTTCGTCTTCATATAATATAATATAATATAGGCCTAATATAATATAATATAATATAATATAATATAATATAATATAATATAATATAATATAATATAATATAATATAATATAATATAATATAATATAATATAATATAATATAATATAATATAATATAATATAATATAATATAATATAATATATAATACATATTTCTCTACTAATGGAGGATACTTGACTGTTCGTCATTAACCCATATGAAGCCAGTGTAGACCAATTTACCGACATAGTCGTTGCCCAGGGTACGTCGTACGAGGCTGGTCTAAGCTACAGCCGCGATGAGGTGAGATGATGATGATGATGGTGGTGGAGATTTGTTGAAGTGCCATAGGGGAACCGGAGCTTCCGGAGGAAACCCGTGTGTTACCTGGACCAACGGAAGTTATAAACCGGGGGGTACGCCAGGAATCGAACCGGGTCCACAGGATCATATAATACAATATACAGTCTGGGATTAATCCCTCGAGACAATAAGAACACAATATGAACATACATTCCTATCACTGTGGAAGATTTATAAATCACCATTTTCACTAGTGGGAATCGAACACAGGTCCGCTAGATATGTGGTTACAAGCTTTACAACATAAACATGTAGGTTGAAAATTTATATTCAATAACGCACGCAAAATATTGCCCAGTTTTTACCAGTTACACAAAACACAATTCTGACATAAACATATAAAATAGAAAAAATGTTACTATGGTAACGGACGGGTGCGTTCCATTTACGCATCCCTAAAGCCCCATAAAGGGAAAATGATAAATGTATTGGTCACCACTAGATGACACTAGTGTAACTAAAGGTGAAATCAATGTATAGAAGAAGCAAAAATCTATCTGTCTGTCTGTTCTAATATATATTGTGATTTTTTTTATTCAGTCTCGGTAAGTTAACAATGGTTTCATCACTTATGTAACAAATAGAATAAGCTAACCTCAACATAACCTCTGACACTATAAGTTAATCTTAGGGCAAAAAGAAAACACGGGAGTAAATCAAAGCGAGAGACACACAATTCACAGCCTGGGCCTGCGTGTCTTTGTGGTGACATGTCATGTGTTGAAGGCGTTTCATTGTGAGACATGACATGGTCCTTACCTGCCCCATACCAGCCCCTAATCACACCCCCGCCCCTTGAAACCCTCCCCACCCACCTGCACTGCTGTATTCATCGTATACACGGAGGACAATGGATCATTTCTTCGGAAGGGGAGGAAAATGAATGCACACATTACATATATTTCTTTTTACCTGTAGGAATAAATGATTGGGAAGGAGGGAAGGGTCCACACTCAATTCATTCAGTCAAATACGAATACAGAAAACAAAATAAAAGAAACGGAACGCTGTATAGTCTGTGGAGATGAGAGGCCATGCAAGACGGGCTGAAGTGGAGGCTAAATAAAGGGGGAAAGAAGAAGAGGGAGGGAGAGGAAAAGGGGAAAATAAGCGAAGAAAGCAGAGAGAGGAGAAAGAGAGTAAATGGAAAGGAAAAAAGAAAGAGTATCAAATAAGAAACTGTAGAAGAAAGTTGTAAAGACCGATGAAGGAAAGAAAGAAAGAAAAGAGATAAGAAGAGAACGGAAAGGAAGAAAGAAAAATTATGAGGAAACAAAGTGATAAAAGGAAAATGATAAAAAAATAAAATGCAGGAAGAATGAAAAGATAGTAGATTGGAAAATAAAGGTGAAAGAAAGACTGAAAGAAATAAACAAGGAATGGAACGAAGAAAGGAAGAAAAAAGAGAAGGTGCGAAAATAAAGGTGAAAGAAAGAATGAAAGAAATAAAAATAAGGAATGGAACGAAGAAAGGAAGAAAAAAGAAGGTACGAAAATGAAGGTGAAAGAAAGAATGAAAGAAATAAACAAGGAATGGAACGAAGAAAGGAAGAAAAAAGAGAAGGTACGAAATTAAAGGTGAGAGAAAGAATGAAAGAAATAAACAAGGACTGGAACGAAGAAAGGAAGAAAACAGAGAAGGTACGAAAATAAAGGCGTAAGAAAGAATGAAGAAATAAACAAGGACTGGAACGAAGAAAGGAAGAAAAAAGAGAAGGTACGAAAATAAAGGTAAAAGAAAGAATGAAAGAAATAAACAAGAAATGGAACGAAGGTCGAAGAAAGGAAGAAAAAAGAGATGGTACGAAAATAAAGGTGAAAGAAAGAATGAAAGAAATAAACAAGAAGTGGAACGAAGAAAGGAACAAAAGGAGAAGGTACGAAATAAAGATGAAAGAAAGAATGAAAGAAATAAACAAGGAATGGAACGAAGAAAGGAAGAAAAAAGAGAAGGTACGAAAATAAAAGTGAAAGAAAGAATGAAGAAATAAACAAGGAATGGAACGAAGAAAGAAGGAAAAAAGTAACGAAAAATTAAAAAAAAAAAGTTGAAAGAAAGAAATAGGTATGAAAGAAAGAAAACAAATTTGAAGAAGACAAGAATGGAAGAAAGAAAAAGAAAAGGAATTAATCTTGAGATAGGAAAGAATTAAAAAAAAAATCTACGTAAAGATTAATTTTTGGACCTACAGAATATATCTGTTATGGTAACAATTGATGGAACCCGGGTCCTTGGTTTTACGTTCCAAGCGCTCTAACCATTGAGCTACGCCGAAGTTCAATCCACAGCACCGAGTCGAATCCCTCTCCTCCAGTGTTTTTTCCTTTGTGGCCTGACTCCAAGTTGGACATGTATGTTGACATTTTTTTTTATATTAAGTCAACTGCCATTATACAAGGAGTGCACTCAATTGAGTGACTTGGTGGCCGGGATTCCACAGTAATATGCACTGTTGGACGAAATATCTACGTAAAGATTAATTTTGGGTCCTACAGGATATATCTGTTATGGTAGCAATTGAGGAGAGAGATTCGATCCGGTGCTATGGATTGAACTTCGGCGTAGCTCAGTGGTTAGAGCGCTTGGTACGTAAAACCAAAGGACCCGGGTTCGATCCCCGGCGCCAGAGCGAATGTTTCTCCTCTAATATAAAAATAGAAGTTGAAAAGAAAGAATGAAAAATTAGAAAAATAGTTAAAAATAGCGCTAAAATGAATTACGTCACAAGAAAATTTGAGATGTATCTTCTCTCTTCGAATTAATTTCGTAACCTCACCTTAAAAATGTTATAGTCTACCGCATCGTACAATTTTTCTCACCCATGCTTATCCATATGCACTCATAAGTCTCTTGAAATAAGAGAGGGAGACAAGGGGGAGAAAAATAAAGCTAACACGCCCTACAAAAAAAAAAAATTAAGATGCATACATCCATTGAATGGTCATTCACACTAGTCCAAGTCCCTATGCAACCAACTCCATGATGGAGGCTACACAATGACAGGATTGTTTCCTTTGCGTCGTCAAGGCAACGAGTCCTGTCTGCAAGAGCGGCACACGTGTCCACACACAATTCAATTGTCAACCAGATACTATTACATATGAGTGATTAATTGGTCATGTAGCACGTATTAACCGTGATATAAGAGAACGATGGCACTCTAGTGATGCAGGGCGGAAGGCGGCAAATGGAGACCAAGATATGATCTCATGGAAGTCCCTTTGTACTCCGAAACACCTCCGCTTTAACAAATAGACCGTGAACGTGTGAAGATGAAATGTGTAGGTTCTATACTTGGCAACAACAGGTAATTATGTTTGGTTTTGAGTTGCACAATTTTATTGAATTTATCGTTGCACTACGGAACACAGGCTGGAATAGACTGGGTTAGACCCCGAGTGGTAACAAAAGAAAGATCTGTATCTACCTATACACCTACACTAAACACTAACATGCAATATTCTGTAATAAAATCATGTCAATTCATTAGTCCAAAATCAACAAATCCATTGATCCGAATTCAACCAAGTTTTCAATACAAAGTCAGTCAGTTTATTCATCATGACGAAGTACTGTACGTAATTTTTTTTTAACCAAGATGAAACAATTTATCTATCCAAAGTGAAACAAGTTATTAATAAAAAAATAAGCAACTTATTCAACCAAAATTAAGCAATTTTTAATTTAAAAATTAAGTAACCTGTTAACTCAATCTCAACTATGTTATCTACTTAAAAATAGTCATTTTTAGTATCAGAAATGAGCCAAATTATCTATGAGAAATCTGCCAAATTATCCATAAAAGCAGCCAATTTATCCATAAAAAAATCAGCCACGTTAGCGATCAGAAATCAGCCAATTTATACCTCAGAAATCAGCCAATTTATACACCAGAAATCAGCCAATTTATTCATCAGAAATCAGCCAATTTATTCATCAGAAATCAGCCAATTTATTCATCAGAAATCAGCCAATTTATACACCAGAAATCAGCTAATCTGTCAATCAGAAATCAGCAAATTTATACAACAGAAATCAGCCAAATTATACACCACAAATCAGCCAATTTGTCCATCAGAAATCAGCCAATTTATACACCATAAATCAGCCAATTTATTCATCAGAAATCAGCCAATTTATACACCAGAAATCAGCTAATCTATCAATCAGAAATCAGCAAATTTATACACCAGAAATCAGCCACTTTATCCAGCACATGTCAGCCAATTTATCCATCAGAAATCAGTCAATTTATCCATACAAATTTTTATCGATTTATCCATCCAATCTCGACCAAATTATCCATCTGATCTTGATCAAACTATCCGTGTAAACTCAATCAAATTAATGTCAAAATCAACTACATTATCCATCCAAACTCGATTAAATTATCCATTTAAACTCTATTAAATAATCCATCCCAAGTACCTAAACCAAATTACTCAATTGGACTCCAGGAAATTATACATCGAAACTCTACTAGGCCTAAGCTATTTATCCAAATTCCAACAATAATTTATCCATTCGAAAAATAATTTATCCCCTAAAATCAATTAATTTATTCATCGTAATGAAAGTAAATTATTCAACAATAATCAATCTTCTTTTAGTAACTAAAACCAATGTATTCACAAAAATGTATAAAGTTAGGTTGTACAAAATAAACATTTTACCAACTGCAGTAAAAAAAAAAGAACTAACAAATTCGTCCCTCTACCTGAAGCTGTTGCGTCTAGCTTTGTCTACATCTGTAATTAGTTTGTTCACGTAGAATTCCTGCTCATCCAGGTTCTATTCACGGTAAAGAAGTTTTATCTTCCTTGCATAAAAATAAATACATGCCTTTTGTTTGTAGGCCTACTTCGTTTTCTCCAACTGTGATCTTGGATCACGCTGACCGCACAACCAGGGAGCCCTACTATTTTTTAATGTCAATTGTGTTAATTCAAAGTCCTTCTAAGAAGGCCACAACACATCCGCCAGAGATGAAACAAAATTAACCTGATCTATTTATCTATTTGTTTTGTGTGAATCTATCCGTCTATTTATTTGCCTATCCATCCATCTCTCCGTTCATTTGTTTCTCTGTCAGTCCATATACTGTATTTTTATGTATCTTTGTGTCCCACAAGAGTTACTAATTAACATGATTCGGACATTAATACTACAGTCCGCGCTTGCGCAATGTGAATTCTGTATGTACGCAATTTCCATCATTCCGACAGTAAATTATCGGCAAGAAAGATCGCCTCTATCCCACCTACACAAACAAGTTTACGCTACATAACATTACGGAATGGGATTATTATTTATTGCCGGGCAAATGTGATGCAAGTTTAGATGTGTAATAATGATAATTAGCAGAGACAATGGAGGTACTTTCTCCACGCCACTTTCTCACAAACATATTTACAAGTCTATAGAAAATTATTGCAAGGCAGTTCCTTCTTTTTTATCCATAATTTCTAACTGGAATTACTTTGTGTAGCTCTTCAAGTGGGTTCTAGTGGATTTATACGAGAGACTGTACAAGAGGGACACGAAGGGAAAGGGGAAAAATGATTACGTCACAATTAAAGTGAGCGTAAGACGACAAATGAAGCATGGCTGTAACGCAAACAAAGTGTCATTAACACTGCCTCCCATACGGGGAGCATGACTTCGATTCCTACACTGTTACTGCTGGTGTAATGAAGTTCAATCAACTGAATCAGATATGGAGACTCGGTGGGACCTTCGCCGGTTGAGAGACCAGAGGTTTGCGGGTTCAAAACAGGTCAAGTGATGTAGATTCTTCTTCTTTTACTAGAATGGTTTATTTCAAAGCCTAGTGAGGTTTGTAAAAGAAACACGTAACGATCGAATTATCCGAAGTTTACGGGTTCAAACCAGACTGAATATGATTGATTCTTATTCTTTTTCTATGACAACTTAGACCACAACCTACCACGGCTTTTAAGATAAATATCTGAAAGTCGATGAATTCAAAGTTCTGAATTAAAGACAGGCTATTTTCGATTGATTATACGTATTTCTTTTTCCATCTCGGTTAAGATACAATATACTGAACTTGTAAGAAAAACTCGAGAGACAGACCGATCCAAAGTTCAAGGGTTTAAGAAATACGATGGGTTATTTTTTTCCATCACAATTTAAATAAGCTAATACTTCTAAGGGCTTGTAAGACAAATATCGAGAAATAGAACGATCCAAAATTCAAGAATCCAAACCAGATCGAGTACGGATGGAGTCTCTACCTCAGAGTGACCGGGAATCGAACCCGGACTGCCTGAGTGATAGACTGAAAGTCGGCTTACTTACTTACTTATGGCTTTTAAGGAACCCACAGGTTCATTGCCGCCCTCACATAAGCCCGCCATCGGTCCCTATCCTGTGCAAGATTAATCCAATCTCTACCATCATATCCCACCTCCCTCAAAACCATTTTTATATTATCCTCCCATTTACGTCTCGGCCTCCCAAAATATCTTTTTCCCTCCGGCCTCCCAACTGACACACTATATGCATTTCTGGATTTTTTATTTTAGTAGGTTATTTTACGACGCTTTATCAACATCTTAGGTTATTTAGCGTCTGAATGAGATGGTGATAATGCCGGTGAAATGAGTCCGGGGTCCAACACCGAAAGTTACCCAGCATTTGCTCATATTGGGTTGAGGGAAAACCCCGTAAAAAGTCTCAACAAGGTAACTTGCCCCGACCGGGAATCGAACCCGGGCCACCTGGTTTCGCGGCTAGACGCGTTAACCGTTACTCCGCAGGTGTGGACTGCATTTCTGGATTCGCCCAGACGTGCTACATGCCCTGCTCATCTCAAACGTCTGGATTTAATGCTCCTAATTATTTCAGGTGAAGAATACAATGCGTGCAGTTCTGCGTTGTGTAACTTTCTCTATTCTCCTGTAACTTCATTCCTCTTATAACCAAATATTTTCCTAAGAACCTTATTCTCAATCACCCTTAATCTCTGCTTCTCTCTCAAAGTGAGAGTCCAAGTTTCACAACCATAAAGAACAGCCGGTAATATAACTGTTTTATAAATTCTAACTTTTAAGATTTTATGCTTGCTTTCCAAATTAGAAATTTTCCATAACAGAGGATTCCAACAGAGGGACTGCAAGGTATTTATTTATTGATTTATTTATTTACTTATTTACTTATTTATTTATTTATTTATTTATTTATTTATTTATTTAATCTCTTCCATTCTACTAGATAGCAGATACAAATACACAAATATAAACAGTGACAAAAATAATACAAATTACGTTAAAGCCCAATAGAGGATCAACGGGGTCAAAGAACAAGAAGGAAATAAGAAGAGTAGTGATAAAGGCAAGAAAAAGAAGGTACTAGAAGAAAACTATCCCTACTCCTTCTTTATTTCCAAAAGCATCTCACAAAATCTCCAAAGGAATCGAGTACCAGGCCACTTGGTTCAAAAGTCACCAGCTGGCGTACACAGCACTGGACACACCTGGCATAGCCGACGTAGCAGGATTTTAATAGACTCACAAGAACGTCTCATTTTGTTTTTCTTCTGTCATTCCATCCTCCAACCCTTATTTTTTAAAAAAGTCGCAATATCCATTACAGATTATTGAATGTAGTTTTCTTTTGCACATTTTATTTTCCTCTGGTACGGGCGGAAATTACAACTGACGTCATTTCCAATATTGATAATGTTTTAATTCCAGGAACCCACGCTAGAGAGCGAACGTGTCCGTTAAGACAGATTGTGCACGTGAAGGAAGACAGACCAAGTGATTCGCTACCAATACACAACTTGTTATTCACCCAGGGGAAGTATAAGCTGTGAAGTTCTGAACGATACTTGGCGACAGAACACAATTTGAATCGTTCCTAGTCTCATGTTTGTCTATTCCTTTTCTTTTATGGATCAACCGTAGAGCAAAGGATCAAGTTCGACTCCCAGCAGTTCCAGTGAAAATGTGGTGGACGAAAAACTGAATGGGATAAATTTTCACGAAATATTTTGGTTATCTGTACCACTATAATTCTACCATTGCTCCATTATCGTACATTGTCTCTGAATATCCTCTGTAGTTAAAAACTAATGTTAAAGAAACTTATTTACATCCTTACTGGCTTTTAAGGAACCCGGAGGTTCATTGCCGCTCTCACACAAGCCCGGCATTGGTCCCTATCCTGAGCAAGATTAATCCAGTCTCTACCATCATATCCCACCTCCCTCAAATCGATTTTAATATTATCTTCCCATCTACGTCTCGGCCTCCTCAAAGGTCCTTTTCCCTCCGGCCTCCCAACTAACAATCTATATGCATTTCTGGATTCGCCTATACGTGCTACATGTCCTGCCCATCTCAAACGTCTGGATTTAATGTTTCTAATTATGTCAGGTGAAGAATACAATGCGTGCAGTTCTGTGTTGTGTAACTTTGTCCATTCTCCTGTAACTTCATCCCTCTTATCCCCAAATATTTTCCTAAGAATCTTATTCTTAAACACCCTTAATCTCTGTTCCTCTCTCAAAGTGAGAGTCCAAGTTTCACAACCATATAGAACAGCCGGTAATATAACTGTTTTATAAATTCTAACTTTCAGACTTTTTGACAGAAGACTAGATGACAAAAGCTTCTCAATCGAATAATAACAGGCATTTTCCATATTTAGTCTGCGTTTAATTTCCTCCCGAGTATCATTTATATGTGTTACTGTTTCTCCAAGATATTTGAATTTTTCCATCTCTTCGAAGGATAAATATCCAATTTTTATAGTTCCATTTCGTACAATATTCTCGTCACTAGACAATCATATACGCCTACTTAGTCTTTTCGGGATTTACTTCCAACCCTATCGCTTTACTTGCTTCAACTAGAATTTCCGCGTTTTCCCTAATCGTTTGTGGATTTTCTCCTAGCATATTCACGTCATCCGCTTAGACAAGAAGCTGATGTAACCCGTTCAATTCCAAACCCTGCCTGTTATCCTGAACTTTCCTAATGGCATATTCTAGAGCGAAGTTAAAAATTAAAGGTGATAGTGCATCTCCCTGCTTTAGCCCGCAGTGAATTGGAAAAGCATCAGATAGAAAATGGCCTATACGGACTCTGGTGTAAGTTTCACTAAGACACATTTTAATTAATCGAACTAGTGTCTTGGGAATACCAAATTCAATAAGAATATTAAATAAAACTTCTCTCTTAACCGAGTCATACGCCTTTTTGAAATCTATGAATAACTGATGTACTGTACCCTTAAATGTTAAAGAAAGCAATAGCAAAAATATTTAGCACTTTTGTGCATTATATTGTCTCGAAAAAAAGACTGCTATTAGAAGTTAGGCTAATTTGCAAACAGAAGAGACATAGCCTATTCTAGCAATCTACATGTATAACAGCCTTGTGTTTGTCCATATCAGACTGATATCGAAAAATACAGTTTAGAAACCAGAGAGAGTTCAGGGACCCAAATAACTTACACCTTAATATCGGACTGATATTGGAACACAAATTTTGGACGTCAAAGAATTCTGTAATTTAAATGTATTTGTCCAATATCAGACTGATATCCGAAGATAACTCTTAGACGGAATAGAGAATTCAGGAACAGAGGACTCTAAAAAGTCTGTGTTTTCTATTATTATTATTATTATTATTATTATTATTATTATTATTATTATTATTATTATTATGATATCGGAAGATAAATTTTAGACATAATAGAGAATTCAGGAATAGAAGTCTCTAAAATTTCTGTGCTTTTCTATTATTAAGCTATTATTCTGATATCGGAAGATAAATTTTAAACGGAATAGAGAATTCAGAAATAGAAGTCTCTAAAAATTCTATGTTTTTCTATTATTATTATTCTGATATCGGAAGATACATTTTAGACAGAATAGAGAATTGAGGAGTAGAAGTCTCTAAAAATGCTGTGTTTTTCTATTATTATTCTGATATCGGAAGATAAACTTTAAACGGAATAGAGAATTCAGGAATAGAAGTCTCTAAAAATTCTGTGTTTTTCTATTATTATTATTTTGATAACGGAAGATACATTTTAGTAATCAGAAAGAATTCACCAATTTAAATACCTAACACCTTTGTGTTTATCTAAGAATAGGGTTCATATCGCAAAATAATTTTCAGACAACTAAGAGAATTCAGCAATCAAAATGTCAAACACATTTGTGTTTGTCTAATATCAGGCTGATATCAAAAATAAATTTTATACGAAATGTACAATTTACTAGTAGACACGTCTAATAATTACGTTTTTATATAACATTGAGAAAGTATCGTAATACATTTTTTTAGGCAGTAGAAGGAATTTACCAATCTAAATGTTTAACACTTTTGCGATTTGTAACATCAGACTGATCGGTATCTGAAGATGAATTTCAGACGGAATATAAAATTTAGCATTATACTAAAATTCTGTGCCTATCTATTAACGGACTGACAGCAAACGGTAACTTTTAGAAATCAGAGAGAACTCACCAATCCAAACACCTAACATCTTTGATTTTGTATTAATATCGAGCTGATATTCTAAAATAATTTTTAAGTAACAAAGAGAATTTAGCAATTCAAATGTCAAACTGATATGATAAAGTGCATGTCATACAAAATACAGAATTCAGCAAAAGAAATGTATAACAAATTTTTTGTTTGTCTAATGATGGCTCTTATCGGAAGATAAATTTTGACAACAGAGAGAATTTATTACTTTACAATATCAGGCTGATATCGGAAGATACATTTTTGACAGAAGAGAAAATTCCACAATCTAGATGTGTTTGTTCAATATCTGGTTGATCTCGGAAGATACATTTTAGAAAGCATTATCTAATGCTTTTGTACTTCACAATATCAGTCTGATATCTGAAGATAATCACTGGTTATAAGAGATGGCTCAATAATCCAAATATTTAGGACTTTAGTATTCGTCCAGTATCAAGCTAATATACGAACAAATTTGAACAAAAATAATTCAGAAATCTAAATGAATACTTTTGTGTTTATCTAATATCAGACTGATATCAGAAGATACATTTTAGGCAGCAAAGGGAATTAATGAATCCAAATATCATTCAATGTCAAGAAGACAATTTTTAGTTAGAATAAAGCATTCCATACAGCGCTTTTATGACTTCGATATCAAGTTTATATCGGGAAGTAACCAGATATCCGATGCTTCTGTGTTTGTCCAGTATCAGTTTTATAGCAGAAAATAATTCAGAGACAGAAAATAGAATTCAGATTTATAAGCTAGCACTTAGTTGTTTGAGTAACATCTGTTTTCCCCAAGAATAGATGTTGCGTTAAATCTCTGATAATGAGTAAAAATTATATATCAAGTTACTTATCTTTGTCGTGGGTGTCAGAATATTGAAACGCATTAAAATCTGTTGCTGTCTCTCTTTCCCCTCACCATAAACTGTGACTTTGCACTGAGTTAGAGATATGATGAAAGATCTATAGTTTGGTTTCTCTATCACTTACAAGCACACATTCCGATGGGGGCAGATAAAAAAGTTAATTTTTTTCTTCCACCATGTTAATAATGTCAAAAGAAGTCCTCATACAAATTTTGGCCACTCGACCGCAATTACGAGGGCCGTAAAAATCAGAAATAAAACACAATTTTATTGGAAACATTTACTGGAATTCACAGCAATTGTTGAGCTATTCAACATATTCCCAACCGGAATTGAGACATTTGTCGTATCATGGGATCGACAGAGAGGTCAAACGCTAGTTCCGATCCCAGGAGGCTGACTTCTACGACACAGGGATACAAAATTTGATCCCGTTGCATGAGAAATGTCTCAATTCCAGTGGGGGATATGTTGACAAACAGCGCAACAATTGATGTATCTGTTTCAATAAGTCTTCCCATACAATTGTGTTTTTTTTCTGTAAACGGCCCCAGACAAAAATCACTTTCTGGACGGCCTCGTAATTGCGGTCGAGTGGCCAAAATTTGTATAAGCACTTCTTTTGGCATTATTAACATGGTGGAAGAAAAAAAATAACTTTTTTTTTATCTACCCTCAACAGAATGTTTGCTTGTTACCCTATATTCCACCATAGCTCCACTATTATTTCATATGTTTTCAATATCAATATACAGTCTGTAAATTTCTGAGTTAAAATTTGTTTCCGGTATCGACACGTCATTAGACAAGGTTAACCAATAAAATTGGACATTTAGACCGATCAAACCCTTCCCCAACCCTCTCCTTTTTCCCCCCCTCATCCCCACTGTCTCGTTCGGATTCCAGTTACTCGTCCATTATTCCCGTTAAGTGTCGAAAGAGATGGAAGGGACATTCAATCAATCTTGTATGATTTAGTGGCATGATGGAATGCGTACGTAAAATGACTGTACAATTCGCTGATTAATAGCCCAGATTGCTATTTACCAGTTCATTGAATTGATTAAATGCTCTTTCATAGATGTCAAGCCTAAACAGTTCCACGTAAACTTTCTCTCCTCTTCTCCACGCACGTCTGCCCACACACGTATTGAGATGTATTGCTGATTCACACCCACACAGCACAAAATAAATATACCTCCCCTGTCACAGGCTTCCAAAACTAAGAAACGATTCATATGCATACAATATTTGTTATATGATGTTAAACTAATCCGTTGAGCTATTGATCATTTATTAATTTATTAATTTATTTACGTATTTCTCTTTCTCTATCTCTCTTTTTCCTTCCTTCACTTATTTCTTTACATATTTCTTTGTCTATTTCTTACTAGCCGTACCCGTGCGCTCCGCTGCACCCGTTTCATAAACATACTCGCGTCTTAATTACCATTATAAGCAAGTTTCATACGACTTTTTATGCTCGACCATATTTCTAACTTGAAATTATTCATAAGTATTCATGTTATTCTTATCTGACTGGGGAGCGGAAGTGACCTTGTGCAATATCTCGTAAATTGTGAAATGTGCGCAGACGCGAAAGTATTGATTTTTTTCCGAGGAACAAATGTCATTAACCTTGATATATTCTAGAGAGTAAAATGAACATTAATCTTGATATAACCTGGAAATTGATTTAGACACTGAAAAACGAGATGAAAAATTGAATTTATTTGAATATTATTTACAATTAACGCTAATTATTATAGTAACAGAACATAACCTTCTGCGGCAGTATTGGATTTTCAGCCTCCGTGACGTTTCGCTAGTTGTCTTTCGATTGGATATCCGAGAATAATCTATACTTGAGCTTTCATATTGCTACAATGGTGCTTTCTTATTGGTGGAAAACCTGAACTTTAATGAATAGGTGTACTTTAATGAGGTCCATTAAAGGGCTGCTACCAGGTGTATAATTACTACATTTCGGCATGGTCGAGCATAATAGTACATTATGCAACGAGTCTATAATAATAGTTATTAAGAAGCGAGTATGGATCTTTATGAAACGAGCGCACGCTCGTTTCATAATTTTCATACGAGCTTCTTAATTACCATTATAGGCGAGTTTCATACGACTTTTTATGCTCGACCATATTTCTAACTTGATATTATTAATTTTCTTTGTATCTGACCTTCACCAATGTCCCGTATGTTGTGAGATGTTCGCAGACGCGAAAGTATTGATCTTTTCCGAGGAACACATGTTCACATTGACCTTGCTAGGCCATAAGAACCTACAGAGATAACATTGAAATTAAATTAGACATTGAAAAACGAGATGACAAATTGAATTTATTTGAATATTATTTACAATTAACGCTAATTATTATAGTAACAGAACATAACCTTCTGCGACAGTATTGGATTTCCAGCCTCCGTGACTTTTCGCTAATTCTCTTTCGATTGCATATCCGAGAATAATCGATACTTGCGGTTTTATAACGGTAGAAAGTTGACCTGTCATTGGCTGAACAATTGTAACCTGAGTCGTCATTGGCTGAAAGACCTGACCTTTAATGAGTAGGTGTACTTTAATGACATGCATTAAAGGTCTGCTACCAGGTTTATAATTACTACATTTCGGCATGGTCGAGCATAAAAATATTTTGGTGCCATCGCATCGTGTCAAGTAGGCAGAAAAATCCATCGTTTTGAAGCTCTGTATTGTTCGGCTTTAAACTGTCACGTTGAACACAGTGGAAGTTTTAAATCTTTCCTAATAATCTGTCATCCTACTGAAAAACTACTTTTCCGCCCAAAAATTAAATCTCCCTCAATCATGATCGAAACGCGATATTTAAATTAAAAACGTTTTAGCCAACAGGATGTCACGCTATTATATATTCCATCAGACTAATACAATTCCACGTACTGTGTCCGAAAAAGGTGAATTTCTCTCATAAATTCTCTCGTTATGCTATCAACGTTCCCAATTCTTCTTTGTTGTAGAGTTTTCCAATCAAAAACATTCACGAATTTGTTTCTTCCCGACATGCCACATATCGTGTCCATAGCAACAGTTTAGATATAGTGCCAAGAATCGATTAGATTGGCTCCAGGAAATCCTGTAGAAACTGTTTAACACGTAATTCTTTCCAAAATCAATACGTGACATGGACTATAGTATCATAACTGGATATAACACTGCATAGCAATGGAATTAAATGAATGAATGAATGAATGAATGAATGAATGAATGAATGAATGAATAAATAAATAAATAAATTACAAGGCATAAACTTCTGACGATTCAAAAAATTATTATAAAACAATCTGTTTAGCAAACTCTGAAGTCTATTAAAGTAAAAAGATATTACAGGTCACCAGTTTAGCTCCGCGGTATCGAATGGAACCCGTGATCTGATGTTGCGCTTGAGCGTGGGTTTCAGTCATGCTTGGAATTATAATCTACCCGCTTTGGTTTTCCCTATATTTCCCCCCCCCCAACTGTAAAGACAAATGTCAGGTGATCTCTCTCTGCTTTTCTGTCCTTACTCCCTGTCTCTTCTAATTCTGTCCCTTCTTCTTCTGTTGCACTTTTTCCTTCTGTCCCTGTCTCTACTTCTTCTGCCCCTCTCTCTGCTCCTTACGTTCACTTCCCTGTTTTTTCTGTGCCTCTCCCTTTCTTCTGTCCGTCTCTCTGCTTCTTCTGTTCCTCTCTATTTCTTCTGTTCCCCTCTCTATTCCTTATATCACCCTTTCTATTTCTTCTGTTCCTCTCTATTTCTTTTCTTCACGTCTCTCTTCTGTTCCTCTATTTCTTCTGTACTCTATTTCTTCTGTTCCTCTCTCTGCTTCTTCCTTTCCTCTCTCTATTTCTTCTGTCGCTGTCTCTATTTCTTCTGTTGCTGTCTATTTCTTCTGTTGCTGTCTATTTCTTCTGTTACTCTCTATTTCTTATGTCAGCTCTCTATTTCTTCTGTTCCTGTCTCTATTTCTTCTGTTCCTCTCTCTATTTATTGCGTCCCTCTCTATTTCTTCCGTCCCTCTCTATTTCTCCCTTACCTCTCTATTTCTTCCGTCCCTCTGTCTGTTCCTCTCAATTTCTTCTGTTTCTCTCTATTTCTTATGTCATCTATTTCTTCTGTTCCTGTCTCTATTTCTTCTGTTCCTCTCTATGTATTCCGTTCCTCTTTCTGCTTCCTCTGTTACTCTCTGTTTCTTCTGTTCTTCTCTAATTCTTATGTCACTCTCTCTATTTCTTCTGTTTCTCTCTTATTTCTTATGTCATCTCTCTATTTCTTCTGTTCCTCTCTCTATTTCTTCTGTTCCTCTCTCTATTTCTTCCGTCCCTCTATTTCTTCCTTCCGTCTCTCTGCTTCTGTTCCTCTCTATTTCTTCTGTTCTTCTCTAATTCTTATGTCACCCTCTCTATTTCTTCTGTTTCTCTCTATTTCTTATATTATCTCTCTATTTCTTCTGTTCCTGTCTCTATTTCTTCTTTTCCTCTCTATTTCTTCCGTCCCTCTCTCTGCTTCTTCTGTTCCTCTCTCTATTTCTTCTGTTCCTCTCTATTTCTTCTGTTCCTCTCTATTTCTTATGTCACCCCCTCTATTTCTTCTGTTCCTCTCTCTATTTCTTCTGTTCCTCTCTCTATTTCTTCTGTTCCTCTCTATTTCTTATGTCACCCTCTCTATTTCTTCTGTCCCTCTGCATGAAGACGTCTGCCATGACTATAAAAGATCGTCCCTAGGAACTGCGAGAGCTGTCAGGTGCGCGGACGCCCGAGCTGTGGTCAAGCTGCACTTGCATCGCGGTAAGTGACCAGAAACAGCATGTAATAATTCACAATTAATTTCAGTTGCCATGGGGACCGAAGCGAATCCGTCGGTGACTTCAAGGCGGAGGAAGCGTGCCTTGTGCCGCTGTCGCATTAATTCTGGTGTAGACGCGGAGCAAGTTCACAGTCTGACATAATGTATGCTCCACCTTGAATATATTGGTCACACCCTGGCGCTGTGTGTGTGTGTGTCACTGTGCCCAGTCACAGGGGCCCGACACCTTCCCTGCCCACACACGTACACTCCGACACCAAAGTTTGTGTACCCCTATCGTCCTCTTGAGCGCATTTTACCACCCAAGGGTCCATGACGCATACATATCCTGTATGTATTAATAACGGATCTGAGGTCTTCGCCGTGGCTTGACAGAAAACTGTGTGGCTACGAACCAAACCAGTGCGTGTGTAGTTCGACTCCCGACTCGGAAAACTACGCAAGTTGCTCGTCTGTTATTTGCTGTACAATGTGGAACCTGACAGCTTAGTCCTTCAAACAGCGAAATAACACAAGTATAACCGAACTGTCGTCACAAATATCAGACCTGTTGGTCAGTGAATCAGTTCGATTGGACATCGATTCAGATAAAGGAAAACGGAGAGCCAAGCCAGGCCAATCATGGAGTTAGGTCAGGCCAAACACAGATCAAATCAGGTCACTCAATGAACCCGTTAGCACGTCACGTCAGCGAGATCAGATGAGTCAGATAAGAAGTCAGTGAGTCAGGCCAGTGGCTCCAGTGATCAGATCAGGCGAGTCAATGAGTCTATCAGATAATTGATTCGGGTTAGTCAGTCCAGTCATCCAACTAGGTCAGGCCAGTTATTGAGTCAGATCAAGTGGGATAGTGAGTCAGATCGTCAGGTACCTAGTGAGTCAGATCAGGTCAGGTCAGGTAGTGAGTCAGATCAAGTCAGGTAGTGAGTCAGATCAAGTCAGGTAGTGAGTCAGATTAAGACGCGTAGTGAGTCAGATCAAGTCAGGTAGTGAGTGATCAATCAAGTCAATAAGCCAAAAAAAATGTCAGCGAGTCACATCGTGTCAGTCAGTGCAACGAGTCAGACCATGCTAGTCAGCGAGTCAGATCATGTTATTCTGAGAATCAGATCATGCTAGTCAGAGTCAGATCATGCTACTCAGAGAGTCAGATCGTGCTAGTCAGCGAGTCAGATCATGTTATTCTGAGAATCAGATCATGCTAGTCAGAGTCAGTTCAGGCTACTCAGAGAGTCAGATCATGCTAGTCAGCGAGTCAGATCATGTTATTCTGAGAGTCAGATCATGCTAGTCAGAGTCAGTTAACGCTACTCAGAGAGTCAAATCATGCTAGTCAGAGAGTCAGATCATGCTAGTCAGAGAGTCAGATCATGCTAGTCAGAGAGTCATATCATGCTAGTCAGAGAGTCAGATCATGTTACTCAGAGTCAGATAATGCTAGTCAGAGAGTCAGAACATGTTACTCAGAGTCAGATCATGCTAGTCAGTGAGTTAGATCATGCTAGTCAGTGAGTCAGATCATGCTAGTCAGAGAGTCAGATCATGCTAGTCAGAATTAGATCATGCTAGTCAGAGAGTCAGATCATGCTAGTCAGAATTAGATCATGTTAGTCAGAGAGTCAGATCATGCTAGTCAGAGAGTCAGATCATGCTATTCAGAGTCAGATCATGCTAGTCAGAGTCAGATCATGCTAGTCAGAGAGTCAGATCATGCTACTCAGTCAGATCATGCTAGTCAGAGAGTCAGATAATGCTATTCAGAGAGTCAGATCATGCTAGTCAGAGAGTCAGATCATGCTACTCAGAGTCAGATAATGCTATTCAGAGAGTCAGATCATGCTAGTTTTTAGTAGCTTATTTTACGACGCTTTATCAACAGCTTAGGTTATTTAGCGTTTGAATGAGATGAAGGTGATAATGGCGGTGAAATAAGTCCGGGGTCCAGCACCGAAAGTTACCCAGCATTTGCTCATATTGGGTTGAGGGAAAACCCTGGAAAAAACCTCAACCAGGTAACTTGTCCCGACTGGGAATCGAATCCGGGTTAGCTACCTGGTTTCGCGGCCAGACGCGCTTAGACTTACTGCACAGGTGTGGACATCATGCTAGTCAGAGAGTCTGATCATGAAGTGAATCAAATCATGGCAGTCAGTGCGTGAGGTCAAGTGACTTGGGCAGTCTGCTATGAACACATTATCACACTCAACTGTTTTAAATAATATTGACTACAGTCAACTGACTGGAACCATATCGCTTACAGTCTACCGTTTGAACAATAATTACACGTTCATGAAATATCTGTGTGTGCACACAACATTTTATAGATTATCCTCACTTAAAGCAATTCCAAGAAACAAATGCGAAGCTGTGGTCGTATTTTGTTCTAAAATGGCCGCATTATTTTTGCAGAGTGTCATAAAACAATAAGCTGGAATGAAGGCTTAGATATTCAACTTTTCTTCCGTGAGGGATTGTGGGGCGGCGGGGAGGATATTGCATGACAAACTTCACAATGCGCAAACGTGGGTACAACGAACTCACTACCCTCAAGATACGATCTGTGAACAACCTACCTCAACTTTCTCTTCAAGAGAGCAGCTCATTTTCAAAATCAGAAAACGCTCTGGATGCTGGATTGAAACTGTGTGACTCAATTTGTCTCCGCTCTGTGTAAACTTGCACATGTGGTATAGGCGTGCCTGTCTGGTGGCATATTTCACTTACCAAGCAACTTGCCTGACGGATTTATATGAAATTTGGCATAACAGGAGTGCATTCTACAAGCTGCCGTCCTAGTTAACTCGTAGTTATGCATGGTTTTGTTCATATGTAACATTCTAAAAGAACGCACGACATTTCACAGATGTTTCTTGACTATCCATTTGTAATACAGGAGTAATAAAATTCCACATCAGTAATGCGAAAGACATAAAAAAATATATGAAATACATTATAGACAGTTTTAAGATGTTTCTCACTGTGGTTCAAATAATGCCAGCTACAAGTTCCGGGTTCGAATTTCCACAAAAATAAACATACTGTGCTACAACCACGAGAAAATCTTTCCGGAATGAAACGCAGGGGGGGGGTGATGCTGTTATTGAATGTTGATGTCATAAGATGTCATAAGGTCACACACGTGGGTACTCGTTTCTCTATTGGCTAGCTCTCACAGCGCAAACAATAACATTGACACACACATGTTTATACTACCCTAGTTACAAAATTAGATCACTGTTAATCTCCTGGTCTTTTAATCTCTCCATACAAATGCAGGAGAGCGCATGGTTTTTAAACTGACGTTATAACGATAATATTATATATCTACATCGCTCCAATAGATGACGCAATAGTAAGCACATTCCTTTCACGGTTGATCTACTGGTTGGAGAACAGTACATCTTCCACAAGTATACAGCTCCATAAACAGTAATCTTACTAGAGGGTTTGATTTAGCTGAAGAAAATCAAAAGTCGAGTGGGTTTTAGTTCACTATTACACGAATAGAAGAAAGTACACAAATATTAGAAGAAATAAAGTACCCTAATACATTAAAATTTTAATTGACATACTAAAATACTAAACTGTATTGAAAATGTATTATTGTACCATCTCATCATTATAAATATTCCGCTAGATGGCAGTAGTGTGTTATGATCAGTGTTCTATTGCTACCAGTTGTACCAACCAGTCTTTATTGAACTCTATGGACAATTACTAGTCAAGAAGATTTTGTTGATTCAGTTTTAATTTTGTTAAAACAGTTGCATTCTACTTCAATTATCAATATATTATTTTAAACAATCTCTGATACGTGACTATTCATAATCTCATACAGCAGAAGCTGTAACATAACCCAAATAATATAAACAAGATAAATGAAAGAAAAGTTTTAATTAAGGATGATGAAATAAACATGAATCATTTTAAAAGGTAAAAGGGAAAAACGCAGGGTCGGGAAATACATAACGATGGGAAAGACGTAATGCCAGGAAGGACATAAGATTGGAGAGGACGTAAGGTCGAGGAAGAGATAAGGTCGGGAAAGACGCAAGGTCAGGGAAGACGTAAGGACTAGGAAGATGTAAGGTCGAGGAAGATGTAGACGTAAGGTCGAGGAAGACGTAGACATAAGGTCGAGGAAGACGCAAGGTCGGAGAAGACGTAAGGTAGGGGAAGACGCAAGGTCGGGTAAGATGTAGACGTAAGGTCGAGGAAGACGTAGACGTAAGGTCGAGGAAGACGCAAGGTCGGGGAAGACGTAAGGTAGGGGAAGACGCAAGGTCGGGGAAGATGTAGACGTAAGGTCGAGGAAGACGTAGACGTAAGGTCGAGGAAGACGCAAGGTCGGGGAAGACGTAAGGTAGGGGAAGACGCAAGGTCGGGTAAGATGTAGACGTAAGGTCGAGGAAGACGTAGACGTAAGGTCGAGGAAGACGCAAGGTCGGGGAAGACGTAAGGTAGGGGAAGACGCAAGGTCGGGGAAGATGTAGACGTAAGGTCGAGGAAGACGTAGACATAAGGTCGTGGAAGACGTAGACGTAAGGTCGGGGAAGACGTAGGGTCGAGGAAGACGTAAGGTCGGAGACGTAGACGTTAGGTCGAGGAAGATGCAAGGTCGGGAAAGACGCAAGGTCGGAGAAGACGTAGACGTAAGGTCGAGGAAGACGCAAGGTCGGGGAAGACGCATGGTCGAGGAAGATATAAGGTCGAGGAAGACGTAAGGTCGGGAAAGACGTAAGGTCGAAGAAGACGTAAGGTCGGGAAAGATGTAAGGTCGGGAAAGATGTAAGGTCGGGAAAGAGGCAAGGTCGTGGAAGACGTAAGGTCGGGGAAGACATAAGGTCGGAAAATTCGTAAGACTGGGGAAGACAAAGTCGGGGAAGTGTAAGGCCAGGAAAGAGACGTAATGCTTGGGAAGACGTAAGGCCCGGGAAGATGTAAATTTGAGAAAACATAAGGCCGGAAAAACATTAGGACGGGGAAAATATAAACTTTGAGAAAAGTTACAAGAGAAAAAACTTTAACATTCGGAAATCAAACGCTGATTACATGTTACAGAACAGGACAAATACAAATTATATTTGTCGGGTTTGTTAAGTTGGGTATAGCTAGCTTAGGTTGGGGTTCTAGTTGAAGCTTAATGACATCTTCATTTCACATTTTACATCCAGGCTTAGTTTATGAACACGAATTCACCCATACTTGCGTTTCGTGTCGCACTTTTTTCGGATCGCGTGTACGTATCGTACAGAACTGACAACGACATGGAAATCTGTTCGCAAAGTGGATATCGAAAAGTTTTGTATTTTGCTTGGATTAAACAAAACAAGACCAACTGCAGAAAGTCAATACACTCTGGCCATAACGTGATAACCGTTCATACATCATATGCAGATAAATTTGTTTGCGGAGACATTTTGCAGCAATAGCAGTCTCGTATTGAAAAGATGCAATGAAAACCTATGGCTTGTAGCGAGCGCAGGGCGACATTTCGTCTTAAACGAGGTCGTTATAACAGTGATTAACTGTACTGCAAAAATACAGGACGATAAATAATAACACTCCATTACTTTGTGCACACGAGACAGACAAATACATTTGCAACATGAAAGCAAGTAGGCTAAGGGAGTATTATAGAATCCTTTTTCTTTCGGTCTTAATTTATAACCAGGAAAACGGGTCTGTCATTCCATAATATTAATTAAAATAAATTACGAAAACTTGCCATAATTTTTATATTATAACAAATGTAACTAGAATTTACATTTTATGTGCGAACAACATTGCAAAATCACTTCAAAGTCTACCTGAAAATGATACTACAATAATGATAGAAAAGATGATGCCCCATATACTTTCCTCAGCATCTTATTCTCAAATACTCTTAACCTATGTTCCTCTCTCAAAGCGACAGTCCAAGTTTCAAAACCATACAGAACAACCGGTAATATAACTGTTTTATAAATTCTAACTTTCAATTTTTTTTGACAGCAGACTAGATAACAAAAGCTTCTCAACCGAGTAATAACAGGCATTTCCCATATTTATTCTGCGTTTAATTTCCTTCCGAGTGTCATTTATATTTGTTACTGTTGCTACAAGATATTTCAACTTATCCGCCTTTTCAAAGAATAAATTTCCAATTTTTATAATTCCATTTCGTACTATGTTCTGGTCACGAGACATAATCATATACTTTGTCTTTTCGGGTTATATTTCCAAACCTATATCTTTACTTGCTTCAAGTAAAATTCTCGTATTTTCACTAATAGTTTGTGGATTTTCTCCTAACATATTCTCGTCATCCGCATAGACAAGCAACTGATGTAACCTGTTCAATTCCAATCCTCCTCTATTATCCTGAACTTTCCTAATGGCATATTCTAGAGCGAAGTTAAAAAGTAAAGGTGATAGTGCATCTCCTTGCTTTAGCCTGCAGTGAATTGGAAAAACATCCGGGAGAAACTGACCTATACGGACTCTGCTGTAAGTTTCACTGAAACACATTTTAATGAATCGAACTAGTTTCTTGGGAATACCAAATTCAATAAGAATATCATATAAAACTTCTCTCTTAAGCGAGTCATATGTCTTTTTAAAATCTATGAATAACTAACGTACTATACCCTTATACTCCTATTTTTTTCTCCAATATCTATAAAACAGAATCACCAACAAATAACCCATGGCCTACTGTAGATATAACCCGAAAATCGTATAAACACGATATGGTCTATCTCGATGTTAAAGTATGTACAAATAAACCTAAACAAAAGACAAGAGTATTACAATATTACGTTAAAAATTTATGGTTGCTAGGTTACAAAGTTTTATATACTGAAAATAACAAAAGAAAACTGCATATAATTATTATTAACTTTCACTTCATTACGTTTCACATACTACCGACACGTAGTTTCTGGAATACGGTATTAAATGAAGAAGTAAATAAACTAAAGTAATTTTACGCGTTATTTTTTATATTCACGACATCAGAGTACTATTTATATACACGAAGCTCTCGTCATATATAAAACTGATGTCTTACACTTAATTTATATAAATGGCATTTCAAAAATTATTCCTTGTGCTTTCTGTGTTAGCAACAACATTTTCTGTGGGCAATCCGATCTATTAAAGAGCTTAACAAGCTACGAGCTGCCGTTTAAGCCTGCGTTTGATAAGGCTATATATATTTATGTGGTATTTTTCATCTTGTTTCATCTTCGCCACCGTCTCATAGCTATCAATAGCCACGGAGGAAATGTGTGGGTAACCAAACCGCAAAAAAAAATAAACAGATTAAAAAAAGTAACATGGAAGCGCCTTCATCTGTGTCTAGCATAGACCTGGTAATCACGTCTGTCAGAGTTGTTGCCTACATGGAAAGGCGATGGATTAGTCATTATGTTACGCAGGAACACCGATAGCTAGTGAGTGGTATGTTTTGACTAATCCATTTCTCATACCACTTACTGCGTCCTTTGCTCAGAATTTCCGAACAGATCACAGATCAAGTACCGAGACTGACCTAAATTGGTCAGTTTCTGAAATTTTGAACGGCTTTGTATATCTAAGCCCGGGTTCGAAACCCATCCAGCCTAAACGGTGGTAGCTAGAGGTAATTGTCACGGCAGAATTTCTCGCAGTATTACTATAGCTCGTACCGCGACGTAGCGTCGTGGTCTAAGGAAATGTTTCCCAATATGTGGTCCGCGGATCCCTTCAAAGGTTGTCCGCGGGAAAGTTTATTTTTATTAAATTTTATCTTATCAAGTAGTTCACAACTGGGGTATTTGCAGCGTATATCTGTGGCTCTTGAGGTACATCATTTAAGTAAAATTTAATACTGTTACTCCTTCCCTCTGTAAAGCAGAAGTGAATAGCCAACTCTTTGTGTAACTTTTCCAAGGACAATTCAATTCAATTTATTAAGCCATTAAACATACAGTGATAGACTTCGTCACAATATAGAAGGGAGGAAAAAAAAAATCATACATTTGAAAATACACATATAATTGAAAACAGTAAAGTTTAATTAGAATGAAAACACAAAACATTTTGAAACTCTAAAATTAATGAAAACACTTCACTCTTAATGTAATAATTGTAACTAAATGTAAATAACTTTATTTAATTATTAAAAAACAATTTCTTATGAATTTATGTTAAGAAACTCATCTACAGAGTAGAAATGATTAATTAAAAGCCAATTATAAAATGTAGTTTTGAAACTATTGGTTGGTAACTTATGATATTGACTGAGAAGCTTATATAATTTCATCCCCAAGACAGAAAAATTTGTACTAGTTTTATGTAATCTACAGTATGGAATATTAATTTGTTCACTATTTCTAATTTCATGATCATGTATATTGGCTACTTTTTTTAAATTTTATTGGGTTATTTTACGACGCTGTATCAACATCTAGGTTATTTAACGTCTGAATGATATGAAGGTGATAATGCCGGTGAAATGAGTCCGGGGTCCAGCACCGAAAGTTACCCAGCATTTCCTCGTATCGGGTTGAGGGAAAACCCCGGAAAAAACCTCAACCAGGTAACTTGCCCCGACCGGATTCGAACCCGGGCCACCTGGTTTCGCGGTCAGACGCTCTGACCGTTACTCCACAGGTGTGGACTACTGGCTACTAATGAGTCGAGTGTAAAGAACTAGGTCGTATATATGTGTATATATATATATATATATATATATATATATATATATATATAAATTTATAACAGTTAATATCTGTGATTGTTTGAAAAGAGGTCGACAATGTTCAAGATTGTTTAATTGACAT
The DNA here is from genome assembly GCF_040183065.1 of Periplaneta americana. NCBI lineage: Eukaryota > Metazoa > Arthropoda > Insecta > Blattodea > Blattidae > Periplaneta > Periplaneta americana. The sequence goes on along the minus strand of NC_091122.1, from coordinate 25,950,845 downwards.
AGAATTCTAATGGCTTTCTTTTGCAAAATCAAGACACTCCCAATTTTACTACCATTTCCCCAGAAAATTAAGGCATACCTAATTATCGACTGAAAGAACGAAAAGTAGGCACATCTTAAATAATTTTGAGAAACGCAAGTCACTAATTTCTTTAATAAATATATAACTCTTGATAATTTTGTGCATATATATTCGATATGTTTTTCCGATGTTAAACTGGAGTTTATAAAAAGTCCTAGAAATTTGGTATAGTTTTGTATGTTGTCCTTTTTTATTACATGATTTAGGGTAAAAGTTATGTTGATAGTCTTTTCTTGATTAAGCAAAAAAACCATTAGATTCAAACCATAAAGCCATCTGTAATAGAATATCATTGGTTAGGGCATGTAATCCATTCAGAGTAGAGCTAGAACATAGGTATGTAGTGTCATCAATATACAGCAATGCCTTTTAACCGGCCCATCAGGGTGGACTGTTGTCTTTCTACCAAATCCATCCTCTCTATTTGCGATGAAATTGGGACAGTTGACCAAATATCTTATTAATTTCAGTGGCAGAGTAAACATCTGTGTTTCTTTAGTTGTGTGCAGTGAATTTTTATAATATTATATGAGAGCCATTTCATAAGTCATAGCAACTATTTTATATATTCCGAACACCAAAACTGTGGTTAGTTCAGTATATAGGCCCTACGTTTGAAAACCTGTTGTACACTGTACGGGATGCTACCGCCAGATTGCGTCTGTGTGCATTGGTCACTAGTTGACAGCACATGCAAAAGTTAGCATGCTGGAGTAAAGTAGAACAGCGGTCATATGTGAAAATTGCAGTTCTTCGTGGCAGAAATGCTCGTCAGTGCCATTCTGAGCTACGTGATAGTGCGTTGGAACATCCTCCCTACTCGCCGGATCTCAGTCCATGCGACTTTGATATCGCCACTAAAATTACCACAAGCACAATCAGTAGAACTAATTAAGCTCTACCGCAACTACTTCTACTACATAACTACTAGTACTACTATGAGTACAACTACTACTTCTACCAACACTACCACTACAACTACCATCATCACCACTAGAACAACCTCTACCACAACTAAAACTACTACTAATGCTACAACTTCTATTATTACTACCACTACTACCAACATTATCACCACTATTACTACTATCACCACTATCAACACTTTCCCCACTAATACTAGGCTACTACTACTACTACTACTACTACTACTACTACTACTGTCATATGTCTAACTAGTACTATTATTAACTACTACTACCACTACCACCAATACTACAACTACTATTACTACTATCACCATTATCAACACTTCCACTACTACTACTACTACTACTACTACTACTACTACTACTACTACTGCCGCCACTACAACTACTATTACAATTATCATTACTGCTATAACTACTACTATTATATGCATAACTAGTACTATTATAACAACTACTACCAACAATACAACTACTATTACTACTATACCACTACCAACACTTCCATTACTACTACTACTACTACTACTACTACTATCAAATTCCTAAATACTACTATAGTAATAACTATTACTACTGCTATTGCCACCACTACAACTACTATTACCACTATCACTACTACTATAACTACTATTATCATATGCCTAATTAGTACTATTATAACAACTACCAGTACTACTATTACTACCACCACCACCACCACCACCTACAATGACGACTATCACTACTACCGTAACAACTACTACTATCATATGCCTAACTAGTCTATAACAACCTACTACTACTACTACTACTACTACTACTACTACTACTGTACTACCGCACTGCTGTTAGTCATGAAATTATTACCATTTCAATTTACACACATTCACTAATAAATTCTAGAAGCCTGTACGAAATTTATTTTAATCTACTTGTGGCTCAACATTCACAGCCAGTTAGTGGGCAGGCCCTGACATTCATTCCGATAACCTGCTCATTCACGTATTTGCTGACTTTCTAAGTAGTACGTATTTTCTTTTCAGGTGGGACATATGAAGACCACAAAGGGAACTTATCGCGGTTTTGTTTGCATTTTAAGTACTACTGCTGGTGGCAGTAAACCAATATCAGAATTTGTTCAGTTTTATAAACGATAAGACAGTTGACAAACGTCGAGGAAAGGTCAAGAGCCGGTTACCTCTTGAGGAGCTCGTTGAGGGGGGGAAAGGGGAGTGTAAGCAGGTGACACAAGAAATATGCATATTAAGGCAAAGGAGTGCCCCATCCCCCGCGAGTACAAACTGTCTGTGAGGTTGATAACACACCGACACGAAGGGACATTATAATCTACCACTGGGTGCTCAAAAAATAAGTACTGTTCTTACGGTTAAGATAGTTTGTAAGTAACAGGTACTATTTTTTGTAACTCTGTTAGACTTTCGTATATTCAACTGTGCTTCTGTCCAATTTCGTACTTATAGTATGTAATTCAAGCAATTCCAAACGGTTCTAGTCTACTTCAAAACCTTGGAAGGCCTGGTAGTTATTAATGTTTAGTTTCTTTCAAGGCTATTCAATTTCTCGCTTTCTTTAATTCATATATACTGTATTTTAAATCCTTCTTACTTCTTTTCTTTCCTATACTTTTATTTCTTTCGCTTTTCCTTTCTTCAGTTTTCTGTGCGTCTTCTTTAATTCTATTATTTCAATTTTCTTATTTTTCTTCTTACTTTTCTTATTTCGCCATATTTTATTATTAATTTCGTATTCTTCTACACCTCTTTTTTCATGCTTCATATTTTCTTCATTCGTTCCCAGCCTATTTCTTTTCTTCATTTCATTTTCTCCATTCATTCTATTCTTCTCCTTTTATTCTTCATTCGATCGTCTTTTTTCTTAATTCGTTCTCTTCTTTTCTTGTTTTCTCCGTTCCTTTCATGATTTCTTTCATTCTTTTTAAATTAGTAATTTTTTTATTTTCTTCATTTGCCCTGCTCTTCATTTTCTGCATTTCTCATTCTCTCCGTTCGTCCTAATTCTCTTCATTTCCTTCATCCGTCCTTTATCTCTTAATTTTCTTCATTTGTCCTTCTCTTAATTTTCTTCATTCTTATTTCTTTCCTTCGTTTTCTTAATTCGTCCATTTCTTCATTTTCTAAATTCGTCCTTCTCTTCATTTTCTTAATTCGTCCTTCTCTTCATTTTCTTAATTTGTCCTTCTCTTCATTTTCTTATTTCGTCTTTCTCTTCATTTTCTTAATTTGTCCTTCTCTTCATTTCTTAATTCCTGCTTCTCTCCATTTTCTTAATTTGTCTTTCTCTTCATTTTCTTCATTCTACCTTCTCTTCATTTTTTCATTCATCTTTCTCGTCTAAGTTTTCTTATTTTCTTAGTCTTTCTTTTCTTCTTTTTCTTCATTCGTTCTATTAATTCTTTCTATTCGTCCATTCCTTTTATTTTATTCATTTTCTTCTTCTCTCCATTTTCTTCATTCCTTCTTCTTACCCTCATTTTTTCATTTGTTCTTTTTCCTCTTTGCTTCCACTCTCGTCCTTTTCTTTGTTCATTCTGGTTTGGTTTTCCTTTTTTTACTTCTTTGCTTGTATCATTCTTTCTAATTTCAGTTCTTCTGTTCTTCCAACCTCTCTTACATTATAGTAATTCTGTCTTCTTATCCGTTCTATTTCCATCATTTCTTGCTTTTCTTTACCATATTTCCCTTCGTTATTTTTGTGTCATTTACCTCTTTAGCATTTTCTTTCTTCTCTCAATTCTCATTCCCTCTTTTCTTTAACCGTTCCTCTTGTATCTCACTATGTTGAGATGTGCAAAAATCTTACATCTGCTTGTTGGTCTTTCATAGAATCTCATAAGCATGTTTACCACACGTCAGATGTGTTTCAAATGTTTCTCCAGTGTGTAAGTCTCAAATGATCTAAACGACAACAAAAAAACAACTCTAACAGCAATAAAACACCTATAAACACTAATTGCTCCTAACATGTAGCACTACGGGCTCTAAGTCCAGCAAGTAGACGGACAGTCGGTTTGTGATTAAAAAGAATAACCTTGAAACCGGCCTGGCAAGTCTTCTAAGTAGCAAGGCACAACATTGTGCTACTGCAAATCACGGCAAGAAAACCATTTTCCTTGCAGAAGGCCTTGAAGTAAATCAGTAAACCTCGCAGACTATAAACTAAATCTTCATTGGACGACTGCTAAATTGTAGGGACGAGTTCGGGTTTCAATGCCGGGCCTCAGGATGGTCATTCCACAACTCACGGACAAAGACTCTGCCAGGTACTTAGCTATATCCGTATAGCCATTCCCGCTGATTTATAAAAGCCGTTTTGCCTTCACATTACCCTAAATTAAAATTAATGCTTTTATGTTGCCGTAGTAACAGAGTTGCTATCTTTAAAAATCTTTTCATCATTCCTTATTAATTTTTTTGCACGTCATCTATTCCGTCGCAGTGGAGGCTACGTTTTTTTTTTTTTTTAACGTTGCGTGGTTTCGAATCCAGCTGAAGCAGGCCGTATGGACATTTCTCCGTTGTCATTGCGTTGTTCTGTGTTGTCGTAAATGAAGATCAAGATTACTAGGGTTGGAAAATCACGAAAAGATGGCTAAGAATAAACGGTGATAGCATTTTGGAAAGCATAAAACACACCAACTAAATCAAAATGATCTTTTTCCAGGTTGTCATGGAAACAAACAAGCCATTTTAACGAAGATAGATTACAGCAGCAGAATTTTATTTAACAAAGTGTTTAACTGTAGAGGCTTTTATAGTATCGAAATTCGAACTTAGCTAGAAATGGTCGACAAATTTTTCCCGAAGCCCTCTATCACAGACAGTTACTTTACGTATCGTATATATACGATATGGACATCCGAGATTTATTTCCTTAATGGAGGAATCCATGCTATTGATTTATTGCTCTTTAAATATATTGTCCTCAACCGAGTTCCGACCAAAGAATCTCTGATCCAACGGACCTAGATTATATCTTTCGTTCTTTATACGTTATTATGAAAATACATTGTTGCATTATGAGAGGCACACAAATTAAGCAAATTACATTGTTTCTTGTTAATTTTTAGTATAACACTTATATTAAAATTAATTTATAGCTCTTTATATTGTCATGGAAACACACTACCGGCAGTTTATGAACACAGATTTTCCCTGGGCTCTCGAATTTAAGGAGACAGTCCACTAAAAATGACAACTTTTTTTCCCTAATCATTTTTTTTTCAACCAAATTTTGAGAGAATGTTTACTATATAAAGGACTAACAAATTCCAAATTTTTAACTCTCGAATGTTTTTGGCTTTTAATTTTTTCCTTTTTTTTTTTTTTTTTAGAAATATTTTCAAACCCAAGTTTTTAGTAGGAGATCTCAATTTTTAAGCTTCCTTTTTATTTTTGTTATACTACTAGGTTCAAAAAGTTCCCGGAATTTTACTACCATTTTTCGTATTAATATATAACAAGGGATATTATACATTTGTTTTGTTGGTAACATTCATGATGTCATTTCCTTAAAGTTTGCTGATAATGGCAATTATTGGTTTTGAGTTGTAGGCAATTGTTTATCATAGTGTTTTGTTTGTTCGTCGCATTTTGTAATTATGTCCACAGAGCAAAGTACAAACATCAAGTTCTGTGTTTTGCTGGGGACATGATCAGTATGGCTGATGAAGATGGTGATTTCTTAAACAAAATGAAACTGGTGCTACTTGTACGACCCAGTCCCTAAACGACAGTCATCTGAGTGGAAATCGAAAAAACATCTCCTCGGAAGCAAACATTTCCTAGGGACACTTCCAAAGGCAAAGTTATTTTAAATGTTATGTTTTATTTAACGACGCTCGCAACTGCAGAGGTTATATCAGCATCGCCGGATGTGCCGGAATTTTGTCCCGCAGGAGTTCTTTCACATGCCAGTAAATCTACTGACATGAGCCTGTCGCATTTAAGCACACTTAAAGCAAAGTTATGTTGGAAGTTTTCTTCGACTCTCAGGGTCTCATGCACCATGAGATCATTCCAGAAGGTCGTACTGTAACGAAAGAATTGTACGTAGAAACCCTCCGTCGCCTCTGGGACGCAGTGAGAAGGAAACGTCCAGAAAAGTGGGTAGAAAACAACTGGTTCCTTATGCATGACAATGCACCTGCTCATCGCGCAATTATTGTAAAGAATTTTCTTGCCAGGCAAAACATAACTGCTTTGGATCACCCACCATACTCTCCTGATCTCTCACCACCTGATTACTTTCTGTTTCCCCGTCTGAAAAGTCATCTGAAAGGACGGAGATTCAATGCTGAAGAGGTTATCGCAAACGCGACGAGAGCACTAAGACGGGTTTCACAAAATGGCTTCCAGGAACTCTACACGCGTTGGCAAAAGTGTGTTGTTGCGGAAGGCAACTATTTTGAAGGGAATGCTGTAGAATAGTGTTCAAGGTACGTTGTTTCTATGATGCTAGTAAATTCCGGGAACTTTTTGAACCTAGTATGTATTTACAAGATATATACAAAACATTTCTGTACATTCATTTTATGAAATGTCTGATTATTTTATTCACTTTGAATTTTTTTTAATTTTCAATATGTTTTTTTTCTATAATTCATGAAAAACGTAAACTAGCAGTATTTCCTAAAACGTAAATGCATAGAAACATGCAGCTATATCATAAATACTTGCAATAAAAATTTCATCCAGATTGATTAATATTTGGCGTGAAAAAGTTGGTGTTGAATCAAGAAAAATAAACTTTAAAATGAATATTTATGTAACACATACCCATTAAATTTCTTCTCCACTACAGTCATCTAGTAACTTCAGGGAGCCAACATTAAAACAGAAAATTACGAGATTTGTAACCACGAAATTTATAAAAAATAATTCTTTGGTGAAAAAATAATTTTGACAGCCCTTTAAATGCCACGACTCCTTACAACCTTAATTTAAAATCATTTTTAAACATATTTGTAATCAGAATTGAAGTAAATACATTTGGGGTATGAAAATATACATTCTAAAGATGTGAAATAGCCAATAAATTTTTTTTTGCAAAATTTTCATGATTTTCAGTGAAGTCGCCTCTTAAATTTTTACCATACTACACAGTTAACAAATATGCCTATCATTCTACTTACGTTGTCAGGGAAATTCACTGCTGCAATCTTGAGAAACATAAATATCCCACTAATTCCTGGAAATAACCACGACTATTTACAAAGAGACTTTTATTACAGTTTATTTTTAAATTTAATTACATGACCTAAATTACTACAATAAGTAAAAGAAACATATGTAACTATCTTGAGAACATACATTTCCACACTGTTTATCTTCAATTTTTAATCATAGCATAACTTGACTACAACTATTGCTTTTAAATGTTGTCATGGAAATGCACTGTTGTAATCTAGGCTAATATATATTTTCAAGTTGTTTTGTTAATTAATGTTATTTTTAACACGTCACTGAAATTAATAGTTTTCGCTCTTTAGGTTGCCATGGAAACTCATTATCGTCACTTTGGGAATACAGATTTCTCCAAGGTTTTCGATTTTTCAAAATTGTTTTCAATAATAAAATTTACTGCTCTTCGTAAACTATCAAGGAAATTTCTGTAATCTCAAAACCACAAATATCTATGTACATTTCTTGTTAAATTTTTAGACGTTACTTATACATGAAATTATCCTGGAAACACTTCCGCCATTTTTTTTACAAATGTCCAGACCATATTTTTGTTTAATTATCAAGTAAGTTACCATGATTAAAATTATAGCTCTCGCACATTGTCATGGAAACACATTATTTTTAAAATACATATTATAAATCTTCACTAATTGCTATATTTCTTTCGAAGCTATTTTCCATAAATTAAAACTCTATCTATCCAGGTTGTCATAGAAACACATTACAGTCGTCTTGGAAAATATAAACTTTCCTGCCATTTATTACATATTAGTCACAGATCAAATATAGTATGGCATTCGGTCTAGAAAGCAGCAAATATAAATTTTATTTGAATTGGAACATTCTGACAGGTGTCACATGACCATACAACGTGCTCGAACAATCCTTTGTTTCGAAAGGAAACTAACAGGTGCTTCAGTACTGTCCCTAGACAACATTGAAGGGAAACAAAATGACAGGACACTTAAGGAAATTCAAATGTTTTCGTGAAAGTCTACACGTACTTACTTATGGCTTTTAAGAAACCAGAAGGTTTATTGCCGCCCTCACATAAGCTCGCCATCGGTCCCTATCCTGAGCAAGATTAATCCAGTCCCTATCATCATATCCCACCTCCCTCAAATCCATTTTAATATTATCCTCCCACCTACGTCTCGGCCTCCCCAAAGGTCTTTTTTTCCTCCGGCCTCCCAACTAACACTCTATATAGGCCTACATTTCTGGATTCACCCATACGTGCTACATGCCCCGCCCATCTCAAACGTCTGGATTTAATGTTCCTAATTATGTCAGGTGAAGAATACAATGCGTGCAGTTCTGCGTTGTGTAATTTTCTCCATTCTCCTTTAACTTCATCCCTCTTAGCCCCAAATATTTTCCTAAGCACCTTATTTACAAGCACCCTTAACCTATGTTCCTCTCTCAACGTGAGAGTCCAAGTTTCACAACCATAAAGAACAACCGGTAATATAACTGTTTTATAAATTCTAACTTTCAATTTTTTTTTACAGCAGACTGGATGATAAAAGCTTCTCAACCAAATAATAACAGGCATTATTCTGCGTTTAATTTCCTCTCGATTGTCATTTATATGTGTTACTGTTACTCCAAGGTATTTGAATTGTTCCACCTCTTCAAAAGATAAATTTCCAACTTTTATATTTCCATTTCGTACTATGTTCATAAACTTTTGTTTGTTTTTTTTTGGGGGGGGGTGGGATTTACTTCCAAACCTATCTCATTATTTGATAAAGTATTTACATGTATTTTTCTTTAATTTAAAACTGTTCGAGTTAAAAATATGAAGATATTCCTTTATAAATTTGTTACAATTTAAGAATAAAACTTTTCAAAGAATTAGCAATTCTTGTGAAATGTTAAATTTGACGAGAATTTGATTGAGTACTAGCAGCTTTAGGAAGGATTTGATTATGAAGTGATATTGGAGTAATGGTAAAATACCAATTTCAAAAAAAACTGACGTACGGGAGAGTCGGGTAGAATCGGACATCGGGTAATATCGGACAGTGAGTTTCTTTCATCCAGCACACGTTTATAGTACCTGATTGACATGGTTACGTTTCTGTGATGTCTCATACAGAAACGTAACCATGTCATTCAGGTACTACCATATGGTGGTAGATGAAAGAAACGCACTGTCCGATATTACCCGATGTCCGATACTACCCGACTCTCCCCTAAGTACCGCGAGAAAAAATGGTTTTAAAAATAGCTTTCCTGTAAGAAGCGTCAAGAATGGAACAGGAGACCCTATTTACAAAACAAAAGAGTAACCCTCAGGTGGCTGATATAGATTGTCACTTATTTGAAATCTAATAGCGAACTCTACCACAAGCAGTCCTGCTGTATCGTTAACAGGTTGTGCGATATTTGTAATTCATCCACTATTGCACCCTATAACTACATTATCCACCCCTCCACCCCCCCAACACCTCTACCGAGACCGCAACGACAGTTGGGCAATTGGTCGATGCAATTTCCATTTTCAACGCACCTAAACATTAATTGAATTTACCGAAATGGTAGGGTTATATATTACAGGGTCAATGTTTTGGAAAATGGTAATAGCAAAGGCTATATCATTCTGTCAGTCAAAAGTCAGAGTCTCATTATCTGCCTTGGCAGTAGCTGTCGAAGTAGCAACGACGTTGATATCGTTAGGAAAAAAAAAAATCAGTCTTCCCCCGATAGTGGACAAGCATGCGACTTTCTACCAAATGAAAATAAGCTTTCGTTCTTTATCAATCTTGTTGCAATTCCAAGCCGTTCAGGCGTGACACTCTGGTCATTACGTCACCAGCAAAAGGTACAACTATGTTGCTGTATATCGCGTTACTAATTGCCAACATAACAACAGTAAACTACAAGGCAGACATACAGAACCTCCTTCAAGTTATGAAACGAAGCGAAGTCGATGTTTTATGTCTAGAAGTCCATACTTCGCAGTTATTTGCTTTGAACGCGACAGCTGTGGCTGACTGGAGGATCTGACGCTGCTCGAAAGCCACGGTCGTGAGTTCAGACCTCACTTACGGCATGGATAGCCTACTTACTTACTGGCTTTTAAGGAACCCTGAGGTTCATTGCCGCCCTCACATAAGCCCGCCATCGGTCCCTATCCTGAGCTAGATTATTCCATTCTCTATCATCATATCCCACCTCCCTCAAATCCATTTTAATATCCTCCCATCTACGTCTCTGCCTCCCTAAAGGTATTTTCCCTCCGGCCTCCCAACTAACATTCTATATGGATTTCTGGATTCGCCCATACGTGCTACATGCCCTGCCCATCTTAAACGTCTGGATTTAATGTTCCTAATTATGTCAGGTAAAGAATACAATGCGTGCAGTTCTGTGTTGTGCAATTTTCTCCATTCTTCTGTAACATCATCCCTCTTAGCCCCAAATATTTTCCTAAGACCTTATTCTCAAACACCCTTAACCTATGTTCCTCTCTCAAAGTGAGAGTCCAAGTTTCACAACCATAAAGAACAACCGGTAATATAACTGCAAATCAAGATTTCAGGTATAACTCCCCGTAAAGTTGATTTGAATAATTTCGAGGGAAAAATTGTTCCAGAGCCGGGTATCGAGCCCGGGACCTTTGGTTTAACGTACCAACGCTCTACCACTGAGCTACCCGGGAACTCTAACCGACACCGATCCAATTTTTCCCTCTATATCCACAGACCTCAAAGTGGTCTGACAACCGTCAAGCAACCAACTTCGAGTGCACATGAGTAATATAACTGTTTTATAAATTCTAACTTTCAGATTTTTCGACCAGCTTCTCAACCGAATAATAACAGGCATTTCCCATATTTATTCTGTGTTTAATTTCTTCCCGAGTATCACTTATATTTGTTACTGTTGCTCCAAGATATTTCAAGTTCTCCACCTCTTCAAAAGATAAATTTCCAATTTTTATATTTCCATTTCGTACAATATTCTCGTCACGAGACATAATCATATACTTTGTCTTTTCGGGATTTTCTTCCAAACCTATCTCTTTACTTGCTTCCAGTAAAATTCCAGTGTTTTCCCTAATCGTTTGTGGATTTTCTCCTAACATATTCACGTCATCCGCATAGACAAGCAGCTGATGTAACCCGTTCAATTCCAAACCCTCTTTGTTATCCTGGACTTTCCTAATGGCATAAAGTTAAAAAGTAAAGGTGATAGTGCATCTCCTTGCTTTAGCCCGCAGTGAATTGGAAACGCATCTGACAGAAACTGACCTATACGGACTCTGCTGTACGTTTCACTGAGACACATTTTAATTAATCGAACTAGTTTCTTGGGAATACCAAATTCAATAAGAATATCATATAAAACTTCTCTCTTAATCGAGTCATATGCCTTTTTGAAATCTATGAATAACTGATGCACTGTACCCTTATACTCCCATTTTTCTCCATTATCTGTCGAGTACAAAATATCTGGTCAATAGTTGATCTATTACGCCTAAAACCACACTGATGATCCCCAACAATTTCATCTACATATGGAGTTATGAAATTATTGGGGATCATTAGTTACTATGTGCGTTTTTTAATGTGCTGTTTGAAGTGAATACCGCAGATTGTGCTGAGCCGTGTAACGGGAGTCTTTCTAGTCTCTCTACAGACGAAGTAATCGTATAGTCATTTTATAAGATTATACAGGGTGTTCTGAAAAATAGATTCCGATATTTATAGAGAAAAGTTCTGATAACATGGGTCCTAAAATTAATATTTCCTGAGAAATGAGCATATGTTTACCATCACTGTAAGAGTAGCATATGTCCTACTGTGAGCTCTATTAAGAAAGAGAAGAAGCGGAAAGAAATAAATATGGAATGAATGCGAGAAGCAAAGAGGAAGTAGGAATAATTTACATCAGAAAGAAGAGCGGAGATAAGGAAGAAGTGAAAAAGGAAAATAGGAAATAAAAAAGAAAGAAATGAATGATAAAGAACAGAAAATTAAAATAAGCAAGACAAATAAACAAAGACAAAAAATGAGGGAAGGAAGATAGACGGAAAGAAAAGAAAACAAAATGGGGAGTAGAGTTAAGTAATCGAAGATTATCTTATTTACAGAGAAAATAATTCAAGTTTTATAAATACTTCATAGTGGAAAGGAAACCTTCTTCCCGGACAACACTGTCATTGTTTTCTAGTCTCATATCTCCAGGGGTCGAGTCGTTCCTATTAGCTAATAATGCGTTAATATTGATGTCCGTACAAGTCCAGTCACGCACCGGCCGAGCGCTGTGTACAGGAATTGTCACTCACGACAACGTAAAAGTAATAACCAAACACACGTCTGTTTGCTCGTCCACTCTGATGTTCCCGAAAAGACGAGCAAATAGTCAATTAATCGATCTGGCCTTTAATTACAACACACACGATTAATTCGTTGCAATACGTCACCTAGCAACGCCAAATTGCTATCGTCTATAATAAAATGTACATAAGAAAAATTTTGAAACGTCTTTTGTTTTTCTAGTCTCACATCTCGAAGAATTACCATGGAAACAGACCTCACAAATGTCCGTAAAGAAAACTTGAGACTGTTAATGTATAATAAAATGGTCATAAGAAAATTTTTGAGGAGTCTTTTTTTCTAATCTCACATCTCGACGGATTACCATGGAAACAGACCTGGCAAATGACAGTAAAGAAAATTTGAGACTGTTAATCTACTATAAAATGTTCATAAGAAAATTTTTGAGGCGTCTTTATTTTCTAGTCTCACATCTCAACGATCTTTATTTTCTAGTCTCACATCTCAACGAATTACCATGGAAATAGAACTGACAAATGACAGCAAAGAAAATTTGAGTGTGTTAATCTACAATAAAATGTTCATAAGTAAATTTTTGAGGCGTCTTTTTTTTTTCTAGTCTCACATCTCAACAAATTACCATGGAAACAGACTTAATGAGAGAAAAGAAAATTTGAGACTGTTAATCTACATTAAAATGTCCATAAGAAAATTTTTGAGGCGTCTTTTTTTTCTAGTCTCACATCTCAACGAATTACCATGGAAACAGACTTAATGAGAGCAAAGAAAATTTGAGACTGTTAATCTATAATAAAATGTTTATAAGGAAATTTTTGAGCCGTCTTTTTTTCTAGTCTCACATCTCGACGAATTACCATGGAAACAGACTTAACAAATGAGAGCAAAGACAATTTGAGAGTGTTAATCTATAAGCAAGACGAATTACCATGGAAACATACCTCGTAAAGAAAATTTGAGACTGTTAGTCTATAATAAAATGTTCATAAAAATGTTTGGGACGTCTTTTTTTTTTCCTAGTCTCACATCTCAACAAATTACGATGGAAACAGACTTAATGAGAGAGAAAAGAAAATTTGAGACTGTTAATCTATAATAAAATGTCCATAAGAAACTTTTTGAGACGTATTTTATTTCTAGTCTCACATCTCAACACATTACCATGGAAACAGACTTAACAAATGAGGGCAAAGAAAATTTGAGACTGTTAATCTATAATAAAATGTTCATAAAAATGTTTGAGACGTCTTTTTTTTTCTAGTCTCACATCTCAACAAATTACCATGGAAACAGACTTAACAAATGAGAGCAAAGAAAACGCGAGTGTGGTAATCAATAATAAAATGTCCGTAAGAAAAATTTTGATACGTCTTTTGTTTTTCTAGTCTCACATCTCGACGAATTACCATGGACACAGAACTGACAAATTACAGCAAAGAAAATTTGAGAGTGCTAGTCTATACTATAATATTGATACTATTAACTTCAACATGAATAAAACAAGTGAATTCGTTTCCGAGTTCACAATAAAGAAATTATTTAGTTTACTTTTCAATTTCTTACTTCTTTTCTAACCCTCACTCAAGTAATAAAAGTGAATTTATTTTATAAGCTTAGTCTACGTGTCTGAGCCATTATTGTATTATTTATGTTAAGTTGTATATTTAGCATCCAAGGTCAAGAAAAATCAAATAGCCTATCTCTTTTACAGTATGTGACGCTACACTATCCACAAAACCCAAGACATAGACCTAACCTGACAAAATTTGTATGATCTTTGAAGACAGGTATTGAGACTTGGGTTGTGGTGTTACTGAGGGCGAAAACGATGATGATAATTCAATTTAAACTACACACAAAACTTCCAATTCTTTTTATGTGTGCCATCACTGGCACATGACCACAAGTTGAGAACTCTGTATGTACCCACTTATCGGTCAAAGTGAATGACGGGTTTCTATTAGAGGCGAAATATTACGTTGCACCACGTGACGATGTATAGACGATACTGAAGTCGTTAAACTTAAAACCTGTTTCCTGTTTCACAACTATTTGCAATGTGTGGTGTTAACGCTAATTGCCTGCGATACTTCTCTTCAAGAATAATCCAGCTTCGACTTCCGAAGGGGGGAATTTATGCGATAGAGTGCCTAGTGAGATAATATAATTTAATATAATATAATATACTATAATATAATATACTAATAATATAATATAATATAATATAATATAATATAATATACTATAATATAATATAATATTAATATAATATAATATTAATATAATATAATATACTATAATATAATATAATATAATATAATATAATATAATATAATATAATATAATATAATATAATATAATTACTTACTGGCTTTTAAGATACCCGGAGGTTCATTCCCGCCCTCACATATGCCCGCCATTGGTCCCTATCCTGAGCAAGAGACTATTGTATGAAATGGAAATATAAGAATTGGAATTTTATCTTTTGGACAGGTGGAAAAATTCAAATACCTGGGAGCAACAGTAACAAATATAAATGATACTCGGAAGGAAATTAAACACAGAATAAATATGGGAAATGCGTGTTATTATTCGGTTGAGAAGCTTTTATCATCCAGTCTGCTGTCAAAAAACCTGAAAGTTAGAATTTATAAAACAGTTATATTACCGGTTGTTCTTTATGGTTGTGAAACTTACACTCTCACTTTGAGAGAGGAACATGGGTTAAGGGCGTTTGAGAATAATGTGCTTAGGAAAGTATTTGTGGCTAAGAAGGATGAAGTTACAGGAGAATGGAGAAAGTTACACAACACAGAGCTGCACGCATTGTATTCTTCACCTGACATAATTAGGAACATTAAATCCAGACGTTTGAAATGGGCAGGGCATGTAGCACGTATTGGCGAATCCAGAAATGCATATAGAGTGTTTTATTTATTTTATTGGGTTATTTTACCTAGGTTATTTAGCGTCTGAATGAAATGAAGGTGATAATGCCGGTGAAATGAGTCCGGGGTCCAGCACCGAAAGTTACACAGCATTTGCTAGTATTGGATTGAGGGAAAACCCCGGAGAAAACCTCAACCAGGTAACTTGCCCCGACCGGGATTCGAACCCGGGCCACCTGGTTTCGAGGCCAGACGAGCTGACCGCTACTCCACAGGTGTGGACTGTACTGTAGAGTGTTAGTTGAGAGGCCGGAGGGAAAAAGACCTATGGGGAGGCCGAGACGTAGATGGGAAGATAATATTAAAATGTAGGCCTATTTGAGGGAGGTAGGATATGATGATAGAGACTGGATTAATCTTGCTCAGGATAGGGACCAATGGCGGGCTTATGTGAGGGCGGCAATGAACCTCCGGGTTCCTTAAAAGCCAGTAAGTAATAATAATAATAATAATAATAATAATAATAATAATAATAATAATAACAATAATAATAATTATTATATATATATATTATTTTAATGCACCGAAGTACATATGATATTTCCATGCAGATATTCTGCGTCATCATACGATGAAAGAGGGAATCCAAGAGTTGGAACTTAATCTGAGACGATTCTGTCCGACGCCGGGGTGGTATCCGGTGTGGCTTAGTGGATAAAGCATCAGCACGTAGAGCTGAAAACCCAGTTTCAAATCCCGGCGCCGGAGAGAATTTTTCTCCGTTCCATTACTCTTTCATCGAATAATAATAATAATAATAATAATAATAATAATAATAATAATAATAATGTATTTTGGGGTATGTACGCCAGCAAAAAAATATTATCACCATGGACTATCGAACTCAGGACCTCTTCACTCTGACAAAGTAGCACTTGAGCCACAGTGGAAGAAAATATGGCAGATTTACTGTAAGAAATTATCTCACGTTGTAACAGCGTTTCGCGGAACACAGTTTGAGTAACAACAGACGTAGACAATACAGATCTCGACTTTATAATCATGTAACATAAAAGAAGTATAATTTTCTATCCTCCTCACAACCTTTTCTTCTCTCTTTACCCGTGCCCATATCAGGTTTGCTCGGTCTCCATCTCCTTCCAGCACATCACACATCAGTATCTGTGTGTGGAACGCAAAACAACAGAGAAGAACTGCCGGCCCCGTGATATGGGGTGGGGGACAACATTTGAGTTTTAGTAATAGGGCGGAGGTAATATACTCCACGCCCCCAACCCGCCCCCTGATCCGGCTCGCTCCGCCCCTCGAATGCAATTCGACTCCTGTGTGCCACAACTATCTCCTTCTTTCTCGGTGCCCGTTGCTTCGAACTATAGGGGCACTAGGAGGGGGACCACCTGTCTGCACTGGAACCGCCTACCCCACTTGTCACACAATCATTTTTATTCAAACCGGATTTGCTGCATCTTTTCTGTAGCCCTAACTTCTCTATTTTGTATCTCTTTATGATTTTATTTTTATCATATCTTATCCAGGATTGTTAATTTATTTATTACTTTGTACCGCCAAAACCGTGGGACGTAAAGACATTTTTTTCACTTAACAGCAAAGGGTGTGGGTTCAAATCCCTTACACTTAATTTTTCTTATATCTCCATTCTTGGTGACCTATCCCTTCTCTAAGTTATTTCTTGAATTCATTCCTTCTGTACCAATTTACTTACAAAAACTACCTTTTAAGGAACCCGCAGGTTCATTGCCGCCCTCACATAAGCCCGCCATCGGTCCCTATCCTGTGCAAGATTAATCCATTCTCTATCATAATATCCCACCTCCCTCAAATCCATTTTAATATTATCCTCCCATCTACGTCTCGGCCTCCCAACTAACACTCTATATACATTTCTGGATTCGCCAATACGTGCTACATGTCCTGTCCATCTCAATCGTCTGGATTTAATGTTCCTAATTACGTCTGGTGAAGAATACAATGCGTTGTGTAACTTTCTCAATTCTCCTGTAACTTCATCCCTCTTAGCCCCAAATATTTTCCTAAGGACCTTATTCTCAAATACCCTTAATCTCTGTTCCTCTTTCAAAGTAAGGGTCCAAGTTTCACAACCATACAGAACAACTGGTAATAATTGTAACTGTTTTATAAATTGTAACTGTCAGATTTTTTGACAGCAGACTAGATGACAAAAGCTTCTCAACTGAATAATAACAGGCATTTCCCATATTTATTCTGCGTTTAATTTTCTCCCGAGTGTCATTTATATTTGTTACTGTTGCTCCAAGATATTTGCATTTTTCTACCTCTTCAAAGGATACATTTCCAATGTTTATATTTCCATTTCATACAATATTGTGGTCACGAGATATAATCATATAACTTACTTTGTTTTTCCGGGATTCACTTCCAAACCTACCTATCTCTTTACTTGCTTCAATGTAGAATTCCCGTATTTTATCTAATAGTTTCTGAATTTTCTTCTAACATATACACGTCATCCGCATAGACAAGCAGCTGATGTAACCCGTTCAATTCCAAACCCTCTCTGTTATCCTGAACTTTCCTAATGGCATATTCTAGAGCAAAGTTAAAAAGTAAAGGTGATAGTGCATCTCCCTGCTTTAGCCCGCAGTGAATTGGAAAAACATCTGACATGAACTGACCTATACGGACTCTGCCGTACGTTTCACCGAGACACGTTTTAATTAATCGAAGTAGTTTGGGAATACCAAATTCAATAAGAATATTATATAAAACTTCTCTCTTAACCAAGTCATATGCCTTTTTGAAATCTATGAATAACTAATGTAGGCTCTACTGTACCCTTAAACTCGCATTTTTTCTCCAATATTTGTCGAATAGAAAATATCTGGTCAATAGTCGATCTATTACGCCTAAAACCACACTGATGTTCCGCAATAATTTTATTTACATATGGAGTTAATCTTGTCAAAAGAATATTGGACAAAATTTCAGCATAGTTAATCGAAATAGAATTCTCTTGCAACAGGACAATGACAACCAAGAAAAAAATCCAAGAACCTCGCTAACATATAGCACAGATCTGATCTTGACGCCTTCATATTATTACCATCTGTTTGGATCCATGGTCCACTTCTTCTGTGGAAGAAATTTCCAAAATTTGAAGGTCTTTGAAATGGGCAGGTTATCACCAAATTCTTCGCATCAAAACTGGTACCGTCGATGGGATAAGAAACTTCGGTGAAAGGTGGCTCAAGACCACGGAATCTAAAGGTCTTTACTTCGAATTTTAGATTAATTTCCTGTCACAAGACACTGCAACGAAAATTTAGCCACAAACCCAATACTCCTATTTACTAATTGCATTTATCTGCGGAAAACACGAACATAATTCTTAAAAGACAATCTGCGTGGCATTTCCAAAGATTTCGCTTCGTGTTACCGGAACTTGGAATTATACCAATGTAGTTCTGGCTGCTAGGATGCCGAACACGAGGCGTAGATATGCAGTCCCGCCTGTCCTATCGCACGAGGTACTTTCCCACGAGATTGTAGGACTTACAAAATAGCCAACAGTTTCTAGTCGTAAAAATGAACTAAGATTTCGTCACGGAGATCTACCGATAAGTGTATGCCCCTTCGCCAGTGATACAGTATCTTCAAGGTCCACCTTTTTCTTTCTGTACTGTTTATCATCTTCACTTCTTCCAATTCTACATCGTAATTTACTTCTTTCCACAGATATTCTCCACTTAGTCCACGTCTTTTTTCTTATCCTTAAACTGCTTTGTAGGCTATACCATCGATGTTTCAAAACGTGACTATTTGATGGAGAGTGAAAGTAGGACTGGATGAGGGGTAGAGGAGGGGAAGGAAAAAGTTTAAGCAGAAGAAAACGCGTAGAAGAATAGGTCTAAGGAAAGGAAAAAAGTGGGAGTTAAAGAGAAGGGAGAGTATGAGGCAAAGAGGAAGAGAAAAGAGAAAATAGTAGAGGAAGAGAAGAGAAAGTAGGAGGTGAAGAGAAAGAGTAGATGAGGAAGAGGAAGATAATAAGAAAAAAGTAGAAGAGGAATAGAAGAGAAAGTAGGAGGTGAAGAGCAAGAGTAGATGAGGAAGAGTAAGATAATAAGAAAAAAGTAGAAGAGGAATAGAAGAGAAAGTAGAGGGTGAGGAGAAAGAGTAGATGACAGAGAGGAAGACAATAAGAAAAGTAGAAGAGGAATAGAAGATAAAGTAGAGGTGAAGAGAAAGAGTAGATGAAGAGAGACAATAAGAAAAAGTGGAAGAGGAATAGAAGAGAAAGTAGGAAGTAAAGAGAAAAAGTAGATGAGGACGAGAAAGACAATAAGAAAAGTAGAAGAGGAATAGAAGAGAAAGTAAGAAGTGAAGAGAAAGAGTAGATGAGGAAGACAATAAGAAAAGTAGAAGAGGAATAGGAGATAAAGTAGGAGGTGAAGAGAAAGAGTAGATGAGGAAGAGGAATACAATAAGATAAAAGTAGAAGAAGAATAGAAGAGAAAGTAGGAAGTGAAGAGAAAAAGTAGATGAGGAAGAGAAAGACAATAAGAAAAGTAGAAGAGGAATAGAAGAGAAAGTAAGAAGTGAAGAGAAAGAGTAGATGAGAAAGACAATAAGAAAAGTAGAAGAGGAATAGGAGATAAAGTAGGAGGTGAAGAGAAAGAATAGATGAGGAAGAGGAATACAATAAGATAAAAGTAGAAGAAGAATAGAAGAGAAAGTAGAAAGTGAAGAGAAAAAGTAGATGAGGAAGAAAAAGACAATAAGAAAAGTAGAAGAGGAATAGAAGAGAAAGTAAGAAGTGAAGAGAAAGAGTAGATGAGGAAGACAATAAGAAAAGTAGAAGAGGAATAGAAGATAAAGTAGGAAGTGAAGAGAAAGAGTAGATGAGGAAGACAATAAGAAAAGTAGAAGAGGAATAGAAGAGAAAGTAAGAAGTGAAGAGAAAGAGTAGATGAGGAAGACAATAAGAAAAGTAGAAGAGGAATAGGAGATAAAGTAGGAGGTGAAGAGAAAGAGTAGATGAGGAAGAGGAATACAATAAGATAAAAGTAGAAGAAGAATAGAAGAGAAAGTAGGAGGTGAAGAGAAGGAGTAGATGAGGAAGAGGAAGATAATAAGAAAAAAGTAGAAGAGGAATAGAAGAGAAAGTAGAAGGTGAAGAGAAAGAGTAGATGAGGAAGAGGAAGACAATAAGAAAAGTAGAAGAGGAATAGAAGATAAAGTAGGAGGTGAAGAGAAGGAATAGATGAGGAAGAGGAAGACAATAAGAAAGTAAAAAAGGAATAGAAGAGAAAGTAGGAGGTGAAGAGAAAGAGTAGATGACGAAGAAGAAGACAATAAGGAAAAAGTAGAGAGGAATAGAACGAAATGTAAGAGCCGAAGGACAAGAGAACAGAATGGTGTAAGAAAAAAAGTGGCAGAAGAAGAGAAGAGAAAGTAGCAAGCTAAGAGGAAGAGAAGGTGTAGGCGACTAAGAGGAAGGGAAGAAAGAAAAAAATAAGAAAGAAAAAACGGTTGAAAGTATAAGATGATAAAGAAGATTGCAAAGACTGAAAGAAGAATAAGAAGAAAAGGAAAAGAACAAGTGGAGGAACAGGATAAGAATACAAAGAGACGAAGAAGAAAAGCCAGAAACTGAAAGACAGGACAATCGGAGAAGAGAAACAATAAAGGACAGGGACAAATGGAGGAAAATCAGAAGGGGAGGACACAAAGTGACAGAAGAAAGCGAAGAGAATAACAGCTGAGGTTGGAACGAAGGGGCTTGAACCCCAGTACTTCTTGGAAATCTGATAGGGAGATCACAAAACCAATTCCACTACAGTCGTAATTTCGTAACTAATATCTAAGCGCAAGAAATGCTTTCTTGGGCAGAGATATTTTTCCTTTGTGTGGAGTGATGCGTCTCCTGTCAGACGATGACACAATGACACTCAAACCCGGCACCGTGCCGAGGACGAGCCCCCTCTATTACCACAGTGAATGACTTCCAGGGAACATCTGCATTCTGCCCCCCCCCCACTCCTCGCCCTACGCCGACCGCGCATAAGCTTCTCTCCAAACACATGGTGTTGAGAAAGTCAAAACACATGGTACAGTATACATCTCTCGCCATGGAGTAGGTCTACTATTTCAAAGCGGCGCGAACTTAGAAAAAGAGTCCTTATGTGCATAAAATAGGATGTTTGGTTTTATACTCCGATATAAACCTACCCTTTCCACGTCCCCCTTGTTTTCCTATCTGCAGGGGGCCCTGATTATAAGCATAAACATGCTTTTTTTCCCCAGGATGTTTGATAGGGAAAATACTCTACACACAAAGGCGTATCAAACACTCCACACTACAGATAAATACATCTACACGCTATCTCAGAGAAGAGGTCTTTAGTAATGAGATATTTTATGTATTTTTCAACTACAAAGGCTAGCAGAACCCGAAAACATGATGATGATGATGATGATGATGAAGAAGTGTTTATAGCACCTTCATGTTTTTCACTTTTCATATACTGTAGGCTTGTGTAGGATCTCTACCATCCTGTTCGCAACTTTTTCGGTAAGAGCTTCATTTGCTAGACCCTATTCCACATTAGAAAACATTAGAAACCAACTTTTCATGTATTGAACAAAGAGAAAGCATGGGATTTCTACCGTCCTGTTTTCAACTTTTCATTTATTGTACAAAGATAAAACATGGGATCTCTACCTTCTTGTTTCAAACTTTTCATATATTGTACAAGGAGAAAGCATGGGATCTCTACCGTTCTGATTTCAACTTTTTATACTTTATTGTACAAAGTTAAAGCATGGGATCTCTACCTTCTTGTTTCAAACTTTTCATAAGTTATATTGTACAAGGAGAAAGCATGGGATCTCTACCGTTCTGATTTCAACTTTTCATTTATTGTACAAAGATAAAACATGGGATCTCTACCTTCTTGTTTCAAACTTTTCATATATTGTACAAGGAGAAAGCATGGGATCTCTACCGTTCTAATTTCAACTTTTTATACTTTATTGTACGAAGTTAAAGCATGGGATCTCTCTACCTTCTTGTTTGAAACTTTCCATATATTATACAAAGAGAAAGCATGGGATCTCTACCTTCTTGTTTCAAACTTTCCATATATTATACAAAGAGAAAGCATGGGATCTCTACCTTCTTGTTTCAAACTTTCCATATATTATACAAAGAGAAAGCATGGGATCTCTACCTTCTTGTTTCAAACTTTCATATATTATACAAAGAGAAAGCATAGGATCTCTACCTTCTTGTTTCAAACTTTCCATATATTATACAAAGAGAAAGCATAGGATCTCTACCTTCTTTTTTCAAACTTTCCATATATTATACAAAGAGAAATCATAGGACCTCTAACTTCCTATTTTCAACTTTTCATGTATTATACAAAGATAAAGCATGGAATCTCTACCTTCTTGTTTTAAACTTTTCATATATTCTACAAAGAAAAATCATTGAATCTCTATCTTCTTGTTTCAAACTTTCCATATATTATACAAAGAGAAAGCATGGGATCTCTACCTTCTTGTTTTAAACTCTTCATATATTATACAAAGAGAAAGCATGGAATCTCTAACTTCCTGGTTTCACAATTTTCCTCATTCTACAAAGAGAAAGCATGGTGTCTCTACCGCCCTGGTTTCAAACTTTCCATATATTCTACAATGAGAATGCATGGGATCCCTACCTTCTTTTTCATTCTTCATAAATTGTGTAAGTATGGAATCTTCACCTTCCTGTATTCACTTATCATAAATTGTGAAAGTTCAGGGTTTCTACCGTCCTGTCTTCAACTTGTCATAGGCATATAATATACAAAGTGACAGCATGAGATCTCTATCTTCCTGTTTTCTACTTTTAATGGACCTATATACTGCACAAAGAAAAAGATTGGGATCTTTATCTTCCTGTTTTCCTCTTTTCAAAAACTGTAGAGAAAAATAACTTTTTCCTAGTGTGTTTATTCCTTTATAAATTTTCATAAATGTTTAACATGTAAAACTATTCAATCACGTCGTGTTGTTTTTTCCTTATTAATGTGCATAAACAACAGTCATGTTGTTCTTAACAATAAAAGTTTATGACTTGCAGGAAGATGGCCAGAGTTGTTACCTGTCTCGTTGTCTTGTTGTCAGCCAAGTTGAAGTAAACTTAGATAAAGGGATTTATTTCAAAATTGCAATCAGCACTCTAGATAACAGAACTGTGACCATGGCAACTACTTAGTGGCTACATAGTAATGCAAGTTATTTTTTGAAACTACGACTCCCTATTGAAATAAATCACTTTTCATAGCACTGTAACAGCTTTCACGTGGGGTAGAGGGTTTATCAGTCAACGGACTTTGATTTTGTGACCTGCAAGGACTGGAATAAGTTGCTAAGTACTTTGTGTTAGAAAATATCATAGCATTCAGGTTTTTTCTCGTGCTTTCCAAGATATAACACTATAAAATGGCCATGTAAAGGAGATGCCTAAGGCAAGACTCGGCGATAATTTTGCATGAAGCCCTCTAACAGAGGACACGATTCTTGTTCCGTAAACCTACGACACCACATGCAGACTTTCACACCACTCCCGGAGAAGACCATGCTATGGACTTCATCGCATTTTAAAATCCGTCCACAGCTTTGCCGTCTGACATTTCTCTGCGCTATATCGATAGTGTTAATCTATCGATTGAAAATCTTTTATCTCATCCCATTCTCCCAACAACTTCAGTACGCACAATAGATGATATGGTCGCGGTGTCGAAAACTTTTCGTTCTTCCCATCTGTAATAAAAAATAGCTTGTGAATTCATTACCACAGAGGAGAGAATCTTTCCACGTGAAACGTCTATGTTTGAGGTACAAGAGAGAACAATACTGTAGCGTTTTGGTCATGAAAATTTTATTCTGACGTCACTCACGGTACCATGGAAACAGAAGTGTAAGATGACCTTCGAGCCTCATGGTTTTCCATGCGTTATCTACTTAATTTGTGCCGAGGTTTCCCACACAACAGTCGTAGAAGGGAAATATACGCAGAACTGCCAACCTAACATGTGAAGGCCTCTGGCGGACAAAGCAGAAGAATAACTTAAAATATAGACAGGCAGCAAACACAGAGCGATGGGTTGTAGTGTCTTCGGTATGGAAAACGAAATAATAGAAAGAGGGGCGTAGAAGATAAATATACGCAGAACTACCAACCTAACATGTGAAGGCCTCTGGCGGACAAAGCAGAAGAATAACTTAAAATATAGACAGGCAACAAACACAGAGCGATGGGTTGTAGTGTCTTCGGTATGGAAAACGAAATAACAGAAAGAGGGGCGTAGAAGATAAATATACGCAGAACTACCAACCTAACATGTGAAGGCCTCTGGCGGACAAAGCAAAAGAATAACTTAAAATATAGACTGGCAACAAACACAGAGCGATGTTCATAGTGTCTTCGGTATGGAAAACGAAATAATAGAAAGAGGGGCGTAGAAGAAAAATATACGCAGAACTACCAACTTAACACGTGAAGGCCTCTGGCGGACAAAGCAGAAGAATAACTTAAAATAAGAGGCTATAGACACAAAGCGATAGATCGTATAGTCCACACCTGTGGAGTGACGGTTAGCGCGTCTGGCCGCGAAACCAGGTGGCCCGGATTCTATTCCCGGTCGGGGCAAGTTACCTGGTTGAGGCTTTTTCCGGGGTTTTCCCTCAACCCAATATGAGCAAATGCTGGGTAACTTTCGGTGTTGGACCCGGATTCATTTCACCAGCATTATCACCTTCATCTCATTCAGACGCTAAATAACCAGAGATGTTGATAAAGCGTCGTAAAATAACCTACTAAAATAAAAAGAAGTAAAATAGATCACAGTGTCTTCGAGATCATCATCATAATCATCATCATCATCATCATCATCCTTCATGAATTAGGCCTCTGTAGACCTGTTTCGGCCCCATCTAGCAGTCTTCTTAAAGGTCTTCCTGGTCGACGATGTCCTCTAGGTTTATATTGCATCATAATTTTTGGGATTCTTGAATTTTCCATTATTCTTACATGATCTAGCCAATTGAATTTGTATCTGCTGAATTTTGCTTCTACTGACTACTTCTAATTGTTCTAAAATTTCTTCATTCCTTTTCCGGTCTAAAAGAGTATATCCTGCTGTCCTCCTGAAAAATTTCATTTCCGTTGCTTTGATTCTGGTCATGTCTTTTTTCTTTAATGTCCAAATCTCGCTTCCGTATAAAAGGGAGGGTAATGCTAGTGTATTATATATTTTTATTCTTGTAGATTTTTGTACTAGAATAAAGAATAGCGAAATAATAGAAAGAGGGGCGTAGAAGATAAATATACGCAGAACTACCTATCTAACATATGAAGACCTCTGGCGGACAAAGCAGAAAACAACTTAAAATAAAAGAGGGCGAAAACAACAATCACTTAGTGTCTCCGGGATGGATAGCGAAGCAATACAAAGAGGGGCATAGAAAAAAAAAACATATGCAGTACTGCCAAACTAACGCTCATAACGTTTTTTTGTAGAGAAATATGATATAAGACCTTCTGTATTTCATGATGAAGTCAATTTTTCTCTTACTGGTGGAAACTCAAGTTTTCTAAAGTTTCAAACACGGTATAGGTCTAACTATATTGCAATGGATAATTTGTATTTATTATTTATTGATAATATATGTACCTATCTACGTTCACTTTTCTTCTAATATATTTTTAAAAATAATAATTGCTTTTTCTCTCTTTTCTTTTATGTCATTTCTTCCCGCTTTACTTTCTTCATTCCTGTCGTATCTCTCATCCATTTCTTGCTGTTAAACGAAACGAAGGTTGCGATAAAATAGCACATAAAAATCTCAATCACTTTTCTAGTAAATGGAACAGCACGGAAGTTTATAGATAACATTTCAGCATTTTTCGCACAATGCCACACAAAACAGGTTCGCGGAGCCCAGAAACCATTAACTTACAGCAAGAAAGCTTTTAAATTCTTTTCTTTCCGACTTGGAAATAAGCAGACATGTGCAAAACATTTTATACAATTTCTTTCATAACCGAGTCTCCTACAGTGTCGTAACGTAAATTTTGCCGTCACGTATGTGTCGTTAAAACCAGCGGTTGCTGTCGCTAAGACAACTTTGTATTTATTGTCTCGAAAACTAAGTTCTTTGCCAAACACTGACCGATCAACACTGAAAAATAAAAGACTGCAGCCAAACTAAAAAGATCTGAGGAAATTCATTGATATATCAGCTCTTTATACGTGTGTCGCCAGTCATATGTTATCGTTGCTATAGCACCTGATTCCTGAAACCATTGCCGTATATTCTCTTCTTAGACTTCCAAAGCAACGCGTAATGAAATTTATGCAAGGCTTTCATTTCAAAAATAGTTATTTAGACTGGTAAGTTATTTCAATAAAATTTAATTTAATAAAATATCACGTCAATTTAGATATTGAGAGGAAGTATAAAACCAGTGTTAATTGCATTTATGATTCCACAACTCCAAACCCCTTTTGTAATTTCAAATGGCATCCCTATATTACGACAGATAAATTTAAAAGAGTATTCAATTTTTTATATATATCTCATTCATTTTTTCTCACAACTTTTGTTTTCTATCGTCACCTGCCAACCTGGCCTGCTGTTATTGTTAATTAGAGCTGAAGAGAAAATAAAACTACAAAGACTATTGATGATTATATGTTATTTCAGTTAGTAACACAAACTAAAATTAGGAATTTTAAATGACAGCTTTGAGCCATATGAAATGAAGATAAATGCCAACAAGACGAAGATCATGGTCATAGGAAGAAAAGTAAAGAAGGTAAACTTGCGAATTCTAAATGAGGCAGTAGAGCAAGTGGACAGCTTCAGATATTTGGGGTGTACTTTAAGCAGTAACATGAGCTGCTGTCAGGAAGTCAAAAGGAGGATAGCAATGGCAAAGGAAGCTTTTAATAGAAAAAGGAGCATCTTCTGCGGACCTCTGGAGAAAGAACTAAGGAAGAGACTAGTGAAGTGCTTTGTGTGTATGGGGCAAAAACATGGATATTACGACGAAGTGAAGAGAAGCGACTAGAAGCATTTGAAATGTGGATATGGAGAAGAATGGAACGTGTGAAGTGGACAGACAGAATAAGAAATGAAGCTGTGTTGGAAAGAGTGGATGAAGAAAGAATGATGCTGAAACTGATTAGAAAGAGGAAAAGAAACTGTCTTCTGAAGGATTCACTGGAAGGAATGGTGAACGGGAGAAGAGTTCGGAGCAGAAGAAGATATCAGATGATAGACGACATTAAGATATTTGGATTATATGAGGAGACTAAGAGGAAAGCAGAAAATAGGAAAGATTGGAGAATGCTGGGTTTGCAGTGAAAGACATGCCCTTGGGCAGAACACGTGTGTGTGTGTGTGTATGTAACTGTCCAGGTTTCCATGAGAGGAGAGAAAAGAAACGATGTGAGAGATGTATGAACAACTGTACAATATTTCACATTTAAGTATCATAATATATGACTAGGAGTGTTATTTCAAATTTCAAACGGGGTGAAGTGAGGAGGTGAAACGTAAAATGTAAATAATATTGGTTTTAAACTCCCACCTCAATATCTAAATTGACGTGTTTGTTTAAATTAATTTAATTGAAATAAATAGGCCTACTTATTTAGACTGAATATGAGTCGAACTCTATGAAACAAAATTCTGTGATTCGAACGGGATTAGAACTCACGACCGCTCGCCAACACTAGACCACGTCCGTGACTTTATTATGTTAAGCATCTATATAAAAATCCGCATTAGACGGAAAGAAATTACTATGAAATTTTGGATTTATAAACGT
Organism: Periplaneta americana; assembly: GCF_040183065.1. Taxonomy (NCBI): domain Eukaryota; kingdom Metazoa; phylum Arthropoda; class Insecta; order Blattodea; family Blattidae; genus Periplaneta; species Periplaneta americana. The sequence goes on along the minus strand of NC_091122.1, from coordinate 25,922,528 downwards.
AGGAGGCTAAGGCGTGATTAGGCAACCCGCAGTTACCCGAGTTGATGGTCTAACACAAGCTCAGCACCCACATGAATAGTTTAGAGTTCTGATCAAGAGTGTGGGGATTACGTGTCCTCCGCTTGACAGGTAGGACCTCTCGTGGCGACTTCGGCAACTCATCGCTCTCGAGTTGATTGTGATTAATTAACAAAGGAATGACAAAAACATGGCGGTGCACTCTTTGATAGTAAAGATCCGGGCGGTCGTATTTCTGGGCATGGCATTGATTGGTGATTGTCGAAGTGGATTTCTTACTTATACGGGAGCGCTAATGAAAAATTTGCAGTACGATATTGACGAATATTCCAGACATCAACCGTACTTAAAATGTTACGAAAACATTATGAATATCTAATATATTTTCGACAAATTATTTAAGTGTTCATGTAAGCCTATAAATAACTGAATAAATATTTAAATAAATAAATAACTGAATCGTTAATAAACAAATAGTTAAATGAATAATACATAAATAATTAAATGAATGAATGAATGAATCAATCAATCAATAATTCATTAAATAAATAAATATATATATATTTAAATAAATAAGTAAATAGATAAATAACTGAAAAAAATAGTTAAATAAATAAATAAAATAAATAAATAACTGATCAAGTATTCACATAAATAAGTAAATTCATAAGTAACTGAATAAATAGTTAAAAAATTAAATGAATGAATGAATAAATAAATAAATAAATAAATAAATAAATAACTGAATAAGTAGTTAAATAAGTAAATACATAAGTAACTGAATAAATAATAAAATAAATAGTTATATAAATAAATAGTTAAATAAATAACTAGATAAATAACTGAATAAATTGTTAAATATGTAAATAGTTAAATAAATAAATACGTAAATATTTTAATGAATAAATAAACTAAATAAATAAATAACTGAATAAATAATTAAATAAATAATTAGTGGAATAAATAGTGAAGTAAATAGTTAAATAGACAATTAACTGAATAAATAGATAAATAAATAAATAGTTAAATGAATAAGTAAATAAATAAATATCTAAATAAATAAATATCTAAATAAATAAATAGATAAATAACTGAATAAATAAATAAGTAAATAAACAAATAGTTAAATGAATAAGTAAATAGATAAATAACTAAATAAATAAATAAATAGTTAAATGAATAAATAAATAGATAAATATCTGAATAAATAAATAAATAGCTAATGAATAAGTAAATAGATAAATAACTCAATAAATAAATTAAATAGTTAAATGAATAAGTAAACAGATAAATAACTGAATAAATAAAGAAATAATTATATAAACAGTTAAATGAATAAGTAAGTAAATAGGCAAGTAACTGAATAAATAGTTAAATGAATAAATAAATACTTAAATAATTAATTAATAATTGTTATTTACGATATAAGCATCGTAACGCTTCATATTGCAATACCAGATTGGAAAGTTGTCAAACGCAGCCGTAGATCAGTTTGATAACCAGTCAAGTGTTGTAATATAAAGTTACGATCAGTATATCGTACAACGTTTTATCCACTTTGACAAAAAACAATGTTTTAAAATAAAAGTAGAATTGTATTATTTTTATTAGTATTGAACATACCTTTTGTGGAGAGGCGACTGTATTAGGGGTAAGTAAAGTTATGTTATTAGTTTCTTCCTGCGAGAGGCGATTCGTTTATGTTTCTTTTACTAGTTTTGAATACGACAGGTTTTTGTTTATAACAGAAGAACGGCAGTACTAGGAGAAATAAACAAGCATTGTTAAAATGAGTTCAAACGGGGATTCAGATATTGAAAATGCTGCAAATTCTGCAATTTAATTTTTACTACCATCGAAATTCCGCGTAATATATGAAGTGGAATATAAAAAATTTGAAAATTGGTTCCAAACGAAAAGGTGAAGGCTACCAAGATAAGAAACCTAGTATCTTTTCAAATGAGAATATTCACAGATTTCTACTGGGAGCAGATGACAAATGACATTTGATGATCTTTACCTAACTTAATAACAAATATCAAAATCTGATAACTTGTTGCGTAAAGAAAGTCTTTACAACAAGGTATTTTTGCGTATAATAGCACAACACAGACTCTTAATATGTATTATTTATTTTGACATTTAACCAGACGAAAATAATTTCCTGTTATATTTTAAAATCTGGATTAGTTTCAGTTTTTAATTATACTATATTTGGCATATTTTCCCATTTCCTTCTAATTTGACAGGCTATTTTCCGTTACATAAAAAAAGTATTGGCCCTCTGTAAGATTTTTAGTTTTCATCTGTCTCTATTCGAGAAAGACCAGATTAGAAAACCTACTGATATTTGAAAAACTCACGATGTTTGTAAAAGGTAAGCTAATAAATTCTTTCACCTATACCCGTAACATGAATGTCAGATTTTAAGACTATCACTATGGCAACACGAAGAAACAAAGGAAGACAGAATTATTTGATACTATCTACAATACATAGGCCTACATTAAGTTGTGCATGTTTTTTTGTGTGAAATCGTGCGTATTTCCTTGGTTTCCGCACAAAACCAATCCGCGGAAAGTCTAAAATTCCACATTCAGTATTCCCAACCTAACACACATAACAATTTCCCTCTTCTTACCGCTTAAGTGACATATTGATTTTACTGCTTTAGGCTTTTAACATATTATTTTTAGAGACGTTCAATATAGTAATAATTATAAATTGGAAACTTACCACTGCAATTTCACCTAAATTGCACTGTTAATTATTGTTTTTAAATATTTGCAAAAATTAAGTAAAGTCTACTACTCCACGAAACTTATTGCATTCCTGATACAAGTAACATTAAGGACCCCGTGAAAAATCAACAAGATTCCAGATGCCGATGTTATTACTGCAATATGTTATATAAATAATATTGTTAAAATATTAAAATGAAAAATAAATCATTACATAACCTTACCGTTTGTTTTAAGTTCGCATTTATAGACTGGGGAAAAAAAAGACAGACGTATATCAAGGCCTGCTGCAGTATAGTAAACACAGAAAACATTTTAAAGCAACAATGTTGAAGATAGATTTTTTTTTTTTTTTGCAAATTTGCCGTCATTGAACAGAAACCAAGATGGAGATTTCATTGCAACTAATTAGACATTCCTCTTTCAGGTATGTAATAAACGATTTTCGCACAAAATAATGTACGATACACGAGCGGTATGTTTGTTTTCATGTTCTCGGAAATTAAAAAAGCTCAACTACGTTTCGCTTTTTCAAACTTTTCCTCGAACATGAAAACTTCAACATACAGCTCTTGTAACGTATATTACTATTGTGATTGACATCAATATTATTGAAAGTAACGATGAGAAAGATAGTTACATTTTCATGTAATTTATGATATCCATGGAAATTTAATAGCTACTATAAAATAAATGTTTTATATTTTTCACACATCCATTACCCTTCTACAAAATGTCGACAACCTACAGGCTTGGCCTATAGGACTACACGAAATATTGTTGTTCTCTAGTATTACTCAAGTGATAGCATTCCAGTTTATGATATTGGGAGGCAGAAGTTCGATACCTGATAGGAAATTTCCTATTCCCGTCAGTGAAAATTCGTTATATAACCCAACGAAGAGCAGCTGGATGTTTCAAATTTTTTTACAGAGTAAAAAGAACAATAAGAAAATGTGTGCTATTTACACTGCACCCTTTATTCGTATGAAATAAAGCGTGGTACGCTACACGCACAAGGCAGGCTGTGACCAAAACAAAATCGATGTCCATATCAGTTGCAGATGGGAGAGTGACTATTATTTCAAGCATAAAGGGAATGAATGACTTATAGGGAGAATTTATAAAGGCTGATTAGATGACGTCATCAGGACGTGAGTAATCCGTCTGCATCAGCTGTTTGTTCGATACAATTCGTCTGTCAATTCCGAGCACCAGCAATACGGTAAATAAGAAAAGGATTGTTGCCATAGAAATCTTACACTGGAACAAATGAAGGCACAAACACAAAACTTTTATTGACAAAATCTCTTATTACAGTTACTACTTGAAGCTTGTGCAGCAAATGCTGCAAACTAAGTTCATTAGACGTTCAAATAAACATTTTTCAGATTTATTTTCAATGAAGAATATCAGACATTCTGAAAGTTATTCCATAATAATGAAACATACTCCTCTGAATGGTTTTTTATGCCAAATACTTTTTCTTGAACGTATCCACCTTCAGTTTTTTAGTTTGAACGCGAAAACCCAAGTAACAATGTCAGGACGATCAGTGGGTTTTTCATGTGGGAGTAAAGCAGTAGCTATTTCAGATCATTGAGGATTGTAGGTGAAAGTTAAAAAAAATGTCAGATTTGCCATGCTTTCGAACAATAGACATAGCATCTTGGTATAGCTGCTGCATGTTTCATGAACTACCCTAATATGTAGAGGGTAAAATCATTTTATCCTGCTAAGAGATCTTGCTGAAATGATCGGGAGACTACAAAATCTTGTAGGCCTCATATTTTATCAGTAAGTAATACCTTTTGGTCTTTCCTTAGAAACTCTAATTTTTGCGCTCTCTCAAGCCAATACTGAAGAGAATCACGCATATAAATTGACACCACACCGCCATTAAATATATGAAAAAGATCCAACCCCACTTGATTAATAACTATAAAAATATTTGATTTTTAATAACAGTATTGTTATCTTACGTAAGTTTTATAGTGTTCAATAACATATACTAAATAGCCGCCACTCAGTAAATTATATAAATCAAGATGTAATTTAAGATATTCTCTACAACTACTTATATAACCCCAAAATGTTTCATGTCATCAATATAGCATTAATATGTATAATTAATGAAAAATAGTCACAGCATGGCATTAACTATAATAATATTTCATTTCTAATGGTAACAATGTCATCAAACCACCTCAAGTGTTGTAGTTTTTAATATCCAATACACGGCAGTACTCAGAAAATTACACACCACAGAATTAGACCTGGAAATTAATTTTAGTAAGTCTTGAAATTTGTAATAACAAATTTAATTTGAGCTCTAAATATGTTAGCATTCTTGCAGATCATGGCCTTCGTGTAATATTGTTTACTGTGTGTGTTTTTTTTTTATTCTGAAATGCAATTAGTGACAAGAGATTGATTTTAAAAAATAAGAAAATTACATTGAAGAATTGACATTTCACTCAAAACTATTGTTTTTCTGAAAAACTTTTGGTTTCAAGCTTCAGAATAAGGGGTCATTTATTAAAATCCGTTCAGCCGTTTTCCCGTAATTTCCATTACCAGTTCAAATTATATATAGGCTATGGATGTTAGCGTTTTCGTAAAAATATACAAAACCATTGCTGCAATGACTAAGCCATAAGATTTCTACGCTGGAGATCCAGTTTCTAATCCTGCGTGTCCCAAGTGTAGTTCGTGGGGACGCTGATAGGTTATAATCTCTGCAGTTGCGAACGTCGTTAAATAAACAATACTTCAACTTTTTTCATAACAGCTTTTTCAGCTTAATTTAGTAACATCTGACCTGCCGATCCGGAGTTGCGGTGGGCGCGGGTTCGATTCCCAATTGGGCTCATTACCCGATTGATTTTTTCCGAGGTTTTCCCTAACCATACGGCGAATGTTAGGTAATCCATGGTGAATTCTCGGTCTATTCTCGCTAAATACCATCTCGCTATCACCAACCCCATTGGAAGCGTCTTGATTTTACAAAAGAAAGCCATTAGAATTTTACGCAAAGCAAACTATCTGGAACATTGTCGGCCACTTTTCAGACAATCATGGATTTTAACAATCATAAATTTGTATATATATATATGATCTAGTACTTTACACTCGACAAAATATCGACAATTACTCATTAGTGGCCAATATGCATGATTATGAAATTACAAATAGTGAACAAATTAATATTCCATATTGTAGATTACATAAGAGCAACACAAACTTTTTAATTATGGGGATGAAATTATATAATAAACTCCCCAGTCAATATTATAAATTACCAATCAATAGCTTCAAAACTAGATTTTACAATTGTTTATTAAATAATCCTTTTTATTCTGTTGCTGAATTTTTCAGCACAAATTTGTATGAAATTGTATTTTAATAAATAAGTTTAATTGCAATTTAGTTAGTTTTCTTTAATAAAAGTTCCAAATTATTTCATGTTTCCATTGTTTTATTTAAATTTTACTGTTTCCCTTATTAGTGTTTTTTTTTAAATGTATTTATATGTTCTTCAATGTATTCTGACGAAGCCTAAAACTGTATGTCTAATGGCCAACTAAATAGCCTAGTAATTGATACAGCGGAGTTGAATAACCAAGTAAAAAAATAGTAATATATGCCAGGAAAGGAACGTAGGGTTTAATTAGCGTCACATGGTTGGCTGACCGAGCTACGATTAGAGTAAGATAGGTAACGTAATATAAAGATATGATAAAGTGACTTTTTTGAGCATAGACCTAGGCCTAGTCTTAAAAAATAACAATGGCAAATCAGAGAATTTTGACTATCGTGTATTTTCATCCCACTACTGACTTCTAAGAAACTTTAAAGCTAAACTACTAACATTTTCCAAAAATGGCTAAAAAATATTTGGTCATCATAAAATTTCAGAAAAATCAGCTGATTTTTTTAGTGAATTATGCCAATTTTTTTATTTTACAATACATTATTAGGCCCTACATACACGTTAGTGTAAAATCACAGTCTAGTACAGGGACATCATTTAATTTTTACTTGCATTTTTATTGTACCTGCATTTCTGAATGTACTTCACTCTCACCCCTTCACTAATGTCCTTGCTCCCGTCAGACACACAAACTTACGGCCGCTGTTGCATTCGAAGTCTTCAAGCAGTGAAGTAAACACTGCAGTGCATAGTGTGTTTCATAAATATGATTGCGTTTTCTATAGAAGAAAGAACCTATATTAATAATATCGTACTAAAAATTATATTCAAGAAACGATAAATTAAATTTCAGAGAATATGCTTCAAAATGTTTTTAATAATATGCGTACTGAATTGAAGCCTGCATTGTAATGAACGGCAACCATTTTCAGCAATTTGTTTAAAAATTCAGATTAGCTTTTTTTGAATTGAGGTGGCTAGAAGCAAAGGAATGCTAGTGACATTTGTAATAACATGAGTTAAGTGCATCCAGTGTAAGCTAAAGTATCTAAAATTTTAGTGGCAAAGGGATATTTTAATCACATCACACATTAAAATTTAAATAAAAAATTTCACCGATTTTACGAAAGCTTAAATATTTAAACCCCATTTTCTCAAAAGTAACTTAAGTGCACTTACAGCCCTTTACTTATGACCTCCCCTCAATTTAAATGCACTCTCTATATTATATGATAACATCAATAATTAATATGCTAAATAAAGTAGACATCACATAACGAACATAGCCGCCTGAAAAGTTGAGTTTTTGAAAAAAAAAATGTTACTACTCTACTGTATTTTGATAAATTCCGTAAAAGTGATGATCAAACTGAAAATCGTAATATCGTATTTCCCTACAACATAAATGGATACACTACTTTTCTCTCCTCCTATACCTAGTAAAATGATTTGTTTACATATTGCACTAGTAACATCAAACTCCTGTAATGGAAGGGGGCAACAGTGTTTCCGAGTATAGCCAGGTTAATGTTAAAAATGTTGGTAAAAATAAAGTGATGTACCTGTATATACAGTAGCGAAGCTCAATACGTAGTAAATATGCAAACATTAGATAGTTGCTCACCACTAGGATCGCTAATATCGCCTCATTACAGGCAATGCAAAATAGTACCGTCACTGTCTATTGTTTCTAGCACCCTCAAAACTCAAGCTTCGTGACTGTATATAGTAGACTGTGGTAAAAACGTGTTTTATAACTACAACTTTCAACTTGACGATTTAAGGAACAGTTCCTCGTTTGTCTTCTAGTTGCTAGGATACTGTAACCACGATGGCATTACGATAGGAAGCATGCAGTCCCCCCTCCGCCCGGTTTAAAATAACTTTATAGGTGTTGTGGATGGATACCGTTTCCATTCCCGGGGTTGTAATATTCTGGATGTCTGCAAGACGGACTCCAACATCGTTTAACAGCCATCCACTTAAAAGAATCGCTTTCACCCCACGGAGCGAACTTCCAGAGAAGTTCAAAAACTCCCAGACACACCACGTGGGGCAAAGTGCTTTTTTTTTCATCCTCCTATTGACTTCATCGGTTCTTGTCAGCTAATTTAAGGTTTCGTGGGAATGACATCGACATCTTTTACACACACAAGCCAGCAAGATACTGTAATAGCAATTTGCTAGTTACGTCAATATGAGTTTCTTTGTTCCAAAATCTTTCCTTTCCCGTTTTCCGTTTAAAATTCATGCTGTTTAATGGGAAAATATGTTAATTTTACTTATGTTACGCTTCGAGTTAAAGAATACTGTTATTAAAATTCTCCAGTTGAAATCTTAAACAAACTCTCGCTATGTAATTTCTTTATTTGCTAATATATATAATCAATACTTATTACATTACGTACAATTGATATGCACAATTTCTTTTTAATGGTTGCTCTTTTCACAACAGTTTGGTATATATGCTTATGGCTGTCGCCCATTTGGCACCTCCGTTGCGTTTTAATCAACTTTCGGACTCTTGTTGCAAGGACAAAGTTTTTACAAAAAAAAAAAAAAAAAAAAAAAAAACGGATTCTGGATTTTGTACGGAAATCTCCCTGAATATCAATGGATTTCACAAGTTACTTTGAAAGTAGCTTTACCGTAAAAATTATTACATTCGTCCAACGAGACTCACCAAAGGGCGTCATTCGTTTACCACTAAGGTTACTCCCAAATGCCTATGGGTCTCGCCCATTGGGCATCTCCGTTACGTTTAATAAGCTTTCAAACTTGGACTCTTGTTACAAGGACTCACGAAATTAATGTCACATTTTTAACTTTGAGTACGATATGGTATTCATCTTTCATGAAAAAATTGAACAACTTTTCACCAAAAAAAATACAGGTCTTGTGAATTCTGGATTTTGTACGGAAATCACCCTGAGTATCAATTGATTTTACCAGTTACTTTGAAAGTAACTTTACTGTAAAATTATTAGACTGCATTCGTCCAATGAGACTCGCCAAAGGGCGTCCTTCGTTTAGCACTGGAGTTACTCCCGAATGCCTATGGGTCTCGCCCATTTGGCATCTCCGTTGCGTTTTAATCAACTTTTGAACTTGGACTCTTCTTGCATGAAATCACGAAATTACTGTCACATTTTTAATCTTGAGTACGATATGTTATTAATTTTGAAAAATTTTTACAAAAAAAAAACAGGCTCTGTGGATTTTGGATTTTGTACAGATATCTCCCTGAATATGAATAGATTTCACAAGTTACTTTGAAAGTAATTTTACTGTAAAAGTTATTACATTTGTCCAGCGAGACTCGCCAAAGGGCGTCCTTCGTTTAGCACTGGAGTTACTCCCGATTGTCTATGGGTCTCGCCCATTAGGTATCTCCGTTGCGTTTAATAAACTTTCAAAATTGGACTCAACTTGCAAGGACCTAACTTTGTGTACCTTTTAATTTTCGTCCTACCATTAACCCTTTCATTGCCGATATTTGACGTCCTGCCTTAAAAAAAAACTCTGTAACGAATTCAAAAGATATCTTCCCATTTCCTCTATATTTCTGATGTTTGGGCCGATATATAGTTCCGAAACTTCGGGTGTTTCTATCGTTTTGGAACACTGCAAAAACTGTAAAATTTCGCATTTACGTTGACGAAAAAATTATCTTACTCTAGACGAGATTCGAACTGACGACAGTGACTTCTACATAACGGTAAAACTATTAGCAATATTAATCATTACCATAGTCATGGTCGATGACAGGACAGCAGGGCTACCAACGTGATAGCTGCAATCTGTCATTGACCTCCCTCCAACCTGAATAACCTTCGACTGCAATCGCTTACCGCTCATAATAGCATGTACGCAGTATGATATAGCTTCTTGTTTCGGTTATTGATTTCCACTAAACGAACTTACAATCGAAATTATTGATGAGACCTTTTTTACCCTCTCTTTCTGTCTCTTTCGACATGTATTTATCGGTTTTAAAAAGAAGGACGTCTGTCTTCCCGTTCTAATATGACGAAAGGGGTGGTAAGGCCAGTATTAAATAAAAATTAAATGAATCGATTTTCAAAAATAAGACCATTACGACATTTCTTAGAAATCACTACTGTTTATATATGTATGAGTGTCTTTAGAATTATACAGGCTATGAAAATCTTCAGGAACCAGTGATGCGGATACATCATGCAAAATAATGCGAATTTCTGCATTTTTGTGCAAAAATATATTACAACTTCATTTCCAATCACTCAACTGTAGAAATCATCGCAGCAGCATTTGTTGAAACCATTTCTTTTTCGGCCGTCCCTTATTTATTTTGCTGACATTCATATTTCTGGAATAAACACTCGCAATTGTCTTGATAGACCTTCAAAGTCAACTGTATAAATTGTAGCCACCAGTACACATCTAGAATCTCATTTCGATATCCTTAAATTTACTTAACACAAAAGTAAGGTATGAAATGTGTTTTATATACTTACGTCTACTAACATACCTATTTATCAACAATGTCTCACGTATTTATACATACAAAATAAATACATTTAATGCCAATTTTTACACATAAAGTTGTATTCACTTTTTTCCTACTACAATCACTATAGCTACAAAAAAAAAAAAAAAAAAAAAAATGAACTCTAACTCGTAATATTTCAGACGGTGAACTAAAACAATTGAATGCATAATATGATACCTAAGCTCAACTGTTAATTTTTAGATGTATCATAGCACGACTAAAATATGCTATTACCAAAATAAAAATCAAATCATGGTCTTTTGTGTTCACACTTACTGAAATATAATATTATAGGTCTAATTTCACAATTCTTAAAAACCTATCAGAGGTATGACTCAATGTGGACTAAAATTAATTAAGTTATTTATTTGTCTATAGTAGGGTAAAGCCCTAATTACAACAATAATCCGTGACACTACAGCCCTTTAAGGACCCACACCAACCAGCCGGCTGCGGAAGCAGAGGTGGACGATCATCCAAACAGAATGAAGGTAATCGTGTGGTTAGCACGATGATCCTCCAGCCATTATAGCTGGCTTTCGTAACCGGATTTCGCTACATATCGTAGCTCCCTAAGTGCATCACGATGCTGGATGGGCACCGGTCCCATACACTGGCCGAAATTTCATGAGAAAATTTCTTCTCCCGTGAGGATCCGAACCAACGTATTCCGTAACAATAGACAGTAGAAAATCATTGTCACTTACGTCATGAAAATAAAAAAAAGCATGAAAAAGAAATACGTATAGCCAGAGGTCTAAATAGAAAATGAAAATAAAAAAAATCAAATTTAAAGAGTAACAGACATTCATCCATTCAGTTTTCTGCTCAAAGGCAGGTCTTTCACTACAAACCCAGCATTCTCCAATCTTTTCTGCCTTCCTCTTAGTCTCCGCATATGATCCACATATCTTAATGTCATCTATCATCTAATATCTTCTTCTGCCCCGAACTCTTCTCCCGTTCACCATTCCTTCCAGTGCATCCTTCAGTAGGCAGTTTCTTCTTAGCCAGTGATCCAACCAATTCCTTTTCCTCTTCCTGATCAGTTTCAGCATCATTCTTTCTTCACCCATTCTTTCCAACACAGCTTCGTTTCTTATTCTGTCTGTCCACTTCACACGTTCCATTCTTCTCCACATCCACATTTCAAATGTTTCTATTCGCTTCTCTTCACTTCGTCGTAATGTCCATGTTTCTACCCCACTCAATGCTACGCTCCACACAAAACATTTCACTAGTCTCTTCCTTAGTTCTTTTTTCAAAGGTTCCCAGAAGATGCTTCTTTTTCTATTAAAAGCTTAAAAGTATTATTTTAAATCAACTGTATTCATGTATCAACGGACGCTTAAAACGGGCTCTTGTTCTTGACCCTACTATCCGTTTCGAAAGAAACCTAAATCATGCCACCGAAGTTGATATTGAGAAGAAGTCCATATATGAACCTTGTCTGCCGTATCTTTCTCAAAAGTACAACGTCCCTCTTAAACAATGGTCCGTCATTGGTTTGCTGTTTGGAAGTAGAGGTTCAATCACAAAATTCACGTGGAATTATCTTAAGGAACTTCACATTCCTTTTGATTCTGTAATGTCTATTCTTATAAATATTATCAAGGATTCTCTTCAAATATTACATCATCATCTCTATTTCAATTAATCAACTTATATTTGCCTTCAACAATTAACTTTCTTTTTTCTTTAATGTATCACATCACATTATTATACATGTTTATTGTATTCAGGACCCTTGTGGTCACTCAAAATTCTTTGAGCTGATGTCTATTATTTAGAAATTTATAAGAAAAGCTGAAATCTATATTATATAGTTAATTGAATTTAAAAAACATTCTTAACAGTGGCGATCAGGTTTTTGGTTTCTTGCTGTGTAACAATTGGTGTTTTTTTATTTTATATTCGAGGTTTTAGCTGGATTTGTGACAATATTTTTATGTATTGTCCAGTAGATTATTGGATATTTTGCACAAAACTTTATATTTTATATAATATTATATTTATATTTTATACAATAATTGTAGGTCATTGTAGAATAGACTGATGCAACCTACCTATAAGGAAAAAAAATGCTTCATCTCAAAAATCAACCCATTTCCAGCCATTAGCTTTCCCGGGAAAGCAACGATACCTGAATCTGAAAAAGAAAAAAAAAATCTGCCTTGCTGCGGAGTTGTCTACTGTGTAATTATCTTTGTATTTAATTTAGGAATCTGCTCATTTACCCTAACTGAAATGCTCCACATAACACAGATACATTTTTCGTCGTTCTCTTTTCCTCCGTTCTTTTTTTATATATATAACATATATTCAGCCTACATGGCGTATCTCTCTACAGAAATATTAGAACTGATGCTTATTCTAAATTATTTGACATGGTAGTTATTTTTTCTCCGCGGAATTCTTAACTATTTTTTCTATGTTCTACATACGAAAAAGGTCAGATATCCTTTTTAATTTCTCCCCAATTAACAAGTGGAAACAGAGAGGGATATATATAGAAAAAAAAATATAGGGGTGGAGGCACGGTAAGGGTTTCCATTTCAAAATCCCCGCATCAGACTCTCTCACATCTCTCTCCCTCTCTGTTCAATAATTATCGCCCCTGGAACTCATGTTACACTGCAAATCTTGTAGAAGCCCACAGATACGTTGTTGTTTTTTTAATAAAATGACTAGAAATTAACCCACAAGTGAAAATGTAATTCAAAACCATGCGTAACAAAAGACTCTGTTCGAAAACACGCGTGTGAATATTCCCCTTCCATTTTAATATAGGCTACGTAAAAAAAAAAAAAAACCTGGGCCATACTTATGACAATTCAGAACGAGGATCTGACACAGGTATTTAAGTGATATTATATTATGTAATGAATGATAATTTCAGAATTCCAGTCTTCTGTAATTTGTACCCGATTAAAAAAAACAACGTATTTTATTCACTTGTCCAGCTGAAGGCTTTTTGTGACCAAGGATCGGGGAAAAAAATACACTTGTATGACAATTTCGGTAAGCATTGGTTTAGAAAAAGGGGTGTGTTACACAGGGGTGGTCACTCTATTTCAGGGGTATAAATATATCACCAAATATTATTATGGTCTGTCATAGGTAATTTGTTTAAACAAAAGCCGCCCTAAATAAGGGTTCGATAGATCGGCCTACTAATCAATTCATAAAGAATAATAAGTAAACAAAACAATTTTGTGACACTTGGAAAGAAAAAGAAAAAACATTAAGATAAGAAAACGTAGGAAATCATTTACAATAAAAATTTTGTTGGGTACAAATGATTACTAATTATAGCTAAGGATGATTTTAACACATGAGATCCTATGGCATCAATCGTTGCATCAGAAATTTTAAATTGTTTAAGTTGATTTAAAGTTTCTCGTGGAATCGTGCCACGGGCACCGAACATGAGCCCAAAAACTGTCCAATGTGTGATGTGGTATTGTGCTCCAAGATGCTGACAACAAGGCTCATATATGACTTGTTTTTCACGACACACCTCTTGTGGCTGTTGCTCATGCATCTCAAAACGGATTGTGGGATCAAGAATGACACCCTTATCCTTCTGCCGATCAATTATGATGATATCAGCCCGTCTAGTAGAGCCATCAGAAGAGACGCAACCAACCTCCTCATAAACCTCATAGGAAGCATTCTGACGGATTGAAGCTGCGATGAGAGAACGAACCGTATTATGTCTGTTGATTCGGAGCAATTCTCCATGATGGCAGAAACCCAAGACGTGAGGAAGCGTTTCTTGCTCGTCGCATCTTCTGCAACGGGTTGAGTCAAGAGTTCTACCAGGGAGAGTACGTACAGGTATTGTATTACAGTTCATCTTAATGGCTTGCGTCCACTGACTGCTCGAAAGTCCCTTTTTGGTTGAGATCCACGAATTACCTTTCTTCCAGTGAGAATAGAAAACAACTCCCAAACCTTTACTTTTCAATTTGCTCCATTGATGAAAAGAATCTTCACGCAATGCTTTTCTTAGTTTTTGAGAAGAAATACGTTCAGAGCAATCGAAGGTAATTGTATTTTATATTTAACGCAAACAAGACGAAGACCATGGTCATCGGAAGAAAAGTAAAGAAGGTAAACGTGCGAATTCCAGATAAGGCACTGGCATAAGTAGACAGTTTAAAATACTTGGGGTGTACTATAAGCAGTAACATGAGCTGCTGCCAGAAAGTAAAGAAGGGGGTAGAGTTAAGGCAATGGAAGCTTTTTACAGACAAAGAAGAGCTTCTTCTGCGCACCTCTGGAAAAAGAACTAAGGAAGAGACTAGTGAAGTGCTTTTTGTGGAGTGTGGCACGGTGTAGGGCAGAAACATGGACATTACGACGAAGTGAAGAGAAGCGACTAGAAGCATTTGAAATGTGGATATGGAGAAGAATGGAACGTGTGAAGTGGGCAGACAGAATAAGAAATGAAGCTGAGTTGAAGAGTGGGTGAAGAAAGAATGATGCTGAGACTGATCAGGAAGAGAAAAAAGAAATTGGTTTGGTTACTGGCAAAGAAGAACCTGCCTACTGAAAGATGTAATGGAAGGAATGGTGAACGAGAGAAAATTTCGTGGTAGAAGAAGATATCAAATGACAGACGACATTATGATATATTGACCATATGCGAAGACTAAAAGAAAATCAGAAAATAGGAAAGATTAGAGAATGTTGGATTTGCAGTGAAGGAGCTGCCTTTGGGCAGAAAACTATGAATAAACGAACACATAAACTAAATTTTGTAACGATCTGCTATAGAAGTGATACTATGTCGACACTGGCGTGGTACTATGGAAAATATTCAGCCAATACACCGAAATAATTGAACAACTATTATTGCCAACTGCCCCTCGCTCCTATGAAAACGATTCAACAGAAAACATATAATTCAATTAACTAATAACAAATCTGCATTGTTACCATGGACATAATTTAAATAATAAAACATAATGATGACGTAATAATAATAATAATAATAATAATAATAATAATAATAATAAAACTAGATAGCTGAATGCCGTTTCTATGGAATTGATTTAAAATACATAATGCACTGGTTGCCATGGAAACTATTCAGTCAATACACTCAAATAATGCAACAACAATTATCATTTCCAACTTTTGATATTCGTTACTATGAAACTATTTAACCGATATAACCTATCGAATAATGTGCCTACCTGGCTTCTATGGAAACTATTCAATAGAGAACATAGAATTCAGTTAACTAACAAAAAAATGTAAGTCATACTAAAATTAACAAGTTTCTGTGACAATAATTTAATGTAAAAAAATCATTTTTGAAGATTGGCGCTTTGTTAGTATGGATATAATTTCAACAATAAAACATTATAAAATAATAATAATAATAATAATAATAATAATAATAATAATAATAATAATAATAATTGATAAGTAACTGAATTCGGTTTCAATGGAATCAATTTAAAACACATATTGCACTGGTTGCCATGGAAACTATTCAGCCAATACATCCAAATAATGCAACAAATATTGTTATCTGCACATCGCTGCGACAACAACGATTTAATTAACAATTCTCAAGGTTTGATACTTTGTTACTATGAAAACCACTTAACCAGTGTTACCTACCTAATAGTATACCTACGAGAGGGGGGGAAATTGGAGATTGGTGCTTTCTTACTATGGACATAATAATAATAATAATAATAATAATAATAATAATAATAATAATAATAATAATAATGCTAGATGCGGTTGCTATGAAATCGATTTAAAATAAACTACATATTGCACTGGTTGCCATGGAAACTATTCAGCCAATACACCAAAATAATGCAACAAATATTGTTATCTGCACCTAGCTGCTATGACGATTTAACTAAAAATTCTCAACGTTCGATACTTCGTTACTATGAAAACCATTTAGCCGGTGTAGCCTACCTTTCAAATAAATTTCAAATTTATTTACAATTTACATTTGAAATGAATACATATGAATAGATACCCGAAATGAGCATATGCTCGTGCTCGGGAGGGGAAAAATTGGAGATTGGTGCTTTCTTAGTATGGACATAATTTGAACAATAAAACATAATAATAATAATAATAATAATAATAATAGTAATAGTAATAATAGTAATAATAATAATAATAATAATAATAATAATAATAATGGCAATATTTAAATTAAACAAAATTAGCAAAGAAAATAGCTTAACTATATCGGCTACTAAAACAAAAGTGTTAGTCTTTAGAGGATTAGAAACAATTAGAGTCAAAATCGTGTTGAATGGAAGAATAATAGAACAAATTAATACTTTTAATTATCTGAGCTGCAATATCTCATATACAAGAAAAGAAGATTTTACAAATAAAGTAAACAAATTTAATTACTTCTGTGGTGTAAAAAAAAAAAGAACTTTAAAATACACTAGCAAAGAAACAAGATTAAAATTTTATAAAGTTATGGCAGTCCCTATGTTGCTGTACGACTCTGAATTCTGGACTCTTACTAAATCCGAAGAAAAAAGAATCGAGGTGATAGAAATGAGATTTTTGAGGAGTATAGCAGGCTATACTCTCTTAGACAAGAAACGCAATGAAGACATCAGACTAGAACTGAATATATTCAATTTAATTGAAAAACTCACAGAATATAGGAATAAATGGAAGCAACACGTTGAAAAATGACTCAAGACCGAATTCCTAAATTAATATTCGACTACAGACCAACTGGTAAACGAAACATAGGTAGACCCAGGAAAAGATGGCTTCAACAATTTTAAAATTTATATACTTCATGAGACCGGAACGAGCCAAACAAGGCTTAAACCATGTGGCTGAATAATAATAATAATAATAATAATAATAATAATAATAATAATAATAATAATAATAATAGATAACTGAATGCGGTTGCTATGGAATCGATTTAAAATACATAATGCACTGGTTGCCATGGAAACTATTCAATCAACACATGCAAATAATGCAACAAATATTGTTATCTGCACCTCGTTGCTATGACAACGATTAAACAGATAAATGTGAGGAGTCGGACGTTTTTCACGGCGTCGATAGAAGTTGTTCAGAAGCTGCTGCAGTTGAGGAGGACTGCACTCTCTCCTCCCCTCCACCCCTCCCCGCAGTAATGCTTTATTTAAAGATCGCCGCTCTCGGTGTAAGTCGTATGACTCAGAAACCGAAAAACGATGTCATCGGCTCGTGGTCGGCACTCGGACTGACTGCCGTACAAGTCGTTGGCCAATTGACAACTCCTAACTGATGACTCGCACCACCTGCTTGCCAAGAGGTTCCACGCCAGTGGGCCGCGGATCGTTTCATGTCGGGATGACTAGAGAGAAGATCATTCGACCGTACAGGTATTCATGAAATGCGTTTTAATTGCTGTTAAATGTTCGAAGCTGTTTCTCCAAGGTTATTAAACTAAATAAGCAACTACTGTTTTACTTTTAAACAGAAGCGTTTATGAGAGGGTGAAATGGATAAAACGTTACGGAAGTTTCAACACCTGAAAACGGCAACGGATTTTTAGTCTTGAATAGAATAGCTTGCAACAATGTTATACAAAAAAAATCCCTAAACCTATGCAACACGAGAAACACTCGAGCGATGGTATTGCCTAAAACTATGTTTCAGCCCACGCTAAACGAGCCCAAAAATCCGAGGTCTAGTCATATCATACTATTGTCCACACCTGTGGAGTAACGGTCAGCGCGTCTGGCCGCGAAACCAGGTGGCCCGGGTTCGAATCCCGGTCGGGACAAGTTACCTGGTTGAGGTTTTTTCCGGGGTTTTCCCTTAACCCAATACGAGCAAATGCTGGGTAACTTTCGGTGCTGGACCCCGGACTCATTTCACCGGCATTATCACCTTCATTTCATTCAGACGCTAAATAACCTAGATGTTGATACAGCGTCGTAAAATAACCCAATAAAATAAAATCGTATTATTATTACGTCATATCCCACACCCTACCGTCGCGGTCTAAGGCATCAAGTCCTTGGACTCACGTTACGGAAAGCGCGTTGGTTCGAATCCTCACGAGGAAGAAATTTTCTCATGAAATTTCGGCCAGTGTACGGGACCGGTGCCCACCTTGCATCGTGGTAGATTTGGGAAGCTACAATAGGTAACGAAATCCGGTTACGAAAACCAGCTATAACGGCTGGGAGGGACCATCGTGTTAACCACACGGTAGGCCTACTTCCTTTCTCGTTGAATGATCGTTCACTTCTTATGAGACATGTGGACGTGACGCCCTTTGCCCTTCATGGGTTGTCGCGCCACGGATTAAATTTTTACTTACAAATGGCTTTTAAGGAACACGGAGGTTCATTACCGCCTTCACATAAGTCCGCCATCGGTCCCTATCCTGAGCAAGATTAATCCAGTCTCTATCATCATATCCCACCTCCCTAAAATCCTTTTTAATATTATCCTCCCATCTACGTCTCGGCCTCCCCAAAAGGTCTTTTTCTCTCCGGCCTCCCAACTAACTCTCTATATGCATTTCTGGATTTGCCCATACGTGCTACATGCCCTGCCCATCTCAGACGTCTAGATTTAATGTTTCTAATTATGTCAGGTGAAGAATACAATGCGTGCAGTTCTGTGTTGTGTTACTTTCTCCATTCTCCTGTAACTTCATCCCTCGTAGCCCCAAATATTTTCCTAAGAACCTTATTCTCAAACACCCTTAACCTATGTTCCTCTCTCAGAGTGAGAGTCCAAGTTTCACAACCATAATGAACAACCGGCAATGTAACTGTTTTATAAATTCTAACTTTCAGATTTTTTGACAGCAGACTGGATGACAAAAGCTTCTCAACCGAATAATAACAGGCATTTCCCATATTTATTCTGCGTTTGATTTCCTCCCGAGTGTCATTTATATTTGTTACTATTGCTCCAAGATATTTGAATTTTTCCACCTCTTCAAAGGATAAATTCCCAGTTTTTATATTTTCATTTTGTACAATATTCTGGTTACAAGACATAATCATATACTTAGTCTTTTCGGAATTTACTTCAAAACCTATCTCTTTACTTGCTTCAAGTAAAATTCCCGTGTTTTCCCTAATAGTTTGTGGATTTTCTCCTAACATATTCACGTCATCCGCATAGACAAGCCATAGATGTAACCCATTCAATTCCAAACCCTCTCTGTTATCCTGAACTTTCCTAGTAGCATATTCTAGATCAAAGTTAAAAAGTAAAGGTGATAGTGCATCTCCCTGCTTTAGCCCGCAGTGAATTGGAAACGCATCTGACAGAAACTGGCCTATACAGACTCTGCTGTAAGTTTCACTGAGACACATTTTAATTAATCGAATTAGTTTCTTGGGAATACCAAATCCAATAAGGATAATAAATTAATAGTAACAGTAATTATAAAATTATGATAAGTTTATACACGTCTTAACAAATTCAAGCCTTAATATAGCCTGGACATGATGATCTAGAACAGTAGACTGTATTTTGATTTAATAGCTACGACTAATCCAAACTAAATACCTATGGAAAATGGTGACGTTTACATATTTTCCAGCAGTTGTAATATCTCTGGTCAATGGTGGATATGTTGTTAATCATGTTAAGAATACACGAAATAAATCCTGATTTGCTTGTAGATTCCTTCATTAATTCTGTTCTGTATGTGGACGTTGCTTACATTAATGGAATCACTAACTTGCAGAGAGAGCTGAATTATTCATAATTACAAAATAATACAGATTTCGTCTCATTGTTACACTATAACATAATTAAATTGTGGCATCTGTCAAAAATATAAGAAGGTTTCAGAAAGTTAGGATTGTTCTGCTTGTCATAAAATAAATTATAGTCACACAAATGATTTTCTCTTTTTTTCTTATTTTTTTAGTAGACAAATATAGATACTGTACATTCTTTCAAGTAACCAGTAATGAGGTAACCTAGGTGACAAAATCTTAGCCCCGCCTTGAAAGTATATCAATTTGCATAACCATTTCCATAAACGATGAGATCAACTTAGTCTATCTACTTTCCACGAGACCAAGTCTTAAATACAGTCCACCCATTACCAAAAATATCTCTGAGCGTTAACAAACAGGTCAGGAAAACATACAACGCACTTCTAACAACTCGACCTCATTGTATTGGAATACTGTCTTTCATTTCTTACTTTTCACCCGATTTAAACAAATGGTGATGACTGTGATATCTGAAGTGTCGAATAGCCATGGCAACGGCCGATGACGTGTCGTCGCTATCGCGTTCATTTGTTTATGCCAGAAGTCAAGTAACAGTAGATTTAGCTTGTTCTGCAGAAACTCTTAACAAAGAAAGAGTGTGTTTTCTCGGAGGTACGGCCTGTATTATTATATGCGATGAAATGCTTCTAATGTAACACGTTTTGTTTGTATAGTTCAAGAGAGCTACAGTCCTCTGGGTATAGTTTTCCTAAGAGAGTAAAGCAAATGTCTGAATGAGCCCTGAAAGAAACGGGCTATGGGTCTACATCAGAGGTCTGCATCGGACGTTTTCGCTCGAGCGTCAAGTAGTTCATAGCATAATTCGATTGGTAGCGCACATGCATGATGGGTAAAATTGTCGCGAGCGATAAATCCTAGAACGGTATAAGCCGAGCGTTAGACATTCGTTCTTCTTACAGTGATGAACTGTGTAGTAACATCATAGATGTTTATCATTTCAAAACTTTGCAGTGTTTAACTAACCTCTCCATAGTACAACTACAAAACTTGCTTTAAAATGTAATATAAATGTTGTAGGTAAATGTTTTTCTTTTATCCCCACACAGGAGTGATTTTGTTTTTGCCACGTCTGACAGATGTTATTGGATGTAAATTAACGGAGAACACAATCACGATAATGCAAGAAATGTATCAAGTTTTCTAGTAATAATAATAATAATAATAATAATAATAATAATAATAATAATAATCTCTAATAATTAGTGTATCAATCTTTGCGTCTGTAACAGTTATGCAGCATGATTATTCGTTTTATTATATTTTCTGTGACGTTATCTCTATACTAATATTGTTATTAATTTACTGCTATATCAATAATATTTTGTAAAACGTTTCTACATTGTCGCAGTATATACGCGGAACACTATGTATGGACCTATCATATTACATATGTGGTAAATCAAATATTGAATAATTATTAATTGGCAATAATAACTGTATATCTAAGTTTTTCATACTATTTTACTTATAACTTCATGTTACTGTTTTGGTACGTTCCATTGACTGTTCCATTAGACGTTTGTCATAAACGCAGAAAATAAAGCCTTATTTTTACCGTGTGAGCAAAACATATGTGTATCTTATCTGTCGCCTTCCATACAAGATAAGACATGTCGGTGAGATGACCTTGTACTGTGCTTCTATTTATTACGAGCGTATCACGACCGATCTTATCTCACTCGAGCGTGCGACATTCGACCGAGTTCAAGCGAGCGATTTAACTCCAATGCAGCACTCTGGTCTACATAGCCTTTCTACAACAGTTTTCACTTTTTCGGGAATGAAGCACATTTAGTATGGACTTCTTACTGTACTTACTTACTTATTTACAAATGGCTTTTAAGGAACCCGAAGGTTCATTGCCGCCCTCACATAAGCCCGCCATTGGTCCCTATTCTGTGCAAGATTAATCCAGTCTCTATCATCATATCCCACCTCCCTCAAATCCATTTTAATATTATCCTCCCATCTACGTCTCGGCCTCCCCAAAGGTCTTTTTCCTTCCGGTCTCCCAACTAACACTCTATATGCATTTCTGGATTCGCCCATACGTGCTACATGCCCTGCCCAACTCAAACGTCTGGATTTAATGTTCCTAATTATGTCAGGTGAAGAATACAATGCGTGCAGTTCTGCGTTGTGTAACTTTCTCCATTCTCCTGTAACTTCATCCCGCTTAGCCCCAAATATTTTCCTAAGCACCTTATTCTTACTGTAGAGTGTTTAAAGTTCCACTTTCAATTTACACAAAAGTAATTGTCACAAGTTCTGGGTTCGATTCCCAGAACTAGTGACGTTTACCCTGACACCGCCGTCAACATTTTCGAGACGATATGGTTCTTCTGGTAGTTGTAAGCTCCTCTCCATATTTATATTACGTTAAGGATTATAGATAATGTCCCCTTTTCGCCCTTTTTTATCTTCAAATGTTTTTAAATTGATTCAGTAGAATAGAGCTTTCCGGAGTGAGACAAGTGACCAATAAGCTTGGTGCTCACATAATTTCAGACTAAATGTCTACCACCATTTGCAAGCACAAGATCTCGTGTACTCTTAAAATAATCATTCATTCCAGTGTCCTTTCAGTCATTCATTCATTGTCGTGAAATGTTATTTACTGTTGAGGCTTTTGCCAATTAAATTATAACAATGTTAGAATGTAACCACGTTTTGTATTGTTGAGTTTGACACCAATTATATTTTATTAGACTAATATAGTACTATCAATTGAACAGGTTAGTTCTCTATGAATTAATGTTAAATAAACATAGACGTTCCTTCTTACACTGTAGTTTCATATAATATTAGGCATTTTCCTCAGAACTTGTTATTGAAGGTTCTGTGAAATACAACATATCGGGAGTCAGATAAATGACCTACAGCTTGGAGCTTACATAAATTGTTTTTACACACCCAGAGTTCCTACAGAACACGAACAATTTTTATATCTCACTTTCCTTTGTCTCGTATTTAAATGAATTCTACAGAGCTCTGTTCTTTTTTTTTATCTACTTTTACTTTATTGGCTATATTACCCTTGGTATCTGTAACAAGGAAAGACTGAAGTCTCAATCTATGTAGGAGAGACGATGATCAGGGCGGGAGACGGACATTTGGCTGTATCTCGTGGAATATACATTAAGATAGTGGCCCTTATGTGTTCTATTGGGTTACATTATCTCTTCGACCTTTTCTTTCTCATCAGTCTCACTATTCCTAGCAAAGATGCGAGAATAAAAATTACGATTCGCTGTTATATCCCTACAGACACTATAATCAAGATGTGTGTTTTCTCGGCGGTCCGACCCTCGTTAATATAATTGAAAATCCATCGCCCACGGCCGGAATCTCAAATCCAATGTAAGGACAACGACTTCTGGAAGACCCTAACTTTTTATAAAAGCATTAACAGAACTTCACAAGCATTTACTTTATAGAAGTATGCGAAAAAAAAAAAAAAAAAAAAAAAAGAAGGTCGGAGTATTTATTTAGAATTAAAGAATGCTCGGAATTGATTTTATAAATATCTGTAGCCGTGTAGAATGTGGGTGTAAGATTATAAACATCGGAGGGAGGTAATATAAAGTACATGTTAGGTTTAATGACGCCTCCAAATAGCTGGATAACCTTGGATGGTACCTCGGAGCATTTTACTTGTCACAGTGTGCAACACGAAGCGTCCATCTACTTTTGATTGAAATCGTGATTGGCCCGTTCTGTGTAGAAGCCTGAATCACGACAAATTCTTCTTTTTTCTCCAGATCTTGTAATGAATTACGCAATAAATAAAATGCATTCGCTTGAATAAGAAACCTACTTATTCTGTCATCCACGCTACATGCGAAGAGAACGAGTGAAAAGAAAGAAACAACAAGAAACAAACTTATCGAAAAGTGTCGGAAAAATCTTGTCAACAAAGGGACAAAAGCAAAAGCAAACTACGAGAAAACTTCCCAGAAAGTAGGTTAAAGAATACTGAAAAAGGGAGAGGGTAAAAGAGAGGGGTTGGAGAAGTAAGGTAAGGGGATGAAATGTAGTAGTGAGGGTAAGGGGGTAGTAGAGGGAGAAAAGTTTCTTTTGCCAAGAAAAACTTTTTTTCACGTCTACAGACGGGACATTTTACTGCGCATGCTCTACCCCGGTTTTTTTTTCTCTCGCGGTGGCTTCCCTCTATGATCCTGTAGGATCGAGGGTGGAATAAAAGTGGGGGTGGAAAACAGAGAGGGATGATTTTTTTAACAGCTACTACAGCTTTCATCTTTGTCTACTAGCAAAGAGAGTTTCCCGTGGAATGTGCTGCCATCCTACGTCGGTATTTATAAACTAAATGGAAAGGTATTTGTGCGATTTTTGTTTGTTGCGTTGGGAGGCGTGATGTTTTGTACTAGAGCAGTCGGTATGCTTAATTGTTACCCGCTATACAATTGGGATTTCCCGCAAATCTTCAAGCAATAAAAATTCAATTGTAAAATATACAAATGAGAAGTCAATAAAATGTGTTCATTAACTTAATAAATTTAACAAAGCTTTATCTAATGTAGTTATCATTTGTAATGATTTTACTTTTTTCCTACTTGTGAGTTTTTTTTAATTCAATGGGATTATGGGTACAACAAGCTAATAATATTAATATAATTACTTCAGGTTTGTTCCAACGAGCAATTCAGAACGCTTTACGAACTAATACCGAACTTCTTTCAACGCATGCGCAGTTGAGTACGATAGTTCAGGATTTTACGTTTTTAGAACGTTTCTTGACCTGTTCTTTCACGGCCTTCGGCGTTTCTTCTCATATTAAAATTATACTCAACTTCCGAACTTAATTCTTCATAAAATATATCACTATCACCTTCCAATTCACTGTGGGCTAAAGCAAGGAGATGCACTATCATCTTTACTTTTTAACTTTGCTCTAGAGTATGCCATTAGGAAAGTCCAGGATAACAGAGAGGGTTTGGAATTGAACGGGTTACATCAGCTGCTTGTCTATGCGGATGACGTGAATATGTTAGGAGAAAATCCACAAACGATTAGGGAAAACACGGGAATTTCACTGGAAGCAAGTAAAGAGATAGGTTTGGAAGTAAATCCCGAAAAGAGAAAGTATTGATTATGTCTCGTGACGAGAATATTGTACGAAATGGAAATATAAAAATTGGAAATTTATCTTTTGAACAGGTGGAAAAATTCAAATACCTGTGAGCAATAGTAACAAATATAAATTATACTCGAGAGGAAATTAAACACAGAATAAATATGGGAAATGCCTGTTATTATTCGGTTGAGAAGTTTTTATCATCCAGTTTGCTGTCAAAAAATGTGAAAGTTAGAATTTACAAAACAGTTATACTACCGGTTGTCTTCATGGCTGTGAAACTTGGACTCTCACTTTGAGAGAGGAACATAGGTTAAGGGTGTTTGAGAGTAAGGTGCTTAGGAAAATATTTGGGGCTAAGACGGATGAAGTTACAGGAGAATGGAGAAAGTTACACAACACAGAACTGCACGCTTTGTATTCTCACCTGACATAATTAGGAACATTAAATCCAGACGTTTGAGGTGGGCAGGGCATGTAGCACGTATGGGCGAATCCAGAAATGCATATAGATTGTTAGCTGGGAGGCCGGAGTTAAAAAGACCTTTGGGGAAGGACGAGACGTAGATGGGAAATTAATATTAAAATGGATTTGAGGGAGGTGGGATATGATGATATAGAGTGGATTAATCTTGCTCAGGATAGGGACCGATGGCAGGCTTATGTGAGGACGGCAATGAACCTCTGGGTCCTTAAAAGCCAGTTAGTAAGTATTATTATTATTATTATTATTATTATTATTATTATTATTATTATTATTATTATTATTATAAAATCGTGATGAAGTAAGCGTCGTCTTTATGAAGTCTTTTACTTTTCTCTTCTTCTTTCCTTTTTTTTTTTTATAAAGAACGATGAGCTAACTGAGATGCGATTAAAATCGTAGTAAATAAGAGAAAATCTTTGTCCAGCTCTTACAGAATACTTGGAGCACGAAATAGTGGATGTAATACCAGATACTTGTGTGTTTTAATTTGAAATTCTATCACTTGGCTTTCACCAAGACTGGAAGATCATGTTTCAACATGCCGTCACTCATGTACAAGTTGATTTCCTAAATTAGTTAGAACCAGGAGTAACATACAGGTTCGTAATTAATTCGGCGAATCACTTTGTAAGCAAATTTCGTGATCTGTACTGAGTATTTCCGTTCTTCTCTCTTGTAGTCGCTCCCCTCCCAGTATCCCACCCTCTTAACTGCACCCCCATCCACCCCCTCACACCACCGACCCCCGCGATGGGGGAACTCTTCGTCAAGCACCAGTTTAAATCATTGTCTTTCGAAATTCGAACAACACCTGTGCAGTCATCCGGCCAAATTCAAGCCTCTTTACGCAATTTGGGAGATTTCGCTAGTTTGTAAGCTTTGCAGCATCTGCTTCTGTGACTATTAGTTAAGAATATAGTCCCGGCGTCATGACTGTAGCGCAGTGTGAGTTAGGCTCGCTCGCGGAATTTAAATACTGCTAACAGATGACGAGGCGGCATTGAAACTGTTTTCATGATCCTTAAATTGAATTACATTTGCAGTAACGTGAACTACGTAATAATATATTACATTATAATTAATTTAAACAATGTAATATACTACATTGGAATGCAATTATAACAATCCAATGGCTATTACATCAGAATTCAATTATTGCTGACGACCTCAACAATGTAATATATTACATCAGAATGCTATTACAACAATCCAATGGCTGTTACATCAGAATTCAATTGCTGACGATCTCAACAATGTAACATATTAGGCTACATCAGAATGCTATTTTAACAATCTAATAGCTATTACATTATAATTCAATTTCTAACAACCTCAACAATGTAATATAGTATGTCAGAGCAATATTATAACAATATAATGACTGAATAATTTCGAGGGAAAAATTGTTCCGGAGCCGGTTATCGAACCCGGGACCTTTGGTTTAACGTACCAACGCTCTACCACTGACCTACTCGGGAACTCTAACCGACACCGATCCAATTTTTCCCTCTATATCCACAGACCTCAAAGTGGGCTGACAACCGTCAAGCAACCAAATTATTCAAATCAACTTTACAGGGAGTTATACCTGAAAATCTTGATTTGCATAATACACGTCACTGTTCGTTAACAGAAAACCACAATTTAAGTCACACGGAGTTAGTGTGCACTCGAAGTTGGTTGCTTGACGGTTGTCAGCCCACTTTGAGGTCTGTGGATATAGAGGGAAAAATTGGATCGGTGTCGGTTAGAGTTCCCGAGTAGCTCAGTGGTAGAGCGTTGGTACGTTAAACCAAAGGTCCCGGGTTCGATACCCGGCTACGGAACAATTTTTCCCTCGAAATTATTCAAATCAACTTTACAGGGAGTTATACCTGAAATCTTGATTTGCAATATAATGACTATTACAACAGAATTCAATTGCTAACAACCTCAACAATGTAATATATTACATCAGAATGCTATTATAACAATGTATTAGACCAGAATTCAATTGCTAACGATCTCAACAATGTAATATATTATGTCAGAATAATATTATAATAATCTAATGGCTATTACATCGTAATTCAATTGCTAACGATCTCAACAATGTAATATATTATATCAGAATAATATTATAATAATCTAATGGCTATTACATCGTAATTCAATTGCTAACAATCTCAACAATGTAATATATTACATCAGAATGATATTATAACAATGTAATGGTTATTACATTAAAATACAATTGCTACGAATCTAAATAATGTAAGACCTTACATTAATTGATAGATCTCAACAATGTAATAAATTACATTAGATTTCTATCAATAA
Organism: Periplaneta americana; assembly: GCF_040183065.1. Taxonomy (NCBI): domain Eukaryota; kingdom Metazoa; phylum Arthropoda; class Insecta; order Blattodea; family Blattidae; genus Periplaneta; species Periplaneta americana. Next base: position 25,894,119 of record NC_091122.1, on the reverse strand, counting down.
CAATGTGAACAATTAATTGGCATTCTTATGGGAATAATCTCGTCGAAGAGTTGCATAAATTTGTGATAATTTGGTTTGGGGCATATTATGACCATTTTTAATGTAATTTATTGTATTAGAATTCTATTGCTAAAGACTCAACAATAGAATATATTACATTAGAAATCAGTAAAAATCATATTCCATAATGATAATTATGACTTTGATAATAATAACAATAACAGCAACAAAAATATTACTAATCTACTGTATCGTAAAATAGTATGAGATGAGCGAAAACACTGCAATGCCCATATCAAATGGAGGTTGGTCAATTTATTGATATCGCGCTTAAAAATTAATACAACCTTCAAGAGAAGAGAATTTTATAGGAGCTACCTGTCAAGGTGATACGTTATAAAATATTAACATAACTTCCGTACCTGAAAAGTTTAATACTGCTCAATTTTTTTTACTTGTAAAAGATGGTTTAAGTTTTCAGAAGGCTCTGCTTCATATTGTAACGCACTCTGATACTGAAAGAGACGAAAGAGGTGAGAGGGGAGGGAATCTCTTTGAACTATCTTCCAGATTCGAGTCAAGGGCCTTCAAGATTGATGCCAACCTTGTAATTATAGAGAACGTGTGTTCAAATCTCAGGAAGTCATACACAAAAAAGATGCCAGGAAAAGAAAGCAAACAGTTTAAATTTTTGTCATTAGCTTTAAAGCTCGAAGGTGATGTTAGTCTTTGCAGTGTAGCTACTGTCTGTGAGTATTTTATATTCTAGCATTTATGAACAATTTATGGTGAAACAACTGGCATTAAATAGGACAAGAGCGACGTTGCCTATTTTACGCCAATGTATCAAGGATACTACAGTTATTTTTATCCATAAACACACATCTAGAGACCACTTTCTTGTGGTTCCCCGAATTTACTAATAGTATAAGACTTCACACAAGTGATTGAAAATGAGAAAAATGAAATACGCTAAGAGTTTTTACATCGCGAAACACTATTGTCTCATTCGTAGTCGTAACAGTGTCCTGAGTTCGAAAACAAGTTCTTTTTAATGTCTTAAAAATCAAATAAAATTTACGGAATTTATGATTAGAAATGAGATATTTAAGATCGGTAAAAAGGCATACACTTCACCACTATTAAGCAGATAGTCTGTTTTGAACGCTGGAGACCTGAGTTCAAATACCGTAAAATTTAAGGCAGATTATTAGAGCGTCGACACAGATCTCAATCCCATAGGAATTTTTAGGGAAATATTCCGTATGAGTAGATATTCTAGTTCTTGACTGCCGTCTCCACCATGATATAGCCTATATACTGTATAATATGGGGCACCATGGGAAAATTCGAAAACGGCGAAGTGATCTGCATTTTATTTCAGTTGTTTGTACAGGGGAATTTTCGCAGTAAAATGATCAAAATTCGAAGAATGTTGGAAAATAAATATGTTGAATATACAGAGTGAGTAAAAAGTATGGAACAATGCTTGTAACTTTATTTATAATTTTATGAAGAAACTATTTATACAAAATTTGTAGGGTATCAAAGAAGGAATATTTTAAACATGTCTTCAAATACTATGTTTTTCATTTATAAAGAGTGTGCCAAGGAGTCTGTTTTTTTTAAAGCACCATGTACTTATTTCTCAATTTTTGGATTCTTCAGTTCTCAGTGCATACAAAATCATATTTTTTTTATCATTTATAAACTATTGTTTTTTTTAATTACCTCTTTTGATGACAATGTATGTGTACTGAATAAAGGGAGATTTCAATGCTTCAGTGCACCAATTTGAGGAGGCTTTGGATTAAACAATTGCAGACAAAAGCTAATAGAAACAAATTAATAAAGTTAATAAAAACAATTGAATAACAAACACATACACTCTTTGACTCTACACTACGAACGCACCCACACAGGAAACAAGAGGCGCCAAGACCAACAACGACCAGTTCCGAAGATGACCGAAAATAGGTCGAAACATGTTAACAAGGTACGTTAATAATATTTAACACAAGAAAGTTCTTATCATACATATTCCGAAGTGATACAGTGTTAAAAGTTGTGTAATCAAGATGTATATTAATATTATTAAAATTTATAATTAAAAAAAGGCAAATTGTAGGATATGTACCATTGACATTTAACTGCAATAGTAATGGAATATATGGATTTTAAAGCAAGAAAACCCATTAAAACCAAAATTAGCGTTATGTTGTATCATATGTTTACAAAAGATGCCCTCATTTTCTACTAAACAATGCATAAATCTGTCTTTGAAATTGTTTAATGTTTAACCATTGCTATTCAGTTGTTTTTATTAGCTTTATTCACTTGTTTCTTTTAACTCTTGTCTGCAATTGTTTAATCCATAGCCTCCTCAAATTTCCCTAGTTCAGTATATGCAAATTGTCATCAAAAAGAGGTAATTTTTATAAAACAATAGTTTATAAACAGCAATATATATATATATATATATATATATATATATATATATATGTACGTACTGAGACATCCTTTATAAATGAAAAGCACAGTATTTGAAAACATGTTCAAAATATTCCTTATTTGATACCCTACAACTTTTGTATAAACAGTTTCTTCATAAAATTAAAAATAAGAAAGTTGCAAGCATTGTTCCATACTTTTTACTCACCCTGTATATTTTATATTGCTATTAAATTTGTTGACAAGAATCGGCAATCTTTATGAATGCCATAACAACAGTTTCTAAGCAAATACTGTTTCGAGAAAATTAAAGTAGCTTATGTTGTAAAAGAAATATGTTAAATATACATGTACAGTAGACACCGATATATATATATATATATATATATATATATATATATATATGCAAAATTCTTAATTAAATTTCCTATTCTTTTCTCCTTTGTATCATCACATCTCAAAATTTTCAACTGTTTTCTATTACTAAATTTCTTGTCAAAAAATGACAATCTGTATGAACTCCGTAGCAACAGTTTCCAAGCAAATGTCGTTTCCAGACGATTGAACAGACATCTACATTTCTCTTTTCGAGTTTAGCCAAATTGCTTGTGGCACAATCTACAGTGGGAAGTAAGTTCCCGTGTGCGTCTATGAAGAAGAGAGGGGTTTATTCAAGCCGGTAGAAAATACAAGATATTGCGGAAACGAACACTGATAAAAGCATCTTGTATACACATTAAAATGTGCTATTCACTCCAAGTAGCATCATCAGAAGCAGGCATCTTCGATATTCATAATAAATCCACTTGAAAAACAATCGAGATACGATGTGTATATTATTTCTGGAAACCATAACAACCGACAGTGTTAGTATGTATATTCAATTTAGAACTGTTCAGAACGGAGAATTACGGTTTTCCATAAAATAAGATCGTTGAATAAACATAATATTTCAAATTAGGCTACATATATTTTTTTTCTTGAAATACATATATGCCTATCAACCTTGTAACAAAAATACCTTATATTAGCTAAATATAAATTCTCTATGTCCTTAGGTTCGATAACACAATATAACCAGAAATTGTTTATGTTAATTCTTGCATGTTTCCAGGATAAATTACCCCTACTGAACATGAATATAATGTTTTTATTATAAGATATATTCTGCAGCGTATTTTTTTTAAGAAATGACCCTGTATGATGCTTATATACGTAAATTAGCAAGAATTCCAGTAGATTTCACTCGTATGGAGGCTTCTATACCGAAAGGCTAAAATATATCGATGTTAGTCTCAATTTGTTATTTTTTTTGTGTAAAATTGCTTTCTTGTTCCTTTTGCCTATTAGGCCTATCACATCACATATACAGGCCTAGTTTATAGTTTATAATTTGTCTATAGCTACAGAACTAAATTTACTTTCATAATTAGGAAATTTTGGTCCTTGCAGCAGGTATCTTCGTATTCATAATAAATTCACTTGAAAAACAATTGAGATACGATATTATTTCTGGAATCCATAACAACCGACAGTTCTGCTATATATATATTTAATTAAGGAAAACTTTTCAGAAACGAGTCTTAACACTTTTTCATAAAATAATCTGGGATAAAATGTAGATCACTGACTTATTGTACACGCTCTCGAAACTTCTATTATTTATTTTTTTTCCTTGTCATTTGTCGGCTAGAGGCTTGAGAAATTTTACGAATTTTTTTCATCTATGGACAACTGCAATATCAATCGAAAAATTGTTGTGCAGAGACATCTATCTGAACAACAGAGAACTTGGCAACATGAGAAACTGTATGTAGGCTATGTAATATTTCCATTTTTTAAGTATAATTCAATCTCTCATGGAACTCGCTTTAAGTTGAAAATTGTATTTTAACGTACAATCACGTGTGTAATAAATATAAGATTTTAATAATCTATCTAATGGGACTCCCTGTAATAGAAAACTCGTGTATTGATATCATTTGTTTTCAGTATTTATTACATACAGGACTTTCATTTCAAAACTTCCCAGTGTAAATAACTAATTATTTAAATTGAATTCAATTTAAACAAAAAACACGTCATTTAGATACTTAGGGAGAAGTCTGGAACCAGGCTGAATTGCGTTTTAGATTTCACCCCCACACCCCAGCCACACCCCCTTAGAAATTTCAAATGGCACCCCTATATTTTGTATACTTAAATATGAAAGGTGTAATCGATTGTTTACAGGCCCTAAACCTCATTCATCTGTTTTCGCATTTTTCGTTTTCTATCGTCGCATAGCAACCTGGATTGTTGTTATTGTTGATTAGAGTTGAAGAGAATAAAGCTACAAAAACTTATTGAGCATTTCATGTAATAGTTGTGTTTGTGTAATAAATTGTTTTAAAATGGTGTATACCCTTCAAGAGAGAGCATAAATCATCCCTATTGATTAAATTTAGGAAATTACACAAAATAAACTGTGTTTTCATCCTACAATCAACTGATAATAACAAAAATACAGGTTGCTAGGCGACGATAGAAAATAAAAGATGCGAAAACAAATGAATGAGCTGTATATAAACAATTGAATGCTCTCTCATATTTAAGTATAAAAATATAAGGGTGCCATTTGATATTTCAAATTGGGGGTGGTTAGGGAATGGGGGTGAAATCTAAAGTGCAATTAAGCCTGGTTTCAGACTTACCCCTCAATATCTAAATTGACGTGTTTTTTGTTTAAACTGAATTCAATTTAAAACTGGGAAGTTTTGAAATGAAAGCCCTGTATATTTTAAATCTAAAGAAAAATAAACATAGCTGGTGTGTATTGGAATACCATAGCACACGGAGTGTAGTAAAAGTTCAGCGTGCCTTCACACGGGAGTTTCAACATGTGGTACCTACTGACAAGATGATTCTAAAGTATCACAATACACACCAACTACATTCCTACGGGTTTGCCATAACTCTCTAAATGTTACAGAATTCACAATGAGTTCAAGTGTAAACATCCACACCATTTAACACAATTTACTTCTATCCAACGATGCCACAATGACAAACAAAAGAGGGTGAACAGAGTCTTTTTTTTCTCTTATGGTGCCATCTATTGCCTTACGCCAACAATTACAATTACACATCCCTGAAATTCTTTGAACCGTTTTTTCTAATGGCAGCGGTATGAATTTTCGTAATACATATAGTTACAAATATATAGCGGTTTATAATCACAGAATGTTTCTGTGGACACACTGTATTTTACTGAAGATTTATTTATAAAGCATTAGAGTACTGTAAAGAATATATTTTCTATATTTATATTTTTTAATCAGTTCCTACAAATATTTCTTTCTTTCAACCTTGAATGTTAAATCTTAAAATGTAATCTATTCAATGTGACACACTGTATTTTATTGAAACCTTGTTCATAAAGCTTTGTATTGCAAGGACAACTTTCCTACATTTCTTAATCAGTTCCTACAAATATTTCTTTCTCTCAACCTTGAATGTTAAATCTTATGTAATCTATTTAATGTGACACACTGTATTTTATTGAAACCTTGTTTATAAAGCTTTGTATTGCAAGGAGAACTTTCCTACATTTCTTAATCAGTTCCTACAAATATTTCTTTCTCTCAACCTTGAATGTTAAACCTTAAAATGTAATCTATTCAATGTGACACACTGTATTTTATTGAAACCTTGTTCATAAAGCTTTGTATTGCAAGGAGAACTTTCCTACATTTCTTAATCAGTTCCTACAAATATTTCTTTCTCTCATCCTTGAATATTAAATCTTAAAATGTAACATATTCAATGTACACACTGTATTTTATTGAAACTTTTTTCATAAAGCTTTGTATTGCAAGGACAACTTTCCTACATTTCTTAATCAGTTCCTACAAATATTTCTTTCTCTCAACCTTGAATGTTAAATCTTAAAATGTAATCTATTCAATGTGACACACTGTATTTTATTGAAACCTTGTTTATAAAGCATTGCATTGCAAGGACAACTTTCCTACATTTCTTAATCAGTTCCTACAAATATTTCTTTTTCTCAACCTTGAATGTTAAATCTTAAAATGTAATCTATTCAATGTGACACTCTGTATTTTATTGAAACCTTGTTTATAAAGCTTTGTATTGCAAGGATAACTTTCCTACATTTCTTAACCAGTTCGTATAAATATTTCGTTGTCTCTCACCCTGTAATTTGCAACACAGCTTTTGTAAATAGAACGCTAAGCGTGGGAACAATTTATCCTGTTTTCTACCGTACACTGAGCTCGAATCGTACAGTCTGTACTGTTCAGCAGAGGAAAGCGGATGTATACCGTGGTAGAATAAGATTTCAATACAGTTCGACATTAATCCTGTAGCAGAGACTGAAATACAAGTTCCCGGTACTATACAGTGTTGCCAAGCCCCACTCTTCCAGATACACAATACAATTCTTACATTCATTTACGCACCGCTGCTTATGTACTTTGGTGTATTAATAAACACACATTATACATAGTCTTCTCACCTCTATGATGCGTAGCCCCGTTCATAACGAATGCATTGGATGTATTCAAAACCCGGAACAAAAGAAAACCATCAAATGAGAAGGAATGAAGTACAAGGGAATGAGAGAGGGGGGAGGGGAGAAGAAAGTAAAAAAAAAAAAGTTGAAATACGTAACAACCATCAGAGCGTATAAGATATTCCTTAAAGTGACAGAGATAAAAGCTATTTCAAACAAAATATATAGATTTTAACACAGGAGGCCTTGGTTGGATCTTGGAATGGAGCCTAAATAGAAGGTTTTTCTGTTTTAAAATAAAACACAAATATTGCGTCAACAACTTGGGGACCGCGATACAGCTGTGTCTGAATGTAGCGTCTATAGAATACTAAGTCTCTGGTTCGAGTACCGATTTGTGTAAAAGTTATTTACGCTGTAATTTAGCAGTGATATAGTCCTGTACAACATTTCCTCATCGTCACCCATACGCCTCGAATAACAGTAGAAAGAGGTGATTAAGATTATGTTTTTTTTTTTTACCGAAGGGATCTGTGTTTTGAAAATCAAACTTTCAAGTATAACTCCCTGTAGAGTTGATTTGAATAATTTCGAGGGAAAAATTGTTCCGGGGCCGGGTATCGAATCCGGGACCTTTGGTTAAAAGTACAACGCTCTACCAACTGAGCTACCCGGGAACTCTACCCGACGCCGATCGTTGGTACGTTTAACCCAATGTCCCGGGTTCGATACCCGGCTCCGGAACAATTCCCTCGAAATTGTTCGGATCTGTAAACACTTGTACGTCTATGATATCTTGTCACTGAATTTCTCACATGTATAAAAAACATTTATTCACTAACATTGTTGTCTGATTTATATTGCAATTACATATCACTAAAACCATGAAATGAACCAAGAAGTTTCTGTATTTTTATAAGAAATCTCAATATATGTTACATATGATTTCTTGAAATAGTCGTAGTATCGAAATCAGTTTTATTGTACTAATTTAATAGCGCAATATATAAAAACAAGTTTTAAATTAAAGTTCCTAATTTTCTCCAAACTTAACGTTCCATTCGTCATGTAAAATAAATTCAAAATAATACATAAATTAGGACTAGAAGAAAGAATATTCCATTAATTTTTTTATGATATTAAGTCCACTTTTTCAAAACACGATAAAAATCTTAATTTCAAGTAAAAGAAATCACTCAAGCTGACCACAGTTTCCGTACAGTAGATATAGTCTAATCTATACTACTAATAAATCTGTGTGTTGGGAGATTTCGTTATACAAAGGCTACCTGAATTCCTATGTCATCCCTAAAAATTCAATGTTGCCTACATTCCGAAGAATAGGGACAAGAGATACACCCGGTATATGCCAATTAAGGGTCTAAGTCAATAAAAAACTAAAAAAAAGGATTATATTAGAAGCGTCATTAAATTAACATCTCAATATTTAATTAAAAAATATATACCTGAACTTTATTAAAATAGCTCAGTTTCTCTTTTAAGCCAATACTGATTATCACTTATCTGCCAATTATAGTTCAAGTGTGGTCACTAATTTATAAATTATCTAGAATTAACATTTCAATATTTAAAAAATAATTAAAATTTCTCGTAATTCTCTTAGACGCTAATATTATTGCCTAATTTAAATGCCATTTGCATACCTTAAAAAGCTTAATAGATGCAATACTTTAGTAAATCCTTTATGTTAACAAACATCTCGATGTAACAAGATAGATCCCTAAATTTTTATAATGCCTTCATTTCTCCTATACTCTCTTTTAATTATAAAATGGTTACTTACAGAACAGATAAATTTATAGGTGATGAAGTGCCACAGCTTACCTGAAAAGAAAAGAATACAGCGTTAAATAATGAACTCGAAACAAAGAAGATTTGAACAGTTTTCATTTGTTAAATTTAGAAATAAATATTGTCAAAGCAACCTAATTGAAACAACTGAAAACCGCGGTATTAAACCCATTTCTTTGGCGAATGAAATGCTTGACTATAAAAAAAAAAACCTTTACAGAACGAGTTGGCTCAGGGTAACGTTTGAGGCTCGCATGCAGTAGGTCCTGGGTTCAAATCCCGTGGACAGCCAATCTAATTTTTTTTTTCTTTAGAATTTCCCTTAGTCACAAAGACAAATGCCGGATCGGAAATTTACATACTATGAGTCATCACCGCTTATATCATCAATATCATAAACATTAATCAAAATCTAAATTCAGTTACGTGCAAAAACAAGCCATCTACATCACACAGTAACAGGAACTAAATAATAATAAAATGACATCCTGATGTACCCAAAGATGCTATACACGCGATATGACCATATATGTTAAAACATGTATAAATAAACAAAAAAAATTGTTTGATAAGGTTTTTAAACAGGCTTTTAAATAACTCGATGATGATGATAATAATAATAATAATAATAATAATAATAATAATGATAATAATAATAATAATAATAATAATAATAATAATAATAATAAAATTGTAGGAGACACGAACTTATTCTCCATATGACTTCATTTTTGTTACTTCATTTTATCTCACGTTAGAAGCAAATTAAACAATAAAAATTGTTGAGTGTGCTTTCTATATTCATTTCCAGGAAAAATATAGATATATTTTACAGGAATCATTTCCAGATGAATTTACTGGTAGATACCGAATGCGTTTAAATTCTTTCATCAATTCCTCGCAGACAGTAACAGACGTCTGCAACATAAATAGCATAAATAGCATAAATAATTTGAAGCGTCATTTGTCGTATTTAATATTTCAAGCACTAATACTTATTGATTCTGGTAGTAATATACAACAAGAATACAGTAAACTATAAACAATGTTAAAAATTCAGCGATATTTCAGGTGAATCTAATGTTTTTCCGTGTCAGTGTTGCCAATTCAGCGGTTTTCCCGCTAGATCTAGCATTTTTCAGTGCTAGTTTAGCTGATAAAATTTATGAAATTCGTACTGCCCATACAGGGATTTAGCGGTTTTTTTTAACACTCACAGCGGTAAAATAATTTTGTGCGAGATCGTGCGCATTTGCTTGTTTTCCGCACAGAACCAATACGCGGTAAGTGTGAAATACCACATTCAGTATTCCCAACGTAACACACATAACAATTTCCCTCTTCTTACCGCTTAAGCGCCATATTCATTTTACTGCTTTAGGCTTTTAACATATTATTTTTAGAGGCGTTTAACATAGTAATAATTATAAATTGGAAACGTACCACTGCAATTTCACCTAAATTGCAATGTTAATTATTGTTTATAAATATTTGCAAAAATTAAGTAAAGTTTACTACTCCACGAAACTTATTGCATTCCTGATACAAGTAACATTAAGGATGCCGTGAAAAAATCAACAAGATTCCAGATGCCGATGTTATTACTGCAATATGTTATATAAATAATATTGTTAAAATATTAAAATGAAAAATAAATCATTACATAACCTTACCGTTTGTTTTAAGTTAGCATTTATAGACTGGGGGAAAAAAAAGACAGACGTATATCACGGCCTGCTGGAGTATAGTAAACACAGAAAACATTTTATAGCAACAATGTTGAAGAAAGATATTTTGGTTTTCCGAAGTTGCCGTCATTAAACAGAAACCAACATGGAGATTTCGTTGCAACTAATTAGAAATTCGTCTTTCAGGTATGTAATAAACGATCTTCGCACAAAATAATGTACGATACACGAGCGGTATGTTTGTTTTCATGTTCTCGGAAATTAAAAAAGCTCAACTACGTTTCGCTTTTTCAATCTTTTCCTCGACCATGAAAACGTCAACATACCGCTCTTGTAACGTATATTACTATTATTTTTACATTAACAATATAATAATTTAGCGGTTTCTACACTGTATCTTAGCGGGTTTTTAAGAATCAAGTTGGTGACACTGTTCCGTGTTAGTTTAGCGGGTAAAATTTATAAAAAATGTTATTGCTGATAGTATAGAAATTTACATGAGTTTTTTTTACACTCACAACCGAAAACAATCTTAGGATATTTTACATTGATAGGCCTAATGTAATGAACCGTTTTTGAGAAACTATTATAGGACCTGATTGTAGTCTAGTTAAATTGAGGTCCTTTATAATGTGAATCTATCAGATAATAGATTGAACACAGGCGAAAAGGAATTTCGGAGTGATATTTGACAGTGGAAAATATGTTAAACTACTTCCAATAAGAATTAATTTTATTTACTTCCGGAGTCCACAGGTTCAATTCTGAGACCCTGCTATACTGACTCCTGTTTCTCTAGGAAAATGCCGGGAAGTACCCATTTCAAAGGCTATAATTCGCTTCCTAATCAATCCCTTAACCCTTAAGCAGGAAAATGACGGAAACTAGCTGACGATACTGTCCTTTGTCGGGAGACAAGAGAGCTGGATCTGGGAAATCATCTGGCATCCTTGGAAAACGAGAGAAAAGAGACATCTCTCGTAAAACAACTCGAAAACGATTAGATATTTACATGCCGATCATGGAGTAATGGTTAAATAAAATTTCAAGGTAAATCACTGTCGTTACCCAGAAAAAATTGAGGCCCAACAGCCATTTTACTCACAAAAACAGTTACAGGATATGACTGGTACCGAACACAGGTCTTCTGGCGAAAAAAAAAACCCTTTCAAATTATTAAAAATAAGTCCAGACCACAATAACAGTGCAATCGTGAATTGGGAATAATAAGGAAATCCATTTGAAGCCAGTTTATTCACCACTAATCTCAGAGAAATCGATCCCTGGGCTCTTGCAGTCACTAACGCCAAAACATTTCTTCAAAAGGTATACGGCAGTCAAGTTTCACTCAATCTGAAGATAAAAGCGTTTGTCATATATTAATCTCAGTAACAAGTTAACGGTCATTGCTAAAGAATGAAGGTTGCTATAGCAACGGATCCAATGCGCATGGAGTTTACAAGTTTCTACAGGATAAACAGGAAATGACCAAATTGTATAAAGTCTGTTAACATCATTAGAGTCTCCGCTATGCACGAATTGGATTTCTCTCTCTCTCTCTCTCTCTCTCTCTCTCTCTCTCTCTCTCTCTCTCTCTCTCTCTCATTTACAGGTAATGCACTTTCGATACAGTTAACAGAAGGAAACCAGCAAAGTTCCATTAGGAGAATTAAGAATTTATCCTCTAAACACTGACTGATTTTGCAGAAAAAAAAATATGGCTGAAAAATATTTACGTAAATAAGGACTGTCTTGGTTTACGGGAAGTCCTGGGCTCAATCCCATGTGTAGGAAATTCCTCCATATGCTTAAAATTCGACTAGGAGAAATTAATACGAGACAAATAATTTTAAGATCAATTTTAAGAGACTAATTAATAATAATAATAATAATAATAATAATAATAATAATAATAATAATAATAATAATAATAATAAAAACATTAAATTATGTTTTATTTAACGACGCTCGCAACTACCGAGGTTGTATCAGCGGTGTTCAGAATTTTGTCCCGCATGAGTTCTTTTACATGCCAGTAAATCTACTGTCATGAGCCTGTCGCATTTGAGCATACTTAAATGCCATCGACCTGGGCCGGGATCGAAGCCGTAATCTCGGGAACAGAAGGCCAGCACTACACGGATTGCGCCACCGAGGCCGACAAAAAATTAATAATAATAATAATAATAATAATAATAATAATAATAATAATAATAATAATAATAACTTACAGCAGAGTACGTATAGGTCGGATTCTATCGGATGCTTTTCCAATTCACTGCGGGCTAAAGCAGGGAGATGCACTATCACCTTTACTTTTTAACTTCGCTCTAGAATATGCCATTAGGAAAGTCCAGGATAACAGAAAGGGTTTGGAATTGAACGGGTTGCATCAGCTGCTTGTCTATGCGGATGACGTGAATACGTTAGGAGAAAATCCACAAACGATTAGGGAAAACACGGGAATTTTACTTGAAGCAAGTAAAGAGATAGGTTTGGAAGTAAATCCCGAAAAGACAAAATATATGATTATGTCTCGTGACCAGAATATTGTACGAAATGGAAACATAAAAATTGGAGATTTATCCCTCGAAGAGGTGGAAAAATTCAAATATCTTAGAGTAACAGTAACAAATATAAATGACACTCGGGAGGAAATTAAACGCAGAATAAATATGGGAAATGCCTCTTATTATTCGGTTGAGAAGCTTTTATCATCCAGTCTGCTGTCAAAAAAATCTGAAAGTTAGAATTTATAAAACAGTTACGTTACCGGTTGTTCTGTATGGTTGTGAAACTTGGACTGTCACTTTGAGACAGGAACAGAGATTAAGGGTGTTTGAGAATAAGGTTCTTAGGAAAATATTTGGGGCCAAGAGGGATGAAGTTACAGGAGAATGGAGAAAGTTACACAACGAAGAACTACACGCATTGTATTCTTCACCTGACATAATCAGGAATATTAAATCCAGATGTTTGAGATGGGCAGGGCATGTAGCACGTATGAGCGAATCCAGAAATGCATGTAGAGTTTTAGTTGGGAGGCCGGAGGGAAAAAAGACCTTTGGGGAGGCCGAGTTGTAGATGGGAAGATAATATTAAAATGTATTTGAGAGAGTTGGGATATGATGATAGAGACTGGATTAATCTTGCACAGGATAGGGACCTATGGAGCGCTTATGTGAGGACGGCAATGAACCTGCGGGTTCCTTAAAGGCATTTGTAAGTAAATAATAATAATAATAATAATAATAATAATAATAATAATAATAATAATAATAATAATAATATAGCTCAAATGGTAGGCGCACTCTACAGCACTATTTAATAGTCTACATAAAATATTTTTCCGCGAAAATTTCGAAATAATATTTCCCGGTTACCACAATAACTTCTTATTAACTAAAATAGGAACTATACACTAAAAACTGTCATACAGATCTCTGTTGTCATAATTTCGTAATATGCAAAGAAAATGCTATTATCTTAGATACAAATCTTCGTGCTTTCGCTGCCCCTGTGCGAGAACTAGGCTAACAATAGCCTGGGCCTAATCTACACGTGGGTTTAATTCGAATGGGAATGCTCTGGGGCACTCTATATGCCATCTGACAGCAATAAAACGGTCGCCCGGGGCAGGAAAAGTTGCCTTATTACTGTCTTGCCCTCAGGCTAACCGTTGCTATAGTCGCTGATGGCAGTGTAACCGAGGAACGGGATTGTATGCTATACATAGAGTAAAGCAATTTGAACTCACTTTTACTGCACTTTGACTCAAAAACTATGCTAAACTCTTCTTCCTTCCTGTCTTTCTAAGATGCTACATCAACTATTCAGGTTAGCTAGATCTCTTAGTAACTTTATGACAAAAATGATTAACTGTAATGATTTTAAATACGACATAAGTTATTTTAAGAGAGAAAAATATTGTATTCAACATCAGCAGCTTCGGCAGTAGATATATGGACGTTAAAATGTTAATAACAGATTGCAAACCTGACTTTTAACAGCTGCAGTTCAAATAGCTAATCGATTTAATTTATAATACATCTGAATTTGAATAATTTCGAGGGAAAAATTGTTCCGGGGCCGGGCATCGAACCCGGCACCTTTGGTTTAACGTACCAACTGAGCTACCCGGGAACTCTACCAGACACCGATCCAATTTTTCCGTCTATATCCACAGACCTCAAATCGTCAAGCAACCAACATGGAGTGCACACTAACTCCGTGTGACTTAAATTGTGGTTTTCTGTTAACGAACAGTGACGTGTATTATGCAAATCAAGCTTTCAGGTATAACTCCCTGTAAAGTTGATTTGAATAATTTCGAGGGAAAAATTGTTCCGGGGCCGGGCATCGAACCCGGGAGCGTTTGTACGTTAAACCAAAGGTCCCGGGTTCGATGCCTGGCCCCGGAACAATTTTTTCCTCGAAATTATTCAAATAAACTTTACAGGGAGTTATACCTGAAAGCTTGATTTACACCAGAATTTGTTTAAAAAGAAAACTAAACATTAATAAGTAATTCTACTTTTCGAAAATCGATTTCTGAAGCTCGCAAAAATTTTTCTTCTTAACTTCAGGATCAACTTTGTTAGGCCTGTCGGAAAACATGTTATTGAGCCTACTACATCCATCTTTATATTTCTCTCAGGATTCACACTTCGACCACCAAAGGCCCTTGTATACCTCACAAGAAAAGTAAGCTAAATGGTTGCGATTAGAATATAACATAATTTGTTTAAAGAGAGACAAAAATTAAGTATAAATCAGTAGGTCTATAAATTGAAAATCGACGTCCGAATCACGAAAACATTTTATTTTTATTAATTTCGGTGTTCGTTTGTTATACTAGTCCGAAAAAATGTTTATCTCTCTGCTTACTACATTCTCCATTACATTTTTTCAAGGATTAACACTTCAACCACCGGAGGTCTCAGAAATTGTGAATGCTCACATATAAATACATTTACTCTAACATTTCCGTTCTCGTTCTCGTTTCCGTTACCGGTTTATTGTGAACCAGCCTTAACTTTCCCGTTCCCGGGCTCCGACAAGCGTCTCTTTAATTGTGAATGCTCACATTTAAATACATTTATTTTAACAATATTTTCGTTCTCGTTTTCGTTCCCGGTTTATTGTGGACTGGGGATCAGTAAACAAATGTCGTATAGGTTATGAGCTAACATTAAATTTCAAGAAAGGAGTTAGAATTCATCTGGACCATAAATTTTCCTACTGAAATGCCTCACAGGCCTATCTTATAAAATTAATTTGAACATTTCTGACTTAGAACTGATCTATCTCGATATTACACTATAATCTTGTTATTAATGGACCTACACATGCTATTTTTCAGCGTCCTCTAAAACAAAAGCACAGCGACTTGCTTTTACTCTTTTTATTGTTGCTAAGGAAACTGAAACAAAAGACTGTCTTCTAAGAGAAAGGTTAACTGATTAAAGTTATAATACGATTTCATTAACTGAGTGAACAATGAGAATATTTTTCTACTTCTGAGGATTAGAAAAATGAATACGTGGTCTCTGGAACAACATTTTACTTTCCATCTGTCAATCTCCTTCCTTTAGATGTTCCATAACCGTGTCTCGTATAGCGCGAGAATCCGCGAGACTAATTCTTCGGCAGCAGAAGAAAGGAATTACGTTTTCCCTTTGCTCACTCACTACATTGGTTGCTTCTGCTTCCTTTCCCGGTGGAATTTGGTGATTGTTGCGCGAGAAGTGCTCTGGAATCCGACCATCGCCGAGTATCACGACTTTCTAATCTATAGCAAACACAAAACTATCTAAAAAGTTCATCGGCAGATGCACGAAGTTTTCTAAGTTTTCACCACAGGTTTTTTAAAATAGGGTAGATCATTTAAGAATGCCGTTTCAACTACGTGATCATAGACGGAGAAAGAACGGTTTCCTTGGGGGGGGGGCAAAACCATAGAATCTCCATATAAGGGGGTTATGTTTGAGATCATTTACCTCCTCCTCCCCCCATTGTAGCTTGATCATGTGTTGAGTTTTTGGTTCTTGGGTTGTATGTGTAGGATTTCCATGTCCGCATTTATCTTATTGTATGTGTGGTTAGCATTGGTTATGTGATCGGCGTATGTGTAGATGTATTGTGTCCTCTGGTTATTGCTTTAATATGTTCTTTGTAGCGTGTTTGGAATGATCTGCCTGTCTGTCCTATGTAGAACTTGTCGCAACTATTACATGTGAGTTTGTATACACCTGTGTGGTCGTGTTTATTTGTTTGTGTTTTTTTGTGTGTTGAGATGTCTTTGTAGTGTGTTTTCTGTTCTGTATGCTATGTTGTATTTCTGCTTTCTGAATGAAGATGCGATCTTGTGTGTGCTTTTGTTTTCATATGTTAGTGTGACGTATTTCTTGTGTTCTTGTGTTTATGTATTTTTGTGTTTGTTAAGTTTGTGTTTTGTTTTTCTTAAGATGTTGTCTATTATGTTTGGATTTTAACCATTTTCTTGTGCTATGCATTTGATTGTGTTCACGTCTTCACACTAGAACAATACGAAATATACAAACACACTAAAACACACCCCGATCAAATTCTCAACACACAGATCAATTTCTGTACACACACACTATGACTCCACTTTTCAACACCTTTCAACAATCAAACGCACCCACATAATAGGCAGAGAAGTTCGAGATGACGCCGAGATCTAGCAGGCTCTGAGGATGGTGTGATGAAGCACCGAAACAGCTGTAAGCCGCACAAACTTACTTAATTAACACGAGTAAGTCCGCTAGTTAGTCAATTACTTATATTCAAGTGTTAAAAGTAGTGTACGCAAGATTCAAAATGGATATTTTTATTATTCAATCGCTTCTTTAAAAAAACTATCACTTGAAGAGGGCATTTTTAACGATCGGGCAGTTTTTGCGACCCCTTTCATAGGTTGGACATAAAACCTAAAAAAAAAACCTAAAATGGTCTTCTTAAAAACTTAAAAATCCAGTCCCTAGTTGTGACGATATGATTTGTGAAGAATTAGGGAAATTTTGACAGGAAAGACGGGAGTTCACAGCTAGAACCTGACTCAAACATCATCCTTTTCTATCACAAAATCTATTTAGAAGCACCGAGAATTGAAACCGGGTTTTCTACTTGAAAATCCAACATTTTAGTCATTGGGCTAACGGCAAACTTTTGCAGAAGAAGATAAATTTTAAGTTTTCTATAGATTGTTATGATATGGGAACTCTGGACGTGTAAAATTACGATATAACCAGTCCTTAGAAACGAGTTCTTTCACATATGGACTGAAAAAAAATATATACGTTAGATAACATTCACAGAAAGAATGATTATTCCGTTGTCAATGACGACACATACAGACAGAAGGGTAAGAAACATACTAGTGTTCATATGGAGATTGTATCAGTACGCAGAGGGGGACAGAGGGGTGGAAGAACAGCAAGGGTTGCAAGACAAATCGAAAGGGTAAGAGAACGACATCGATGATTCTGATGAAGGACTATAAGAGAAATGGCTTGCAAGCCTGCAGAAATAGTATTTGGAAGGTAGTGTAGGAGGGATGGAACGATAGGGGTGAGAAACTGAGGGCAGAAGGGGGGAAAACGAAGAGGGTGTGCAAGGGGGTAACTAGGAATGATGGTTGCTTTGCTTGGTTCATCTAGACTGACGCCGACATAACACTGCTTTATTGATTAACTTCTAACCTTCTCTCTTCTATACGTCAACCCCTCTTTTCGAAACTCTCCCTCCATTCCCCCCTACCATTTTCAATGGTCAGCGTCATGCAGAAGTGTAAGAGAAGTTAAAACCTCGGAGGAATGTTTGTTCAATCACGGCTTCTTGAAAATATTGCAAGATCATAACTCCCACAAGCTGTTTTCTTCGTTTCTACCGTCCAGTTGGATTAACACGTGAGCTGGCCTTTCTATCGAGAAAGCAGCCTAGCTTACGGGTTTCTTTGAGCAACTTCAGAAAACACTTTTGAGGGCTTTGACTGCGTCTCCATAGCTACTGCAGCCACAAATGTAAACTGAACTGTTACGTTACAAGCCTTGAAGATATCCAAGGCCTATTTTGTTGTTTCTTGATCATGTAAAGACGGTCTATCAACTATTTTGGTCGCGAGAAAAGAAAAAGTCTAATTACTTACAAATTACAGACTTGAAATATTTCTCCATAAGTTTCTAACATAGTCCCAGATTTTGTTACAGGTCAACTGACATTTTTGTTATCTTCTACTTTTTATTTAATAATGATACTGCTATCTAAAATGCAGGATACTTAAGTAAATCCTGTTCTAAGATACACTTTTGCATCGGTATGGATCAGAGATCCAAATTGTTAATTAACTACCGATAGCAATATAGGTTACTATTGCTTCTTTCTTTGAATTTTTCATGATACTATCTCAACTACTGCTAACCAAAAATGTAGGATACTTAAGTAAATCCTATTCTAAGATACATTTTTGCATCGGTATGGATCAGAGATCCAGATTGTTACTGATAATGAAATATTACTGTTCTTTTTTGAGTATTTAATGATGTTATATCAACTACTGCTATCCAAAATGTAGGATACTTGAGTAAATCCTATTTTAAGAAACACTTTAGCATCGGTATGGATCAGAAATCCAGATTGTTACTGATAGTGAAATATTGTTCTTTTTTTTAGTATTTAATGATGTTATATCAACTACTGCTATCCAAAATGTAGGATACTTAAGTAAATCCTATTCTGAGAAACACTTTTACATTGGTATGGATCAGGGATCTAGATTGTTAATTAACTACCGATAGCGATATCTTACTATTGCTTCTTTCTTTGAAATTTTAATGATCTTATATCAACTACTGCTATCCAAAATGTAGGATAATTGAGTAAATCCTATTCTAAGAAACACTTCTGCATCGATATGGATCAGAGATCCAGATCGTTACTGATAGTGAAATATTAC
The DNA here is from genome assembly GCF_040183065.1 of Periplaneta americana. Classification (NCBI taxonomy): domain Eukaryota; kingdom Metazoa; phylum Arthropoda; class Insecta; order Blattodea; family Blattidae; genus Periplaneta; species Periplaneta americana. Next base: position 25,874,675 of record NC_091122.1, on the reverse strand, counting down.
GGTTCTTTTTTGAATATTTAATGATGTTATATCAACTACTGCTATACAAAATGTAGGATATTTAAGTTCTATTATGAGGTACACATACCTTTGAGTATGAAATCAGAGTTCGCGAATGTTACTTGACTTCCAGTACCGGCTTTATACTGCCCCTTGTTTTGAGTACCGTATTTTTATTGACTCTGTATCAACTACTGTTATCCATGAATATAGATTAGGCCTACTTACGTATCTTACTCTGTAGGATATAGTTTAACAATATTTCTGTACAAGTTTGGGTAGAGATTAGGCCTATCAGATCGCTACATCAGTACCTATAGGAACATTTTACTTATCTTTTCTTGACGCTGCATCAACTGCTGTGTTCACATATAAGGTGGGTGTAATTACATAATGATCCTAAAAAAATGCATCAGTTTAGAAAGACTGAATATTTATTATTATTATTATTATTATTATTATTATTATTATTATTATTTAATTTGCTTACATCTTTGAGCATTAAATAACGCTGTATCAACTGTAGAATATTTCCATGTGTTCTGTTATATTTGAAAATGTTTATATCTAATAAAACATCAGATGTTAGTGAACTGTCAAGAAAATATTTTATTGTATCTTTTCTTCAGTATTTAATGACGCCGTATCGACTGTTGTAATCATGGAAACTTGCTACGTATCTATGTTCAAAGAACATTTTAATATTTTCACATCACTGGAGTAAAAAAAATCCTACTGAACTACAGCCAACGAAATTTTGCCATTTATTTCTTTAATTTAATGACGCCATCTATTTTTGCGTATCATCATTACAAAAACTACTTTCAAGTGTTAGAAGATTGATTTCTTTCATCATCGCATTTAGAGTATAATCCAAGATTAGACATTCGTACACGATGTGATAAGAATAGGTTATGTTCAACGTTTGAGATAATACATAACAAATATAGGTATAATACAAGGGAGATACACGTCATACCCAGTACCGTTAAACAGAAATTGAACTATAATTCATGCCGAGAATCGAACCTAGTAATGCTTGAACCACAGCAGGAAAAAAAAAAGTTTATTATTTCTGATTTTTACTGAAATTTCACTAGGAAATGTTTCGGTGTATTGGATGTAAAAATATACTCCTTTTTGTTCGTTTCCATGACACTTCCGTTGAGCTATCAGTGTTTTGTTTCGGCAGCGTAAAAGTCTGCTTGAATCTTGCACGCCAGACCTTGGTCTACTTGGAAGTCGCACGAAAATATAGACGGCCGTTATTTTTTTAAAGAGAAATAGATTAAAGAAACTTTTTTTAAAACAGTATAAATTAAGTTATAAATTATAATATATACCAACACGGAGAGTTACAAAAAAGCGGAAAAAAAAAGAAAAGAACTTGGCAAATTAATATCCTTTACAATGAGCCAAAAAATATTTATGGACACCATTGTTTTCTTTGATGTAGCCCAAGTTTTTATTTCTCATTTTCTCTACAAAGTTAGTTCGAATTATGAGGTAAAATAAAATCGTATCAATGGAGGGAAGAAAAAAAAATCGTATCATGACAATTGACTTTAAAATATTTTCCTGGTTTTCGTGCATTTATAACTGCATTCCTTCAAACATGCATCCCTACAGTTTTTTTAATCCTACTCTGTTTTCGCCTAAAGTGTCTGGTGAGATATTAAACCACTACTATGTGCCACAGCATATATATTGTAGCAGTTATGTAAAGCAAAAATGTTTTCTGAGCAAGGCGTGTGAGCTTTTGAAGTTAAGTTTCCAGGAAATGCATGTTAAATGAAAGTGTAAGGTGTACGTAAGTTTAGGTAAGAGTGGATTAAATACCAGAACAGACAAGACAAGCACACACATATAATAATGGAGTGCAGTGGACAGTGTGAAATATCAATCAATCAACCAATCAATCAATCAATCAATCAATCAATGTTAGTCAGTAAATAAATTAATTAACACAAACACAAATAAATAATAAGTTAACAAAAATAAATAAATTAGTAAATAAATTAATAAATGAAAAGTAAATGAATTAATACATAAAGAAACAAATAAATACTAAATAAATAAACAAGTAAATAAATTAATACATAAAGAAACACAAATAAATACTAAATAAATAAGAAAATAAATACATAAACAAAGTAATAAGTAACAAATTAATAAAAATAAATAAATTAGTAAATAAATTAATAAATGAAAAGTAAATGAATTAATACATAAAGAAACAAATAAATACTAAATAAATAAACAAGTAAATAAATTAATACATAAAGAAACACAAATAAATACTAAATAAATAAGAAAATAAATACATAAACAAAGTAATAAGTAACAAATTAATAAAAATAAATAAATTAGTAAATAAATTAATAAATGAAAAATAAATGAATTAATACATAAAGAGACACAAATAAATACTAAATAAATAAGAAAATAAATACATAAACAAAGTAATAAGTAACAAATTAATAAAAATAAATAAATTAGTAAATAAATTAATAAATGAAAAGTAAATGAATTAATACATAAAGAAAGAAATAAATACTAAATAAATAAGAAAATAAATACATAAACAAAGTATTAAGTAACAAATTAATAAAAATAAATAAATTAGTAAATAAATTAATAAATGAAAAGTAAATGAATTAATACATAAAGAAACACAAATAAATACTAAATAAATAAGAAAATAAATACATAAACAAAGTAATAAGTAACAAATTAATAAAAATAAATAAATTAGTAAAATTAATAAATGAAAAGTAAATGAATTAATACATAAAGAAACAAATAAATACTAAATAAATAAACAAGTAAATAAATTAATACATAAAGAAACACAAATAAATACTAAATAAATAAGAAAATAAATACATAAACAAAGTAATAAGTAACAAATTAATAAAAATAAATAAATTAGTAAATAAATTAATAAATGAAAAGTAAATGAATTAATACATAAAGAAACAAATAAATACTAAATAAATAAACAAGTAAATAAATTAATACATAAAGAAACACAAATAAATACTAAATAAATAAGAAAATAAATACATAAACAAAGTAATAAGTAACAAATTAATAAAAATAAATAAATTAGTAAATAAATTAATAAATGAAAAGTAAATGAATTAATACATAAAGAAACACAAATAAATACTAAATAAATAAGAAAATAAATACATAAACAAAGTAATAAGTAACAAATTAATAAAAATAAATAAATTAGTAAATAAATTAATAAATGAAAAGTAAATGAATTAATACATAAAGAAACACAAATAAATACTAAATAAATAAGAAAATAAATACATAAACAAAGTAATAAGTAACAAATTAATAAAAATAAATAAATTAGTAAATAAATTAATAAATGAAAAGTAAATGAATTAATACATAAAGAAACACAAATAAATACTAAATAAATAAGAAAATAAATACATAAACAAAGTAATAAGTAACAAATTAATAAAAATAAATAAATTAGTAAATAAATTAATAAATGAAAAGTAAATGAATTAATGCATAAAGAAACAAATAAATACTAAATAAATAAACAAGTAAATAAATTAATACATAAAGAAACACAAATAAATACTAAATAAATAAGAAAATAAATACATAAACAAAGTAATAAGTAACAAATTAATAAAAATAAATAAATTAGTAAATAAATTAATAAATGAAAAGTAAATGAATTAATACATAAAGAAACACAAATAAATACTAAATAAATAAGAAAATAAATACATAAACAAAGTAATAAGTAACAAATTAATAAAAATAAATAAATTAGTAAATAAATTAATAAATGAAAAGTAAATGAATTAATACATAAAGAAACACAAATAAATACTAAATAAATAAGAAAATAAATACATAAACAAAGTAATAAGTAACAAATTAATAAAAATAAATAAATTAGTAAATAAATTAATAAATGAAAAGTAAATGAATTAATGCATAAAGAAACAAATAAATACTAAATAAATAAACAAGTAAATAAATTAATACATAAAGAAACACAAATAAATACTAAATAAATAAGAAAATAAATACATAAACAAAGTAATAAGTAACAAATTAATAAAAATAAATAAATTAGTAAAATAATAATAATAATAATAATAATAATAATTTATTTATTCTATTTATTTTTATTTATTTATTTAGAATATTAATGTGCGAAACAACAGCACTAGGCCAATTACAGTTTAGCAAGATACAAAACGAAACAAAACAACAAATAATGATGAGAATGAATGATAGAAAATGGCAATGAGATGAAAATACAATCAATATAATAGTCTACATTACTCAATTGACCAAAATGCAACAAAATAAATAGCACAAATAATATTATTAAAATTAGTTCAGTGAGATAATTAAAATAATGGCAATTAAATAAAATGTATTACAAATGAATTAATGAAATCATATAAATGAAGACTGGAATCATATAATGAATATTGTAAAGTTATGCAAATGACGAGAATAGTATGATACATATCTAACAATGGCATAAATAATAAAACCGACATAAAACTCGAAAAGTATATACTACACATTAAATGGATCCAAGTTCAATCCATCCAAATTAGCATATTTAATACATCTGCAGACCGGAGACAGAGATTTAGAATTCCTATTATAAAACAATTTATGAAATCTTAAACCCTTAGCAGGAATACGAAGACTGATATTGCTTATGAATGATTCACAATCAATATCACCCTTAATGACTTTACAAAAAAATAAATAATCAAGATCCTGACGTCTGGTGAACAAACTACCGCAATTGAAATATTCGCAATTAGTCTCATAGTTATAATCGGAATTTGGTAAAAATCTATAAGAACACAAGGAAATAATAATAATAATAATAATAATAATCTTTATTAGCCATTAAACAATACAATTATATATATATATATTATAGTAAATAAATTAATAAATGAAAAGTAAATAAATAAACAAATAAATGAATGAATAAATAAAAGAACAAACAAATAAATGACTAAATAAATAAATAAATAATAAATAAAGGAGCTAAATAAATAAGCCAATAAGTAAATATAAATATATAAATAAGTAAATTAATACATAAACACACAAATAAATAGTAGATAAATAAATGTTTAACAATAAATAAATTAGTGAATAAATGAATAAGTACCTAAATAAATTAATTAATAAATAGGTACCTAAATAAATGACTAAATAAATACATAAACAAATAAATGAATAAGCAAATAAATGAATAAATGAAAAAGTAAATAAACAAACGAATAAATAAAAAAGTAAATAAATAAATAAAATAAATAAATAAGTAAATAAATAAAATAAATTGTGGTGGAACTATAGTGGGTGAGTTTTAATGGCAGACTATTTACTCATGCCCCTATGTTAATTTGAAATACCAATGCACTCATTTATTCAGGTACCCAGCTGCGAAGCAGTTTGCCCTGTTCAACTTTCTGTTTAATTAGTTCACCATGCTTCAATTAACTTCTAACATAGACAAAGCAACTTTTACACTTTTGCCGAAACCAAACAAACAGATAGGGATGGAGCCAGTGTGAATTACACTGACAGGTGGAGTAATTATCTCGTGCCTCCATGGTAATTATAGAATGAATGCACTCATAAGAACGAGGTACCCAACTGCTGAAGCCATTTAGCCCTGTGAAATAGTAGTTTATCTATTTTATTTTACGTGAATGAATGGGGGAAAATTAAAGGAGAAACATTTAAAACGTATGAGAAAACGCGTCCTTAGGGAGAGAAATGTGGACTTATGTGATCTCCAAGCCTGTTGGCCACTTATCTCACTCCGCCGTTCATATGAAAGAAAATTAGAGAAATTTGAAGAATAGAGCCGAAAATGAACGTAATTTAATAGCTACTACATGACGCGAAGGGTGGGGAGGGGAAGCATGACAGAACAGTAACAGAACATGATCGGTAAATATGTTAAAATCCTGCACAGTGACTAGTGAGAGAGGGAACCGCAGTCCTCTCAAGAGAAGGGGGTCAAAGCCCTTACACTGTGCGAGTAAATGTTTCCTTTATAATATTTAGAAGACACATTAAACTGAGAATGTAGAGGGACGGACCGCGCTGAAAACAAAGAGTTACGATATTCATCTTAAACTCCTGTTTCCATGGTATTGGGAGCGAAGTCATTATGTTTAAAGTTTTGCGTGGTTTTCCTAAGGGGTTTCAACAAATGTCGGAATAAGCCCACGAAAGTTTAGGAATTCTCCGAAATTAAAGCCTGCAGAATAGGAGTCTTGGATTTTGGATATGGCCTTCGGTACATGGGCGAATTTATTCAGGTCTACTGGCACTTTGGAATGTTGCAACATAAAATGGAGAAGAATAAAAGATTGGAAGGCATACCTCTAGAAAAATACGTTAAAACGAAAGCAATAGCTGAAATTATTTATTAGGACAGTCAAAATATATTACAAATTCATTATTTCTCACACATATAAAGCGAGTACTGTATGCAGATGTCGTTATTTCGCTATGAACTCAGCTATTTTTTTTTCTTCCGCAGAGAGCAAATGTATTTCTACCAATGATTTTAAAACGCGCGCAAGACAGACGTGGCTTGTTTTGCTACAGCCGCTGATATTATAAAAGTAACGAATGATGTTTTTAGGACTCTAATTAATTATGTGGTTCGGAATCCTCCACCAGAGGACATGAGGGCAGCACTGTAGCAGTAATATAGTGCTAAGTCCTTCACACTTGAATAATTTATAGTTCGTACTGAGCTCTTCTCTCTGACACACACACACTTTCTCTCCCTCTCTCTCTCTTTAACGGTCTCCTATATTCTACGTCTCGATAGATAGTTAATTTTAGTGACCTTCTACCAGTGCCCAAAATACCGAAGAGGAAAGAGACAGAATCACTTGTCTTATTGCAGTCGACCAAAAAGAAATGTATATATATACTTGTCTTTTTTTTATTTCTGAAATGGTGGGAGTGAGCAGGAAAAGGTGGGGATAAAAAATTAGAGATTTGGTTTACAACTTGGTGACGAAATATGTTATAGTTGATCTTTTCTGGGGGCAAGTGGGAGGGCTGGGGTTAGGTCTAACAACTGATTCATGTTCTGACAAATTCTTCGCTCCTTTCTTCTGCCCCTCCAAGTTCCCTCCCGTATTTTTTTTTTTTGCGACAAGTATAATAAAACTAGCATGCATTGCAGAGATACAAATTAGGAACATGATATTAAAGAGAGCCATATTTTCCTACAGCATACTTGTCTCTCAAAACAAGTTCTTAAAAAACTTAATCGTACAATTCTGCACAATATGAAGTGTCATAATTCTTAAAAAAATTCACTGGATAATATTGTACGTATCAAAATATTCAATACTAAATGCTTAGCACAATTTTACTAACGAAATTATCAGGAAAACTCTACAAGCTGTAAGGTTTACGAAAATAACTACATTTTTCAAGAACGAAATACATTTGTTTTTGCCGAGGAATATCACTTTTATTGGCGTCATACAAAATTTTGTCCAATATTCTTTTGAGAACATTAACACCATATGTAGATGAAATTATTGGGGATCATCAGTGCGGTTTTAGGCGTAATAGATCGACTATTGATCATATTTTTTGTATTCGACAGATATTGGTGGAAAATATGGGAGTATAAGGGTACAGTACATCAGTTATTCGCAGATTTCAAAAAGACATATGACTCGGTTAAGAGAGAAGTTTTATACAATGTTCTTACTGAATCTGCTATTCCCAACAAACCAGGTCGATTAATTAAAATGTGTCTCAGTGAAACGTATAGGCCACTTTCTGTCGAATGCTTTTCCAATTCACTGCGGGCTAAAGCAAGGAGATGCACTATCACCTTTACTTTTTAACTCTGCTCTAGAATATGCCATTAGGAAAGTTCAAGATAACAGAGAGGGTTTGGAATTAAACGGGTTACATCAGCTCCTTGTTTATGCGGATGACATGAATATGTTAGGAGAAAATGCACCAACTATTAGAGAAAACGCGGGAATTTTACTTGAAGCAAGTAAAGAGATAGGTATTGGAAATAAAGCCCGCAAAAACATGTATATGATTATGTCTCGTGACCACAACATAATACGACATGGAAATATAAAAATTGGAAGTTTATTCTTTGAAAAGGTGGAAAAATTCAAGTACTTCGACACTCGAGAGGAAAATAAACGCAGAATAAATATGGGAAATGCCTGTTGTTATTCGGTTGAAAAGCTTTTATCATCCAGTCTGTTCTCGAAAAAACTGTGAAAGTTAGAATTTATAAAACAGTTATATTACCGGTTGTTCTGTATGGTTGTGAAACTTGGACTCTCACTCTGAGAGAGGAACAGAGGTTAAGGGTGTTTGAGAATAAGGTGCTTAAGAAAATATTTGGAGCTAAGAGAGATGAAGTTACAGGAGAACGGAGAAAGTTACACAACGTAGAACTGCACGCATTGTATTCTTCACCTGACATAATTAGGAACATTAAAACCAGACATGTGAGATGGGCAGGACACGTAGCACGTATGGGCGAATTCAGAAATGCATATGGAGTGTTAGTTGGAAGATCTGAGGGAAAAAGACCTTTGAGGATGCTAAGGTGTAGATGGGAGGATAATATTAAAATATATTTGAGGGAGGTGGGATATGATGGTAGGGACTGGATTAATCTTGCACAGGATAGGGACCGACAGCAGGCTTATGTGAGGGCGGCAATGAACCTCCGGGTTCCTTAAAATCCATTTGTAAGTAAGTAAACATTTCTAAGCTGGACATATTTGGAATTTCGAAGGCCATCAAAATCTGCAACTGTTACAGCGTAATTAAATATGAACAAATGAAAGTAGATTTACAATATATGAACACAATTTTTGGACAGTTTGAAGGACTTCCTGAGAAACCTTGCCTTGCTAAATTTAATTAATTTTTCCTCTACTTCTTCAAGTTAATAAAATGTATTGTGTCCAAGGCCGCTACATATTATATCGACGGTCTAATTTAAAAAGGGAAACGAACTCAAAATTAAAAATTTTGTGAATCCCACATTTCAAAGCTTCATATTGCTGTAAAAAATGAATGGATCGTTGAAATTACACCAAATTCTGTTAATGACGTTTTATATGTACTCTAAGTTTAAAATTTGAGTGTGTTAATTGGATTTTTCACATGTAGTGTAAGTTTATCATTATTCCTGGCGTTGAAAGCATATTTACTCATAGACTGCATATAAAAAAACAGAAGAATAGGTTGAAAGTTAAGCGGTATCTTAGTAACCTCAATAGAAGCATTAAAACAAGTGACGAAAGACATGTCACAACACTAAATTCAAGCGATTTTATTTCGAGTTATGTAATAAATAGGCTAAATATTGTGTAGCAAGGGTAATGCTTGCGGGGTGATTAACTTAGGAGAAAACAGGTGCAATCGATCGTGTCTTCTCTAATTCCCAGTTCTACTTATGTATGCTCTGCTGCTGTGGTAATAGTATTAATCATACTATAATGAAGGCTTCTGCCGCTGCAATAACTTCACTGTATATCCTTGATTACTGTATTTAACAATGCGACATTCTTTTTTTTATTTCTTGGAAATAGCAGTCAGCTATTTCCAACAAAACAACCGACATCTACAAGCCAAAACTATTTGTCATGGCAACAAGATTTATACATGTAATTCTGATATCTGTGCGACAGAAGTGACCTCCACTCATTTATGACTTTTAATGACTTCGGTCACTTAATCAACACTCCATGTAGGTTAAAAGGACACGCATTGCGTCTACGCCATTACGCACACTACGACCTGCAAATCCAAGACGCTATTCAGAATCTAATATAATAATAATAATAATAATAATAATAATAATAATAATAATAATAATAATAATAATAATTTATTTAACCTGGCAGAGCTAAGGTCATATGGCCTTCTCTAACACTTAATCAGGAGTAAAATTGCGTTACAAGAAACACTACAAATTTACAAAGTACACTACAATTTTACACACAAAACTGAATAAGATAATAATAATAAAATGTAAACAACAAGTAAGTAGACATCAGACATAATACATAACATACAGAAAGAAAGAAAAAAAGCATACTAAAATGTGAACAGCAGGTCAAAATAAATTAGACATACAAAGTATAAAAAAATAATACATTTATTGATAATAATAATAATAATAATAATAATAATAATAATAATAATAATAATAATAATAGTAATAAAATAGTGCAGTACAAAGTATACAATGAATACAATATTTTTAAGTACACACAGTAAGAAAAATTATGATTATATATAGCTCAACTTATCATATTATAGATATACCATTATCGGAAAATATGAAAAGAAAAATATAAAATAAGTTAAATATCACTAGAACAGAAAAAAATGTGAATACGTGGAAACATGCAATACAACACTTGTCATAATAGTAGTTAGTTTAGCAACTCGTCATAAGATAATTTTCTAACTTGGATATGAAAGATTTCAATGTTCGGCAGCCCTTGATTTCAGGCGGCAGAGAGTTCCAGTGACGAGAGGTAGCAACAGTGAAAGATGAGGAATACACGTCGATAATGGGACAATGTTTAAGTAGAGTAGACCAGGGTAATTGTAAACACTTTTCACTCATTTCAAATATATTTCAACATTACACAACCCTCAGTAACGTTAAGCAAGAAAAAGAAACATTATGTTATTTTTAGATCTTTCTTTTCCATGAAAATGGGTTTAAAATAATATGTTTGACTTTTTTCAATCTTTTAATTGCTAGTTTACATTTACTCCACCTGTTTACATTTACCCCTTTGAGAGGGGGTAATTGTGAACACCAATTTTCTCACGCGCTATTAGACACTGAACATTTTTTGTTCTCTTTCAGAAGAAATGCCGATGAAATGAGTCCGGGGTCCAGCACCGAAAGTTACCCAGCATTTGCTCCTATTGGGTTGAGGGAAAACCCAGCAAAAAAAAACCTTAACCAGGCAACTTGCCCCGACCGGGAATCGAACCCGGGCCACCTGGTTTCGCGGCCAGACCTCCCAATGTTATGATGTAAGTGACAGTGGCTGTCCAGGGTAAATTTTGTCGCGAATTTCAGACACAAGAGAATTTTAGAAATTGGAAATTTTTCGTAAAAGAAAAAAAAAAAAAAGAAAAGAAAAATGTGGAATATAATACGTGATCGAGCTGTCACAATTTTTTAAAACAAAATTGTAATAATTGCACAAGAAGCCTTTCAGATATTTCTAACTTATCCCAAAATTAATTGGTTTAAATACATCCATTCTGGAGTAATTAATTTTATTCCTACAAACAATGTAATTTTTCAATAAGTTTTCATAACAGAAATATTCTTATATTACACACAGCTTGGAAGATAGATTGGGTTGGCTGTAAAAACTACATTTTTCACAGACATTTGATCCCTGTATAAACATCAGAGCGTTTCACATAAGTATAAGGACAGAAGTGAAACATCACTTTTGAAGGGGTGATCTTAAACTTTTGGTAGAAACTGACTTACGCTTGGGTATAGGTTCGATTTCCGCTTGGACTGAGTACCTGATTGGATTTTCCCTAAGTTTTCCCCAACCATAAGTCGAATGTCAGGTAATCTATGCCATCTCGCCAAATACCGTCTCACTATCATCAATTCCAACGACGCTAAATAGTCTAGTAGTTGATACAGCGTTGTTAAATAACCAAGTAAGCGAAAACTTTCTAGAATTTCCTTGCGCAAATTTTGGACCACCCTGTATAATGCACACAATATGAGCGTCACTAAATATGAATACATAATTATGAATCATGGTGGAAGCGTGTGCATAAAAATTGCACCATTTTTTTTTCTTAAAATTTTAAGATCTCAATTCTCGAAGTATTCCAACGCGTTCCTTAACCTTTGAAGATTTTAAGTGAATGCATTAAAATACTGCACTTTGGAGAAACGACCCTTTAAATTTTGTAAGACTTTGAGAGAGAGAGAAAGAGAAAGAGAGAGAGAGAACGTCATTGTAAGTACCGTCTATACAGCAAGAGAAGAAAACTAAAAGATCTTGACGCACCAGATGTGAAAAGACATAGCATTCACCGCTAATATCTACTGCTTCTAATCCCGAAACGAATGTGTTTATATTCAAGCTATAAACCTAATTTTTTTTGCCTATTTTCCTCACACTCATGGAATCCAGAGGAACACATGTACTGAAAGTGCTTCGGTACTTGCATTCCAACTCTCTTCTCCCCTCTTTCGTCGCTGTAAACCTCTATTTTTTTCAAATATAGGTAACTATGAAACAGGAATCACACTGGTGGCAAGAGAAGATGAAACTTGCAATCCCAAGCATCTTGACTTATTTTAGAACTGCACCATTCAACAGGATTCTAAGAGACACCGTTGTTAGGGGGCATTTAATACTGTGCAACGTACATCCGGAACGCACTCCCGCTTCCTGTCTTTGGGGGTGTTGGTTTATAGACCTTATATTGCACTAATAGGATGCTCGCCATTAAACCCGAGGATCGAGAGTTCAGACCCAGGTGGGGACAATGTATTTTGGGTAAATATAGACAAAATAACTAAAGCAAAATTTAATTTTGGCATTATTAGACAGTTTTAGGCCTATTCTCCCAAAGTTTTAGGTCCTAAACCCACCTAGGAGCGATGTTCAAAATTTAAATAGCAAACAGATAGATCTACAAGTAAGATTTTGTGCATGCATACACTGTTTTTTTTTTTTTTAAATACAGAAGTAAACTTCCTGATGGAATTTCAAACGGCCTGACCATCTCCATTTCGAGACGGGGCTAATCTACAGGACGTAGCCACCGGCGTGGCTCAGTCGGTTAAGGCGCTTGCCTGCCGGTCTGAAGTTGCGTTCGGGCGCGGGTTCGATCCCCGCTTGGGCTGATTACCTGGTTGGGTTTTTTCCGAGGTTTTCCCCAACCGTAATGTGAATACAAGGTAATCTCTGGCGAATCCTCGGCCTCATCTCGCCAAATATCATCTCGCTATCACCAATCTCATCGACGCTAAATAACCTAGTAGTTGATAAAGCGTCGTTAAATAACCAACTAAAATAAAATTAAAAAAATCTACAAGACGTTTCAGAATTAAGTTGACAAAAACAAATTCAACTAAGGAATATACACTATAAAAATAACACACATTACATTAAAGTCCATTAGAGAATCGAAAGAATTATAGTATTTGTGGATTTAGAAAAAACGTTTGACGAAATGGATTGGAATAAACTGATGGGGATCCTAAAGAAAATTGGCGTGGATTGGAAAGAGAGGAGACTGTTCAGTAACCTTTATATGAAACAACGAGTCAAAGTCAGGATAGGAGAAGAAATGTCAGAAGGAAGTGAAATAGGGAGAGGAGTATGACAAAGATGCCCTTTATCACCGACCCTGTTCAACATCTACTTGGAGGATTTGGTGAAGAACTGTTTTCAGAACATGGGAGGAGTGATAGTAGCAGGAAGAAGAATAAAATGTGTAAGATTTGTTTAATGCTCTGTAGTGTTCTTAAATTCCTTCGATGCTCTATTGGACTTTAATGTAATGTGTGTTATTTTGTATCACTATTTGCATTTGTTGTATATATGTGTGTGTGTTTCCTGCAAGATGGAAGGGAAGACCCCATAGCCTTAACCGTGTCAGGATAAATAAATAAATAAATAAATAAATAAATAAATAAATAAATAAATAAATAAATACATACATATATAAATAAGTAAATAAATAACTAAGTAAATAAATAAATAAATAAATAAATAAATAAATACATACATACATAAATAAATAAGTAAATAAATAAATAAATAAATACATACACAAATAAATAAGTAAATAAATAAGTAAGCAAATAAATAAATAAATAATTAAATAAATAAATAAATAACTAAGTAAATAAATAAATAAATAAATACATACATACATAAATAAATAAGTAAATAAATAAATAAATAAATAAATACATACACAAATAAATAAGTAAATAAATAAGTAAGTAAATAAATAAATAAATAAATAAATAAATAAATAAATAAGTAAATAAATAAATAAATAAATAAATAAATAAATAAGTAAATAAAAAAATAAATAAATAAGTAAATAAATAAATAAGTAAGTAAATAAATAAGTAAATAAATAAATAAATAAATAGATATATAAATAAGTAAATAAATAAATAAATAAATAAATAAGTAAATAAATAAATAAGTAAATAAATAAATAAATAATTAAATACATAAATAAGTAAGTAAATAAATAAATACACAAATAAATAAATACATACATACATAAGTAAATAAGTAAATAAATAAATAAATAAGTAAATAAGTAAATAATTAAATAAATAAATAAGTAAGTAAATAAATAAATAAAGACATAAATAAATAAATAAATAGTAAATAAATAAATAAATGAATGAATAAGTAAATAAATAAATAAATAAGTAAATAAATAAATACATACATCAATAAATAAATAAGTAAATAAATAAATAAGTAAAATAAATAAATAAGTAAGTAAGTAAATAAGTAAATAAATAAGTAAGTAAATAAGTAAATAAATACATACATAAATAAATACATAAATAAGTATATATAAATGACTAAATAAGAACATAAATAAACAAAAAAATAAATAAATACATAAATAAATATATAAATAAATTACTAAATAATAAAATAAATAAAATAAATAAATAAATAAATAAACAAAATCAGGTATATTGTAAATAAGTATACACAATTTCGTACCGTAGCAACGTGGTCTAAAACTAATACCTAGGGCTAGCTGTAAGACATGGGCGTTGTTTAGAATCTTTATGGGGGGGGGGGGAGAAGAAATTTTCTCCCGAAGTTTCTGCTAGTGCATGGGCCCGGATTTAGCATCGAGATGAATTTGGGGACTTATAGTGAGTAGAAAAAGAATCCGGTTTCATAAGCTGGCTGTAAGGGCTGGTGGGATTATCGTGCTGACCACAAGTCGCTAGTTGGATGATCGTTCACCTCTGCTGATGCACGTGAGGTCAGCAATCCGCTGATCGTTCTTCGCCCTTTATGGTCTGTCGTGTCGCAAATTATTATTATTATTATTGTTGTTGTTGTAAATAAGTAAAATACATAATAGATTTCGCTTTGAATAAACTTCGCAGCTGAAAACAGTAGTTAAACAAAAAACTATCGACCAATATTGAAAACATGTTATGAATTTAATTCAGTGTAAGGAAAGGAATCAGTTTTCAACTTTTTTTTTTTCTTCGGTATCCTAGAAACCTCGGAGAGTCTTATGGCCGAGATAACATGTCATAAATGAGCGGCTGTTGGGGAAGAAGACGAAGAAATTCCTCCGCGGGCATAAGAGAGAGGGAGATTGAGAGGGAGGGGGGAATGTACAGTACCAGTGATGAAATTTATTGTTTAAGGCTTTAATTTACTAACAATAAACCAATAAAATACAATTATTGCACTGGGTTCTTATAAGAGAAACCTTGAACACAAAATAACACACTTGTACAGTACATACGAGAAGATAATTTGTCTTCTTTATTGGTGAGGCTTGGTCAAGCGAAGAAAATGTTGGCAACTGCGTCATCATGTGGGTTTTCAGTCAACGGATATGTTAGTGGACAGATTTTGAACCTCTCTCGTCCACGAACAATGAAATAATTTCGTACAATATTTGCATGCCTTCTGTATTATTATTATTATTATTATTATTATTATTATTATTATTATATCATCTCGTGATGAGAATATTGTACAAATTGGAATTATAAAAAATTGGAAATTTATCCTTTCAAGAGCTGGAAAAATTCAAATATCCTGGAGCAAAAGTAACAAATATAAATGACACTCGGGAGGAAATTAAACGCAGAATAAACATATGAAATGCGTATTATTATTCAGTTGATAAGCTTTTATCATCCAGTCGGCTGTCAAAAAAGCTGAAAGTTAGAATTGATAAAACAGTTATATTACCGGTTGTTCTGTATGGGTGTGAAATTTGGACTCTCACTTTGAGAGAGGAACAGAGGTTAAGGGTGTTTGAGAATAAGGTGCTTAGGAAAATTGTTGGGGCTAAGAGGGATGAATTTACAGGAGAATGGAGAAAGTTACACAACGCAGAACTGCACGCATTGTATTCTTCACCTGACATAACTAGGAACATTAAATCCAGACGTTTGAGATGGGCAGGGCATGTAGCACGTAACGGCGAATCCAGAAATGCATATAGAATGTTAGTTGGGAGGCCAGAGGGAAAAAAATCTTTGGGGAGGCCGAGACGTAGATGGGAGGATAATATTAAAATGGATTTGAGGGAGGTGGGATATGATGGTAGAGACTGGATTAATCTTGCTCAGGATAGGGACCGATGGCGGGCTTATGTGAGGGCGGCAATGAACCTCCGGGTTCCTTAAAAGCCTTAAGATAATAATAATCTAGCTTTAAGAATTGGATATTGTGAGGTGATATTCATAGGCTAAATAAAGGTCTCACTGACCATGTGGTTAGCATGGCGCAAGATCGTTGAAAATACACAAATACAAGACAAGGGATGGACATTGTAGCAATAGAAATGCGATAAATGCCTGATTATGTAGTAGTAGTAGTAGTAGTAGTAGTAGTAGTAGTAGTAGTAGTAGTAGTAGTAGTAGTAGTCATAATAGTTATCATGAGTTCATTTCATCATAGAACATTCTATTCCCGCCAAAATTTTACGAAAGAATAGTAAATAACGAAGAAAACACGTTTCATGTTAATTATTGCTTCGTTCGTCTCTTAGGCAACAGAAATTTGTCTGTTCATTTGTTTTTCTTCACTGGTCTCAAAAGAAAAAGAAAAAGAAAGAGAGCTCCTACCTGCCATCTGTTGATATTTAAAGGTAACACTTGGTGCCTGTTGAGCATATAAGTTGCCATAGAAACAAGTTAAGAGAGAGAGAGAAAAAAAGACGGTAGACCTCGCATTGATAGTCAGATAGTCATCGTACATGATCACCTAGCCTTAAAATAATCACATTGAGAACAGAAATATCTGTCCGTTTGCCGTCGTCAGGACGAACTGACCGATAGCTGTGGGTCAGGGGAGTCTAGGAAATGTTTGTAAAGCGTAAAAAAGAGAGGTGTTCTTGGCAGCGGGCTTGAGATATAACTAACAGTGCTTGAGTGAAAGATCGGGTCGGAACACACACTTGGCTCTATCTTCCCACCCCTCTCCAATCAACTCTACAAAACAGCTCGCAAGTGGCTTGCATCAACACGCTCTTAAGGTCGTTCGTTACTACATGTAGGCTACTCCGGTTATAGAATGCCGGTGAGGTAGATGTTTTCTTGTGATATGGAAATAAGTAATGCTGGAAAAGTTGCAAATTTTGCCAGATTTCGTGAGTGACATGCATTTATTCGTGATGCCCCACTTCGATTACTGTGATATTCTGCTTACTGACCTAAGCGTTACTTCGGCGCAGAGACTACAACGTGTTCATAATATGTGCGTCCGTTTCGTCTGCAATATACGCCGGGCTGATCACGTAACACCATCCCTAGAAATTTTGTCCTGGCTCCGACTAGAAGATCGTAGGAAGATCCACTGTCTTTCCCTTCTCTTTCACATATTGCATTTCTCCACTCCTGTCTATCTTACGTCTCGTTTTCAAAATTTATTCACCCATCATAACCTAGACACACGATCACAACACTCCTCAATATTATCCATTCCCTCCCACCGAACATCCTCATATTCATCTTCTTTCACTGTGGCTGTCCTCGACTTTGGAATTCCCTACCGAGTAATGTCAGGGACTGTCAGACATCAAGCCAATTTAAGAATAGACTAACGAAATATTTTTCTAACAATTCTTGTTAACAATAATAGCTCTGCAAATCAAGATTTCAGGTATAACTCCCTGTAAAGTTGATTTGGATAATTTCGAGGGAAAAATTGTTCCGGAGCCGGGTATCGAACCCGGGACCTTTGGTTTAACGTACCAACGCTCTACCACTGAGCTACTCGGGAACTCTAACCGACACCGATCCAATTTTTCCCTCTATATACCAACGCGTTGGTACGTTAAACCAAAGGTCCCGGGTTCGATACCCGGCTCCGGAACAATTTTTCCCCTCGAAATTATCCAATAATAGCTCTTTCAGGTTTCTCAATATTTAATGCTTATATAACTTATATATATATATATATATCACATATAAATATCTAAATTATCTCATTATTATTATTATTATTATTATTATTATTATTATTATTATTATTATAACTATTTCTTACCAGTGTTTATTATTGTCACACTGACATTACTTATCCAACTTTCATTATTTACTTTCATGTTGTTTTATGGTCTAGATATTAATGTAATAACTATTGTAACCAATTGTATTTAATTAGAATTAGAGTCTGGCTGGGCGGAAGAGAAGGCCTACTGGCCTTAGCTCTGCCAGATTAAATAAATAAATTATTATTATTATTATTATTATTATTATTATTATTATTATTTATTCGTCCGCCCTCCTCAATTTTCTCCTTCAGTTTTCTTCTTTTCCTTCAGCCTTGTATGACGTCACTAATTCTGCCAACTTCCCCAAAGTCTTCTCCAGTATTTTGTTTTGCTTGATATAAAACACTGACTTAGAGTAAATTATATTTAGAAATGTCTTTTTTTTTCTGTATTAACGCTGATAGCGAGATGGTATTTTGGAAAAATGAATCCGAGAATTCTACATGGGATCACCTGATATTCGGTATATAGTTCATGAAAGCATTGGAAGAATAATAACCAGTTAATTAGCGCAATTGGGAGTCGAACCTACAACCATGCAAAGCCCAGCCGCATAAGTGCCTTTCACTACCTCTAAACTATGGTCGAGTTACTTCTGAATCTTTCAATTCTTCTGTAAGAGAATATACAGTGTAAACAATACAGGGTGTTTAAAATGATGGAACATTTAGAGATGAGAAGTAAAATCGAAGAGAAACAAACAATTTCCAGTAAATATGGATCCGCAATATCTGGTGAACAGTGGAGAGGTAGGGGAGGACCTGTACCTAGATCACTGAAATTAAATATTTTGAATTTTTTTGTATGAGATTATACAAAGAGCCTAGTTTACACAACATACATCACCACACATGAAGAATTGCAGCATCGGATTGTAGATGCTTTCCAGAAAATGAAGAATGACCCAGGATTGCTCGATTGCATTCTTGGAAGACTGGACAGATGTATTCAAGTGCATGGTCAGCATTTTGAGCATCTTATGTAAAATTCTTCAGTTAACATGTTCATACTGTACTCTACCTTGTTTATCAACAAACAAAAAAAAAATATTTTGTGTTTGTTCAATCACATTTCTGTGATGTTGAAATCATAAATTTTACGGTCTCATTATAGATTAATTAAATATGTCATTGCCTTTTTTTTTTAATTAGTATCCTATTCAGGGGGCCCAACCAGCACAAAATAACATTTTTTTGTTGCTTCTCTTTGTTTTTATTTCTCATCCCTAAATTTTTGACCATCACTTTTGAAACACCCTGTATAGGCTACGTGTCCGATATGGTACAAGTTGTAAAGCACAGTGTACTGAAGAAAAATGCCTGAAAGCTATGTTCTAATTCTCTTGTTTTTCCGCTTTGTTGTAATGGGATTTGTAGTGGACAAAGTAGATGTTGTATAGGAGTTTTTTTGGGGGACACTCTCACTTTCATATATATAATTCAACCAATTGAAATGTGTTTAAAAAATGAAAATGAGTTTCATGTTCTATTTATTTAAAATATGCCCTCCAATGTCAGAACACTGAAGCAGGTCATGAGATTTTTTTATATGTTTTAATCACGTGTAGCATAAATTATGGAAATAAGGAAAAAAAATCAAACAAACAAAAATATCATTAATTTTAACCTGTAAACAAACCTATAAACATACGTACAAAACAGTAAGAAACTTATGCAAACTTTTATAGAACTGAATGTTGTATTAATAAAGCATATCGTCTATGAATGTATACAATTCCTAGCTTGCAAGAAGTTGAAATACGATTTACTACGTTTAAAAACAAAATAACATAAGCCTATTGCTTACGTGTTTAATATTGGTTACCTTGACAACGATCTTAAGATATTTGATATGCATCCGTATTTAATTAACAATTTATTTCCTAATTTTTTGTTACTTTTAAAATCTAAATTATATATATTACTAAAAGCAACATTTCATGTTTATTGTTATTTATCAGAGTGTTAAAATTATGATTAATTAATCATTTTATAAATAAAATTGCAACATATCCTGTACAGCGTTTTTTATTTGTTTATTTGCTATGGTAACGTATACTGGCCTTGAAAGATATCTGGCTTCCAATTTTCTGATCGTTTAAGCGAAATTCCTAACCACGGGATACGTAAAAACCAAACATATAACAAATTGACAAAGTATGACATAGTTGCGCTAATTCTCAATAGATGACACTGTTATTGCTACGGGTAAAAAGGTAAGTTATTTGGAAAAAAGTTGGTGTAGTTTAAGTAGACATAATTGACAGTATTGGGGGTTTCCCGTTAAATGTAGTTCTTCTTACAACCATTAGAGGGGGACAAAATTTTGAATTTTATAATGCAGGTATATTTATGTACTATTGGCGACATTGACTGTCATCTTCGCTATTTATTCATAGAAGTAATAACTATAGAAGTCATACATACACGCACAAATTATCGATCACTATCGATTAGTAGGGGGTCAGGTATCTTTGAACCCAGTGTACAGTACCTTTCCATTAAAAACTAACAGTTCATTTGAAGCGTCAAGAGATGGCACTGGAGCTAATTTTGTAATAAACGTAATTATAATATCACTGACATGGAAACTTCATTTGAAGCGTCAAGAAAAGACACTAGCGCCAATTTTGTAATAAAGTATGCTCTTTTATCACCAACAAGAAGATCTTATTTACGCGGTAACATAACTACGTACACAATTCCATAGCAACACGCAAAGGCCTCTTAAAACTATCGTCACAAAATTCTGTTTGACAGCGGTCGACTAGTACCATACCAAAATTAAGTTTAACTTTTAATAAAAGGATAAGTAAATGAATAAATATATAAATATATAAATAAATAAATAAATAAATAAATAAATAGGTAATTACATTCAAATTCAAATTTATTTACAATTTACATTTCAAATGAATACATATGTATGGATATCCGAAATGAGCATATGCTCGTGCTCGGGTATAGTCCAGTAGTCTACACAAATTTTACAGGGTTCAAATAATAATGCTGATGATAGCAATAATAATAATAATAATAATAATAATAATAATAATAATAATAATAATAATAATAATAATAATAATAGCATAATCGTGACAGAAATTATACAAAGATTGTACATAGATAGATAAATAGATAAATAAATAGATAGATAAATAAATAGATAAATAGATATATAAACAGATAAATAGATAAATAGAGAAATAAATAAATAGATAAATAAATAAATAAATAAATAAATAAATAAATAGATAAATAAATAGATAAATAGATAGATAGATAGATAGATAGATAGATAGATAGATAGATAGATAGATAGATAGATAGATAGATAGATAGATAGATAGATAGATAGATAGATAGATAGATAGATAGATAGATAGATAGATAGATAGATAGATAGATAGATAGATAGATAGATAGATAGATAGATAGATAGATAGATAGATAGATAGATAGATAGATAGATAGATAGATAGATAGATAGATAGATAGATAGATAGATAGATAGATAGATAGATAGATAGATAGATAGATAGATAGATAGATAGATAGATAGATAGATGGATAGATAGATAAATAATAAATAAGCAAATAAATAATTAAATAGATAAATAAATAAATAGATGAATAAATAAATAGGTAAATAATTAAATAGGTAAATAGATAGATAAATAAATAAATAAATAGTTAAATATACAAATAAATAAATAAATAAATAGATAATTAAATGGATAGTTAAATAGATAAATAACTAGATAAATAGATAAGTAGATAGATAAATAAATAAATAAATAATAAATAAATAAATAAATAAATAAATAAACAAATAAATAAATAAATAAATTTTGTATTCTGCTTTCCAAACATGGAAGCAAGACAGTGTCCAGTACCATTCAAATGTTATTTAATGCAAATGTCGTGGATGAAGTCCACTTCCATGACCTACATATAACTGAAACTTTGAAAGTCGGTAGGTAGTACGTCAAATCGTGGCGAAAATAACTGTGTGTCATTACGAACAATTACCGTGAAGAAGGGGAAGCATCAATATAAAGAATCAATAAGAGTTACTTACGTGTACTAATTTACATCGAATAGCACGTAACGATATGTATCGATTGGGCGAGGCCCACGTTCCTAGTTTCACGCCGGTCACAACTTTTATACCTATCACCTCAACCATAAACCACCAACTCCAATTTGCAATTCATCAACAAAATGGTTGATGTCACAGATTTTTGGAATTTTATAACCCATATTTTTATAGGTATTTCCTCTCCTTTTTTTTATCCGCGAGTGAAAAGCAAAGTCTAGTGTCAACAATGGGGAAATGGGAGAGATTTTGATCAGATATACAGGGTGTAAAAAAAATTTGCGGACATACATTACACTACATAATGTTCAACTAAAATTAAGAAACATTTAATATTTGTACTAATTCGCAGTATTGCGAATTTTTCAGAGATTAAATAATTAAAATTTCGAATGATGTCGCAACTCTACAAACAGACTGGGTAACTTTCGGAGCTGTACTCTGGATTTATTTCGCTGGCATTATCACCTTCATTTCACTCAGACGCTAGTTAATCATTGCAGTTGATAAAGTGACGTAAAATAAACCAATTAAAAAGTCACAGTGGATTTAACATTTACTCTCGGTATACAATTAAGTTCACAGATTTCAGATCTTGTTCGTACCACACCCTGTATTTAAAGTAACTTTCCAAATTTAAAAAAAAAATCATAGCTTATATCATTCCAAGGCTAGCATAGGAAAATGATTTGTTACCAAAATTAAATCATATCTGTAAAAAAAAAAAAAAAAATTATCGAAATCCTTTCTCTAATTTATGAGAAAAATTGACATGTATCTCAGTTTTTTCACGAAATTTTTGTAAAAATATTTTATTATTTTTTTAAATAGAGTATTAAAATTTTAGGTTATGTTCATCAGAGTTTCTTTAATCTGTTTTAAAAATTGCAAATGGATAACTTTTAAAAGTTTTAAGATATAGACCAAAATATCGGACACAGTTTTATTTAACAGTTTATTTACACTTCCTGGTTACCTTAAGGCGATGCGGTATTGAAACATAAAATCTACAATTTTTAAGCTACAGGATTAACATTTTTACAGAATATGCATATTAATATCATAATCATACATTGTAAATTTCAATTTTTCCTCATGAACACTTAAAAAGAATAAACTTATTCTGTCGCTTTTGAAAAAAAAAATATTGTTTTTTTTTAAATCTAATTTTTTCTTAACGGTAACACTGCATTTTGTGCTATGGAGCATTAGTAATGGCCTATTCTAGTTTGTTCATTTGTAAAAAAAATTCTTTAATGTTCAAACATTAATAACAAAAGTAATCCTGCTTTACATATAATTCTCTAAAAAAATTTTTTTGAGGTAATTAAATTTAAAACTTTGATTACCACATAACCCGTGGATTAACACAATTTTTACCAAATTCATTTGTATATTTAATAAACTAATATTATGACAAAATTTTCGCGAAAATACTCCTCGTGATACTATACATTTTTTAGCACGAAAATAAAAAAGTGATAAAATTTGCCAAAATTCGAATATTTTCTGTAGCACATCGTTTCCAATCCCAATCTTCTGTGAATAGTTAATGTTTTATTTTAGTGAAACATCATTTAGCATAGGGTAAAGATTGGTAATATTGTGATGCTAAGAACGTTATGATACTTCTGTTTGAGAATTTTTTTTATAATTTTACTGAGCGAGAGAAGGGCCAGTTTTGTTTCAGAAACTCGTCCACAAACATTCCTTTAATACGTTGACGCAAAAAACCGATCTTCCTCTCGCTCAGTCAAATTGTAAAAAATTCCCAAAAAGAACTATCATAATATTAATAGTATTACAATATTACCAACCTTTACCCTATACAATGATTTAAAACTGTTTTGGGAAAGCCTATATAATTATGTGTCATTTGTGTTGCACCGTTTATTTTGTTGTTATTTAGGACCACGGGACAGAGTTTGCTGTTACTATTTATTGGTTCTTGCGCGTAGTTCCCCTCTACCCGCTCTCCCCGTTGCCCCTCCTTTCACTGTCATGTATATTTTCTGGTCCGTTTGGTTGAGTGAATGATAGCTTCATCGTCCATTACTAGAGTCAGATAAACGTTCTTAATTTAAAGACCAGACAAAGACTTAAAACTCTGTTAGACTTACTTCAAACTCCCCAGAAAGTCAAAGCTTGCTTTCTCCGTCTTACGCTAGTCAAACATATCTCTTACTCTCGAATGCAAATTGAAGCAATTAATACTAGAATTTCTAGAAGAGTGTATTGGCAGAAGGCATTAACACATTCCAAAGCGGTCTAGTCATTCGGGTATTTTGCCAACAGTTCGGACTTAAAAAAAAAGACGTATGGGTAGATTAGAAAAGCAAAAGCAATTCTCTACGTATCTCACAGGAAATATACCTTTATAATGTCCTTTCCCCATTATTTCTGTCTTGAATGTTGGTAGCAGGTAAACCCACCAATAAACTTCTACACTTAATCTAATTTGGAATTGCTGCCAAATGTTTGTTGACAATTTAGTCCCAGTTTAGAGCAGCAGATACCAAAATTTATGAATTGGAATATAGGTACGTTCTTTCATTAGACTTTCACGTATCTTCAGTTGTTTTTTTTTATAATTTTTTTTATTTATACTGCAATAAAACTATTTCGAGGTTCCCCAGCTATCCATCTCCGGTTACACTGTATACTAATGACCAAATGAATGAACGGATAGATATAAGGGAGGCAAAATATACTCTAAACGTACGAAACGATTCTTCTTTTTTCGGTGGTCTAGCGGTTGTCATTTTTTAGTCCCCCTTGAGGGGAGGGGCACTGGTTGGGGACTGCCCTCACACGTAGGCCGCTTGGGTTGGCTCGTTGTACCACCCGGAATGTAATGGTGTGTTTTCCTTAAGGCCCCTCGTGCCACAGATTCTCCTACAGGCCACCCCCTAACTCCCCCTACAGACTACAGAAACCTTTTACCTTTTTACATCGGAGCAAGCCTGAAATATGGGGAAAAACGGAGAGATAATGAAAGAAGGAAAGTGTAAATATGTAATTATGATGGCGATGAGTTCGAAGTCCAAGTTACCTAGTAATTCTGCCTGAGAGAACAATTTGTAACATTTCTGGGGTGACTTTAGCACAGGCTTCAATGATACGGTTCTTTAAATGTTCCACATTCTCAACTTTCTCTTCATATAGCCTACCAGGCTCTTTATATAGCCCCAAAAGAAAAAAAATCAAGGCATGTTAAATCTGGAGACCTGGGCGGTCATTCTACTGGTCCAAGCCGACCAATCCAATATCCAGGGAACTGTTTATCCAGTCTGCTGCAACATTTATATGGCTTAACCCACCAGAATGAAGAATGTTATAAGTTCTTTCCTCTATCGATAATGCCATCACGAAAATAAAGAAATTTGTTATAGGAAAGCTTCAAATAATCACAACAATGCATTGAAATTGTCAAGGTTAACCAAACAGTAAAGCAGAAAAAGTTAATTACCAGAAGTGCATAAAAATACCTTTTCCAAAGCCTCCTTAGTACTGTACCATGTTACAAAATATCTGTAGATGCAGCAACTATGTTTGTGTCATTATGACAGTTATCTTTAAATAACTTGAAAATAATTAGAGATATCTCAAAACGGATTGCACCAGTGTTTTTCTCAGAAAATTTCACATGATTCTGAGTATCTACATGACCTCCTTTCCATTTAAAATTTCAAAGTTGCATTCAAAATGGCGGCTTTTGAGATAGCTGAGGGCTAGAATCGAATGTGTCACTGGTAGAGCATTTGGTCTTATAAATACTGTAATATCTATAGTAATCTAAAATTAAGGATCTGGAAGATATTTATATGGTTCCAGACTTTTGATTCACCCTGTAGATTGATAGAGAGCTCTTTTTTTTTTTTCTAGTAATGTGAAGATCGGTGAAATTGACAGTCTAATGGTCTCTATGGTAACATTAAGAAGAAGAGAAAGAAGTAATCGATTCAGTTGTTAATGTTTTGCACTTATCCGTTAGTTAAAATTGTTGCTGGACGAATAGATTAGATATTGTGATGAGTAACCTCGTGGTTGCCTGGCAACAACTGTTAACTTCTTGTTCGAAAAGCAATAACACCTGTGAAGAGAAATAATTGCGTAATTATTTTATTTTTAACCAATTCTTCTACTCTCTTAAGATCTTATATTCAATGGGTAATGTAAAAGGAAAGGTAAGTGGTGGGGGGGAGGTCCATTACCCCTGAAGCGAAGTTGCTGGGGCGACAGTATTACAAAGACGGGAAGTGGCTTTGTATCTCGAGTGAGATGTACAAAAGAAATCTATCTGAACCGAAAGTTCAGGCTGTATGACATTTGAAGCCTGAGCGTTACAGACAACGGTTTTCGCAAGCATCCGTTATAACATTCGTTAATTGATGATTATCACATAACGCTGTTTAATAATTATCTGGTGTAATATTTTTAATAAGCTTCAGATCCTAGAAATGAAGCCACGAGGATATAATTTAAGATGTTACGCTGTTACCTTTCGGGTTAAGAGAGCACAGAACAGAAAAAAGAAATGTGTCAGTCTTCAATTGTTTCTTAAGACATTCTTTCAATTCGGACGTATTTTCTCTTCTCTCGTTGCTCTTCTCACCCACCTCCTGTATATTTCTTCTTTACTTTCTTTTTTGCGTCGTTTCTTTTTCCATCCCTTTCATTCTTTTTAAATGTCTTCCTTTATATTTTATTAATCACTTTTAATAATATATTTCTTCTTTTTTCATCTTGTTTTCTTCTTTTCTGCAATGCCTACTCTTTCTTCTCCTCTTCATTTTGTTTTATTTCCTATTTCTCCCTTTTCTAGTCTCTACCCATTTTCGCCTTACTTCTCTGTCCCAATATTCCTCCGTTTCATCTATATCCTTCCTTTACATCTTTCCTCACATTCTTCTTTTTTCCTTCCCTCTTCCTACCACGTTTCATTACTTCCCTCTTCCTATCTTCCTTTTCTATTTTATTCTTTTGTTCCCATTTCCTACTTTATTCCTTTTCTCTCTTTCCACTTTCATCTCTTTCTCCTCTCTTTCATCTCTGTCCTTCTTTCCTTTCTTCTTTTATCTCCCTTCCTTTTACCTTTGTTATCTGCTTTCTCTTTATTTTCTTTCCTTTCTCCTATCACTTTTCTTTGTTCTTTTCCTATTTTACTCTTCCTTTTTCTTCAATTTTCTTCTTCTTTTCTCTACCAAATTCACATTCTTTTCTCTTCCATCTTCTTGTTCTTCTTTACTTCTATCTTCCCCTTCTTTGTTTTCATTTTCCTCTTCTTTAATTCCAACTTCCTCTTCTTTGCTTTTATTTTCCACTTCTTCTTTACTTCTAAACTTCCTCTTCTTCTTTGCTGTTATCTTCCTCTTCCCTTTTCTCCTATCTTCCTCTTCCCTTTTCTCCTATCTTCCTCTTCCATTTTCTTCTATCTTCCTCTTTCCTTTTCTCCTATCTTCGTCTTCCTTTATCTTTTATCCTCCTCTTCCTTTTTCTTATATCTTTCTCTCCTTTTCTTCTCTCTTTCTATATTTCTCTTCTTCTTTTCTCCTATCTTCCTTTCCTTCTTTGCTCTTATCTTTCTCTTCCTTTTTCTTCTATTTTCCTTTTCTTCTTTGCTCCTATCTTCCTCTTCCTTTTTCTTTTATCATCTTCTTCGCCTTTATCTACCTCTTCTTTTTAATTCCATCTTCCTCTTATTTTATTCTATCTTCCTCTTCTTCTTTGTTCATATTTTCCTTTTCTTCTTCGCTTCTAACTTCCTCTTCTTTTTTTGCATGCACCTTTCTCTTTTTCTTTTCTTCTATCATTCTCCTCCAATTTGCTCCTATCTTTTTCACCTTTTTTATTCTATCTTTCTCCTATCTTCCTCTTCTTTTAATCCATCTTCCTCTTCTTTTTTATTCTATTTTTCTCTTTTTCTATTTTTCGTCTCTTTTTTCTATCTTCGTTTCCTTTCTCTATGTCCCTTCTCTATTTAATGTTCCTTTAATTTTTTCCGGCTTTCTTTCCGTCCTTCTTTCTCGTAATCTTCCTTCTCTTTGCTCTTGTCCTCATTTCTCCTTATTTAAATTCTCTTTCTCTTGCTCATTCCTTATTCTTTCCTCCACCTTCCCATATCTCCTTTCTTTCTACGTGCCTCTTTCTTTTCGTACTTTTTCTTTTATTATTCCTTACAATTTTTCTTCCCATTTCCTTCTTATCATTCATTCTTTCTGTCTTCCTTCCTCCCTCTCTTTTTAACGCTTTCCTAGTCACCGTTTTCTCATCCTGACATACTAGACACACATGATAGGACTCTAATAAAATATGGTCAGCACATCGCCTAGTATCCACACAACACAACCACGCCCTAAGCGAGATTCAAACTCAAGACTCGTAGTTCACACTCATTGCAGAGATGAACCCTTAACCTGTTGGTTACACCACTATTGTCCAAATAAAACCATGTAAGTGAGTGTGAGAGTTAAATGTTCTATATGACAACACAATACTTTCTCTAGACTTCGCACAATACAAAATAAAAAGCTGTTTCGGCTATAAACTGTTTTATAAAGAGTTCCAAGTCGTGGCAGGTTGAGTAACTTAACAATCGGAATGTTAAATCACTTGTATGTGCCTTTATGACAGATTCCTTTGCTCGGAAACCTTTCAGATGCCATAAAATTAATTGGTGTATCTTTTCACCTTATGTGCAGATGGTTGCATTGTGTGACGCATTACATCGTATGCGCGCGCACACACATTTCAGCAAACACTTTGCACTCCACCCCTATTTAATGCATCGCACACCACGCTCCAGCCAATAAAACCAACATTGCACTAATGCACGTTCAACTGTTGAGACATGAACCCGGGAATCGCACGGGTAAGGCCAACCTGGTCTCATTCCACGCCGTATTTCAAAAATAATCACGTGATATAATACTTGAAGAACATGTCTAAGAAATTGAAATTTGATTTTTTTGATTATTAGTGAACTACAGAAATGACGACGTATCGAAGGTTCTACCTACTTTCATTTTCCAAAGTAAAAAGGGGAAAACAAAATCAATTAACTCACTGTGATCAGAAAACCTTAAAAACTATTAAACGAGACATTGCCATAGCTAAAGTATTATTTTAAGAAGCGAAAAAGAAAATAATACATTTTCTTACTGATGGTGACTATAGGGATTCACGTTTCGAAGGTTCGCCCTACCTTCTCTTCAGGTTAACAAAAAGGTAATGGCATATTACTTGCAGGAGCCGTCATAAATTTCTGAATTCACTTGATTGATTTTTCGTAGTAAATATTTTATCATCAGCAATCAAATAAAAATAGAAACAAAAGTTAGAGGACATAACTTATTTTACAAAATTATAGGCCATTATTAACCAAATATGAATCGAAGAGGGAAGCTCCAAAAAGAGGTAGTATTACTAGCAACAGATTCTGTCAGCCTAATGGACAAAAAAGAATATTTAGAAGACATAAAACCGTTTTCGAGGTATTTATTATATTCTCCAAAGCTTGTAATGAGTTTTACGCCTTAAAAACAGTGTAAGTTGTTTTGCGATTAGAGTTTTAAAATCCCTAGCAAAACACTTCAATTGTCTTTTTTTCCTTACTTTATTGTTGATGGATTGTCTCAATTTCTTATGATATAAATAGGTATTTAGTTCCCATGGAGATCTCAGACGAAAAACAAAATTAATTAATTTTTACTTAGCGCAAGTCTACATACACAAACTTCATCATTCATATGTTTTGTTTCCATGGAGACTTGGGAAGAAAAACAAATGTACGTATTTCATGCTGTGTAATAACATTAGCAATATTGCAAGCTTAATACATTCTTATTTTTAATGAAGTATTATTATGTAGCCTTAACTTCGATAGAGTTAACGTTTATATGATAATTTTGTTACTGTTTAAGAACTAGTCTTGTTTGTTAATGTTCCTAGGATGTGGAAATAAGAAGAAGAACAAGGAAAGGAAAACAGCTCAAAGGGAGGGTAGTAAGATGACCAATACCATTAAGCATTCCTTTTCTTATCCTACAAAATAGGACTAACATGTAATCATTTATCAGTACAAAAATTATGATTGTTAAACAGTGGAACTTGGAAGATGATGTAATGGTATAGTACAATCGTGTTTCTTTCTGAAGATACATTTCAAAAGATTGGCAACATTTTGAAGGGAATATAAATGAACAGATTGGCTTTAACATCCGGTGTCCCTGACCAAAGCTTCCATTACGTTTTGTACACAAAGGTCGATGGTTTCCGTTAGCTGTATCGATAATTCATGCTTAAGAGATTCTTTGATATCCATTCTTTACTTTAGCTAGCAGAAAAGTAGGACATGAATGGTATAAAATTCGCAATTGCTAACGGAAAGCTTAATCTTTAAAAACTTCTTCCGTACAACAATGGATAATTGCATCAGAATTTTCATACCGAGCTACAAATTAATACGCCTTCCAAGTAGGAGATCTTGGTTCATATCCGAGCTAGATAAAACAGATTTTTTTTGGCGCATGTTACGAAAGATTTTCTAAATGTAGCCACGTTTCATTTGTCACAAGTCCAGAATTTTATAATGGGTAATAAGAACAAAACTGAAGTTATTTCTCTAGGTTAGTATGAGCATTTTCTATCACTATATACTCATAACTACTAGA
This sequence comes from Periplaneta americana, assembly GCF_040183065.1. Taxonomy (NCBI): domain Eukaryota; kingdom Metazoa; phylum Arthropoda; class Insecta; order Blattodea; family Blattidae; genus Periplaneta; species Periplaneta americana. The sequence goes on along the minus strand of NC_091122.1, from coordinate 25,843,545 downwards.
ACATACTAATTTTCGTATGAATAAAACATTCTACCCAAGCGAATATAGGCCTATGCTCATTTCAACAGCTTTATTGATCATTTAAAAGTTAGTATAAGCTGTATCTTCTTTGACTACATAGCACCATGATGCTCAATTTTTTTTATAGACTTTCACATGCTGTCAGTATACTGCAATGGCTTGTGTTTTGATTTTTTTTTGTACATTTTGATAATGGATAGATAAATAAATGACACGAAAGGGAGAGTGAATCAGAAAAGTGACATTAATGAAGCAGGAAAAAAGAAAATAATACTGGAAAACCGTCATTAACGACATATTGGACAGAGAATTCCAGGTATGTTAATAGTATTTTTTGTATTATGGAGAAGTTATTTATGTATAGGCTATATACTTTTAAAGTTACAAGTAATTATATTTTGCAATTCATATTTTACAAAATAATTAACAATACAATCAAACCTTAGAATTTGATAGTCATTAATATTTTTATAGGTAATGTTTTTTTATGTGGAAATAAAAATAAGAACAAGGAAAGGGAAACCGCTCGGAGGAGGGAAGTAAGATGACCAATACCATTAAGTTCACCTCACTTAACGTCACCGGATTATTTCTTGTGGGGTTATCTTAAAGATGGAGTTCATAAGAATCGACTACTGACAACCGACGATTTTAATAACAATATAATCACTTAAACCAATGGAATTAACAAGATACTGCTGCAGCGAACTGAGAGAAAAATGGAGGGACAGGTATGGATGTGTGTACAAGAAGAAGGAAGTCATTTTGAACATCTACTGTGAAGGTAAGCAATTTTCACAGAGATAATTTACATTTAGAAAGAAGTTGCACCTTCGTAGCTTTTACCAAACAGAAATAAAAAAAATTGTTTTGTATGAATCACCCTGTACATTAAGTTGTAGACCTGGCGCAAATTGACAAAACTATAACAACACCTTCGTCTTCAGAAATTATATTTGATTTCGCCTGGTTGCGATACCGTTTCTCCTGCTTTGTACTTACTCGTGTGAGGTCACACGGATGAAAAATTGATTAAACGTATTCGCCATGTTAATCCGAAGGCACACTGAGACTCAAACCCGCATCTCCTGTTAGGTTAGACAGGCGATTTTTCTAATGGAGTTCCAGGACGAAACCTTGCGGAAGGTAATTTCTCACTCACCCACATAAGGGCAACAAGTGAGAAATTGGTGCGTAGGAGAGGACGACGTTCAGTTGTTCAATTGAAAAAAAAAAATGAGCGGCTGTGTACTCCACAAATAATACGGGTTTGAGTCCAATCTGAGGGACAGAAACAAATACCTGAATATTAATATCAATTCAGAGAACTTATACCCTATTGCATGAATCTTAAGTTAGAGTACAGTGGGGTTCAGGTTAACTAAGATTATTTCCCACGAAGCTAAATATGATAGTGTTTTCAATGTTGCCAACTGTTGCCAGATATCACCAAAGCAAGTAAAACCACAATGTATTGAAACAACACTAATTATTGGTTACTTATTTATTAATTATTGATTGATCTAATAATAAAACCCTACTTTTGTCTGGGAACATGAAATTTATTGGTCTGAATGGACATTTTGTGATTCATGAGACCTGATCTAAAAATTTATTTTGTTTTGCCATATAAAATGATTGGTTACGATCTTCCAAAACCGAATACCACTTTAAAATGTATGCTGTTCCTTAATTTATTATTACTATATTATTTATTAATTTTAATATTATTAATTACATTCAAATTTCAAATAATTTTCGTTTCATAAACGTTGGTAGCATCTTCAAAGACAAGCGATGTTGTCAACATGACAGATAGAAAGTAACTAACAGTTGTAATATTTGTCAGTACCAGAATTCGAAGAGGTTTACAATATAGTCTACTAGTACAACACAAAGTTTTAGTATCAATTTCATGAAGGGTTGTTGAATGTCATGAATTCACCTACAGAATAGAAGGCGTGAGAAATTAGGTACTTCTTTAATTTGGTCCTAAATAATCTTATGTTTTGAGTTTCAGTTTTTTATATCCATAGGGAGGCTATTAAAAATTTTTACTGCTTTGACTCCTTTTTGATAGCACGATAGACTTGCCGATGGAGTATGAAATTCATTATTTGACGTGTATTTATGCTATGAACTATTGAATTAGTTACAAAGTTTTCACGATTACATACGAGGAAGATTTTATTAACGAAAAAATATACTGACAAGCCATGGGAATTATTTGTAGTTTTTTTGAAAATAGTCCTACTCGATTCCCTAGATTTGGCACCTACTATTATTCTAATTACTCTTTTTTCTAGTAGGAATATACTGTTACTATCTGTGGAATTTCTCGTTACCGAGTGGAAGTATGCAAAGTGTATTGTTTTTAAGGTATTGATATTAACTACCTTTTGCGTAGATCTAATAGCAAAACATGCTGAATTTAGTTTGGGGGTAATTTCTTTAATATGATTTTTTCCAATTGAACGCATTATCGATTTTTAAGCCAAGAAATTTGGTTGTTCTTGTTGTTTCTAATAGCGACTTATTGTTAATTATTGCGTTTGAAATTTGCGAGGTTGAATTTGGACAGATTTAAATTGTATTATGTTAGTTTTGTTACAATTTAATACTAGTTTATTGGCTGAGAACTAGTCATATATTTTGAAGAGAATTCCCTCTGTTGAAGATTGGAATGTGTTTGAGTTATTGGCTGTAATTATTATACTTGTGTAATCTGCAAATAATGTAGGATGACCTATATCTTTTATTAGGGGGGCAAGAACATTTATGAATACTAGAAAAAGTAGGGGACCTAATATTGATCCTTGAGGAATTCCGTTATTAATAGTTCCCCATGTCGAGGTAGATTTCATAGTTGTATTGATTTTGACTTTCTGTTATCTATCTATGAGATATGAGTGAAACCATTGGTGTGCAACGCCTTTAATTCTATAATAATAATTTAATTTATCTAGCAGGATTTTATGATTTATACAGTGAAATGCTTTGGATAAATCACAGAAAATCCTTCCAACTCGTAATTTTTTTTATTAACTGCCTCCAGAATTTTGTCAGTTAAACTAAATGTTGCATTTTCCGTGCCTTTATTTTTCCTAAATCCAAACTGTTCTGGGACTAAAATGTGTATCTTTCTAGATGATGATATAATCTTTCATACAATACTTTTTCAAAGATTTTGGAGACGACTGGTAGAACTTATCTTTCGTGATTAAAATGAAATTCAAATTTTATAGAAATTAAAAACAAAATAAATGTTACAATTTTATAAAATTTAAATAAAAATTCATGCCTGTTTCGTACTGGAAGAAAATATGAAAATATTATCATCAAATAAAAGATGGGTTGAAAACCATTTCCGTCCAATCCATGATGATAATGATGCCTGATGACTAACATTATATCAGTGATAATTTATTTATCGGTGATTTCAACTGCAGAACTGCAGATTTTGGAGACGACTGGTAGAACTTATCTTTCGTGATTAAAATGAAAGTCAAATTTCATAGAAATTAAAAACAAAATAAATGTTACAATTTTATAAAATTTAAATAAAAATTCATGCCTGTTTCCTACTGGAAGAAAATATGAAAATATTATCATCAAATAAAAGATGGGTTGAAAACCATTTCCGTCCAATCCATGATGATAATGATGCCTGATGACTAACATTATATCAGTGATAATTTATTTATCGGTGATTTCAACTGCAGAACAATTCGAAATTCAATTTAGGCGAGAATTTACCGACAAATGTTACCTCAGTTGCTATATAAGGGACATGTTCTTTTTTATGTCGTACTATGATAGGGACTCAGCTTTACTTGCCTCCCAGACGAAAACCATACATATATTTTATCACCGTTGGGCCAGTTAGAACCAGAGACAATCGGATATGATTTATATTTTTTTTACTGTTATAATCATGTGTTTTACATGTGATTTCACTTAGTAAACAAACTACGTGTTTCAAACAACATATATCGACTAAAATGTAACAAGCATATATAGGTAGAAGGTAACAGTATATTTTTTTGCTCTAATGGCCTACAATGCATTCTGTAACCCTTTCAAATACGTCAATAATGGAATAATAGTGTCATATATCTATAGTGCTTGAATTTTATGTTTCTTTAACAGCAAATACCGCTGTATCGTTTTATTAAGAACGCTGGAAACCTTTCAGAATAATATGAATTACGTCTAGACACCAAAAACAGGAGATCGTATTGAGTAATACACTTTTATGAGAATGGCTTCCCTTTCGTTTGATTGATAGCTGGAAATAGTGGTATCATATAAACTTCGAAATATTTCTGCGAGGTGGAGTATGTAATTGCTAGGGACTGCATACCTCAAGTATTTTTTATATTTTTTATGCCATGCCTCTTCTGGAAAGGATCCAAGTTGACGACCAAACCTGAGGCACCTTGGTTTCTAAGCAACAGAAACATCTGAAGGACGTAGTGATAAAAGTGGAAGAAATAAGAAAGGTATATGGATCAAATCAAACCAAATTTAAGAGATTAAATTGTATTGACAGATTATAGGGCACGCAAGAGTTAAGGCGTAGGTTTTGCGCTGTGTTGAAGTTAAAGTCGTGGGTTCAAATCGGTTCAAGGCCACAGATTTTTGTCCATGTCAATGTGATATACCGCGGTGTGTGTCTTTGTAGATACAGCGTGTAAAAAAATAAGTTAAAAAAAATTTTAGCTAAGAGTATGAAAACTCACAAACAAGAATAAGAAACTGTATAAAAAAAAAAAATTACAATTTTCTGCAAAATTGTTTGAGTTCTGTACTGTGCGACAAACGTAAAAATATCCAACGTTTTGAAACTACGAATTAGTTTCCATTATCAGAGAGAACAAGAAGGAGGTAATCTCTCTGTTTAACCTGTTACCTCGAGTTATTATCCAGCACTGATATGTAGTGTTAAAACCTAAAAATTTCGTAGCACATAAAGAATGACCCAACAAAAACGCCAGATTTAATAATGTGAATAAATGCAACAAAACAGATAACAGCGCCGCCAAACCAAAAAGACAATGGCGCAATGTCTTGTTATTGTTGGGTTGGCGGCACTACTATCTGTTTTTTGCTCCAATTATTCACATTTTGTTGGGACACCCTTCAGAACACTGTTATAGTAATCTTATTACTTAATGAGAAATTCGTAGACAAGTTAATTTGAGTCCACAGCTGTGGGGTAACGGTTAGCATATCTGACCGCGACACGAACAGACCCGGTTTCAAGTCCTGGTGGGGACAAGTTACCTGATTGTGGGTTTTTCCGGTGTTTTCCCTCAATGCATTAATGCTGGGTAACTTTGCTCTAGAGTATGCCATTAGGAAAGTCCAGGATAACAGACAGGGTTTGGAATTGAACGGGTTACATCAGCTGCTTGTCTATGCGGATGACGTGAATATGTTAGGAGAAAATCCACAAACGATTAGGGAAAACACGGAAATTTTGCTTGAAGCAAGTAAAGAGATAGGTTTGGAAGTAAATCCCGAAAAGACAAAGTATATGATTATGTCTCGTGACGAGAATATTGTACGAAATGGAAATATAAAAATTGGAAATTTATCTTTTGAAGAGGTGGAGAAGTTCAAATATCTTGGAGCAACAATAACAAATATAAATGATACTCGAGAGGATATTAAACGCAGAATAAATATGGGAAATGACTGTTATTATTCGATTGAGAAGCTTTTATCATCTAGTCTGCTGTCAAAAAATTTGAAAGTTAGAATTTATAAAACAGTTATATTACCGGTTGTTCTGTATGGCTGTGAAACTTTGACTCTCACTTTGAGAAAGGAACATAGGTTAAGAGTGTTTGAGAATAAAGTGCTTAGGAAAATATTTGGGGCTAAGAGGGATGGAGTTACAGGAGAATGGAGAAAGTTACACAACACAGAACTGCACGCATTGTATTCTTCACCTGACATAATTAGGAACATTAAATCCAGACTTTTGAGATGGGCAGGGCATGTAGCACGTATGGACGAATCCAGAAATGCAATTAGAGTGTCAGTTGGGAGGCCGGAGGGAAAAAGACCTTTGAGGAGGCCGAGACGTAGATGGGAAGATAATATTAAAATGGATTTGAGGGAGGTGAGATATGATGATAGAGATTGGATTAATCTTGCTCAGGATAGGGACCAATGGCGGGCTTATGTGAGGGCGGCAATGAATCTCCGGGTTCCTTAAAAGCCAGTAAGTAAGTAAGTAATTTGTTTTGTTTTCATAGATAGGATTCTTACTGAAATGTTAAATATTGGTCCTAGACCCAAAAAAAAAAAAACATAAGGTGTAGGTTACAGCTTTATTCCTACAAATTTTCGAAATCGCCCACTAAACCGCCACTGTGGAAAGGCGCAGTTTCCAGTAGTAGAAGATGAAAGGGAAGAACAGTAAAATTGTCTAACATTTAAATTATTTTCTCACTGTTGTATAGGCTACTTTTTACAGATTGAAAATAGCCCCGTTTATAGCTGAATTACAGTTCGGAATATTATTATTCCATTCTTGGATAAACTCCGTCACAGATGAGGGGGAAGAAAAGAAACAGGGCGGTTGTGTCGGAAGGGGGGTGAGGGGGAAGAAACAACAGATTTATATCATGTCCAGCGCACATTTATCAAAATAATAAAACCGTTCTACCCTTCTCAAATAATATAATCCAATAGGACAAAGTATAGGATATATATATTTTTTTCTTTTATTTGTTATTTGTCACAGTGCACAATCAATATGTACATTGTGAAAATGAATAAGTTATATGCATAGCGGGATGTTCAGGATCTAGAGGGAGGAGGAAGAAGGGGGGAGGAGAGTTACACTCCCACTGTATCCATAGCAATAATAACAATAATAATATGTGTACAATATCGTGACCAATGTTATGTATTGGTGACTGTCGTTGACAGCGGACGAATCCAGACTTATATAGATGAGTAATAGTTTGTTTATCTGGAGGACGAAAAATCGATTTCTCCCAACCTATACATACACACAGAAAAGAGACAGAAATGTGGAAAAAAAAAAAAAAGCTTGGCGTGAACAAAAGAACGAGAGGTAGCAGAATACTACGTGAATATTTATTACACAAATAAAGAGTGTCTGCGTACACACCATTGAGATCCCTACACGGAGAGCAGGTAGGTAGAGATACCCGATTTTAATAATAATAATAATAATAATAATAATAATAATAATAATAATAATAATAATGAAGATGTTTTATTTTCGCTGGCAGAGTTAAGGCCGTAAGGCTTCTCTTCCACTCAACCAGCCTTATTCAATACAATACATATTTAAATTACGAATATTTACACTACACTTAAAAGGTTCTCCAGCAATATTCTTCAGTTAAGTTTTAACGACTAGTAGACTGCATATTTATTTAAATTTAGATAAACCTATAAGGTAAAGTAGTAACTTAATTTATGAGTTAATTTAATTCAATCAATTATAATTAATTTGAGATTTCAGATAGCTAGCAAAATGATGAAAATTAATTTAATATAAGCTTACTAGAACTATGTTACAGGGAGGAAAAAAAAATATATATATATATAAATCTAAAATATATTTCTATAATGAGAATATTAATGTAATTGCCATTAGAGGTTTTGTAAATCTATTTAGAGAAATTAATGATAATAATAAGAATGGACAGATGTTAGTTTCATTATATGTAATAAATATTAATCAGCAATTAATTTGTTAAGTAAGAACTTATGTAATTAATCTCTTATTGAAGAATCGACAGTACAGTGTTGCTAAAAAAATATGGACTTATCCTATAGATTTTGGTAGAAACAGACGTGTTCAGTAACTCTGGTGTCGAAAAAGTGGTTTTCGACAAGCCTATGTAACCTAAAGCGATTTCTCCTGCACTATTCGACGGATTTTATTCAAATTTATTATCTACTAGTTAGGCCTATTTTATCTGGGAAATGATGTAATTCATATGATATGTTTTAATTTAAAATTAATATGTCTTTATTTCAAAAAAAGAACACACACACTGGATATGTATGTATCTGGGAATATCAAACGATTTTCTCTGTTTTTTTTTTTTCATTACTGGTACGTAGAATTATTTCATTTTAAAATAATATTTATAGTCTATGTTAACAGCTATTAATACAATCGAAATAATTTTGAATTGTATTCTCATAGTTATGAAATAAAAGGTATGAAATTCTTTAAGATTGTTTGAACCAAAATGTAACATTGCTACAGTATTTAATCATAGTAGTAATTTAGGTCCAAGAATAAGTATATAATAAATTTATATTTAAATATCCTAATCTTGTGAATTCTAATAGTTCTAGTATTCAATTTAAAAAGTTATGTATGGATTTTATAAATAATGAAAAATTGTAAATTGAAATTTATATATTCTTATTGCATAGTAGACATAAGACAAATTGTATTATATACTTCTTAATTTCAATTCAGGAATCCGCCCCTGAGCACGAGTTCTACTCTTTCACGGGTGAGCTAAAGTTTTTTTCTGTTTATATTATATTCTATGTTACAATTATTAGCAAAATAAATAAATATAATAAGTAAAATAAATATGCAATTAAAATGTGGCCCCCATTTCACTTCACTCATTAACAATCTTTTCAAAGCTTTGTACAGACCCGGAAACAAAACTTGGGTCACCTGAATTTTTCAAGTTCCAGTTATAACATCCAGATAGCCGAAATTTTGTTTCTAGGTCTTTACAACAAGAAAAAAGTTTTGAGAAATAGTTTAAATCTTTCCTAGACGTGGACTAATTCTCTCAAATTATCTGCAGTAATGTCACGAGAGGTCTGAGATTTGCCGATAAAACCACGAGCGAAGAGAATGACATATATTACGACTATTTCGTGAATAAAATAAAAATGTAAATAATATAGCCCTATAATTGGATTACAAAATGTTAATAATTGTATATTTACGAATACTTAATCTATTCAGACATTGTGAACTTGAAATAGATGAATAACGATTATTTCAATAAAGAAATTCGATGTTATTATTCAGTAATGCCAATTGCGAAAAGCGAAATACAGGTTTAACAATGTTAATTACATCTACTGCACTTTTCTCTTATTATATAACATAAATACATATTCATTTCTGTTGAAATCATAATTTAATTTAAATTTTTATAATATAATTACAGTAACCTGATTAATACATTAATTAAATGAAGAATTGTTGAAAACGCAGTCATCAAATCTGAATGAAGGAGTGTAATTTTCTTCAGATAGCCTACAATGGACGTGGAATTAGAACATGAAGATGTAGATGTGGAAGTAGAATTTCGTGCTTTATTTACATTGCACACTACACCGAGAACTAAGAACTATGTAATATGTGTGGAGACAGCTATATGTCACTGTAGTGCGTAACAGGACAAAAGCTGATCTACACAGTTCAATTTTCCATGCGCGAATACTTGCAATCTGGGAAGAATATTGATATAATCAAGTTTAAAACGTACGTTCAATCCTAGATCATATCTGTACTAATAATAAATCTGAAGCCGAAATTTTTCTGGTAATTTTCGATTTTCCAAAAATAATTGGTCCTAACATATATAATTAACCACCCTGAAACTGAAAATCGCTTTTTTGAAATTTTTGTTTGTATGTCTGTCTGTCTGTCTGTATGTTTGTTTGTTTGTTACCTTTTCACGCGATAATGGCTGAACGGATTTCGATGAAAATTGGAATATAAATTAAGTTCGTTGTAACTTAGATTTTAGGCTATATGGCATTCAAAATACATTATTTAAAAGGGGGTTATAAGGGGGCCTGAATTAAATAAATCGAAATATCTCGCTTATTATTGATTTTTGTGAAAAATGTTACATAACAAATGGTTCTTTAAAAATAATTTGCGATAAGTTTTATTCCTTGAAAAATTTTGATAGGACTGATATTTAATGAGATAAATGAGTTTTAAAATTAAAATAACTGCCATCTAAGGCCGTGTAATGAATTAAGAAACAAATGACTTCGTCTATAAGGGGGCCTTGGACAGCAACAATCGAAAGCTATGAAAGATAGCCTACAGAGAATTTTTCTGTGTTTGTACGAAGTAATATCGGAAGCTAAATTAACCGATTTGTATAATTAATTATTATTTCACCATTGGAAAGTGTAGTTTCTCTAGATGGACATAATGCTATAATGTTATTACAGTAACTTCTGGTATAATATAATATAATATAATATAATATAATATAATATAATATAATATAATATGTAATATAATATAATATAAGTTATTTGAAGGGTGCAGAACCATAGTGGTCCAAGCGCCATTTACTGAATACGTAGAAAACAAGGGTTAAAATTAAGTTATTACCATAATTCAATGGAAACCTATAACAAGTAAAATAAAATACACACATTAAATCTAAATGATATCAATCTTCATTAAGCTATGGTTGCATGTAATAAAAATTAAGAAACATGTTAAAGGAATTGTCATTGCACGAAATGAGTGTCTCTGGACCAAAATCATCGCATTTTAATTATTTGGATGCAATTTAAATTAAGTAGCATATTAAACTAACTTATTTATTCTTCTATCAAAGACGAATGTTCCCTGGACCCAATGTTCTATTTTAATTATGTAATTACTTTATGATTATTTCTAATAAGTGCAACGGAGCGCCGGTACGGCTAGTTTATATATATATATATATATATATATATATATATATAATTATGGTCTAGGGTTCAATTAAGATGCATAAAGATTTTGCGTCTACATTGTGCGCCGTTTTAAACGTCGTCTTCAGTGCAACTCAATTTCAAAACACATACACTCTTTGACTCTACACTACGAACGCACCCACACAGGAAACAAGAGGCGCCAAGACCAACAACGACCAGTTCCGAAGATGACCGAAAATAGGTCGAAACATGTTAACAAGGTACGTTAAAATTTAACACAAGAAGGTACTTATCATACATATTCCGAAGGTAAAGAAGTTGTAAAGGTAATCAGAAAATTAAAGATCTCTCGGGCTTACGTGCGGAGTTCTGCCCCCTCTCAATATTTCAAAGAGATGGCGCGTATGGTTACGAATTCTTTATTTTCCAGTAACCTCCTCAATTTTAGACTATGAATTATTCGTCAGAATCTAACAAAAAAACACAAAAATTCCCTATCTTTCTCTTGCTGAATTCCCTCGCTCAAATACTGAATAAATGTCAGCCATTGGGTCCGTGTTATTTCTAGATTCTCGCAAAAGCAAATCGAAAAATGATTGTGGCAATGTATGAAAACAGGCCCTGTAGAAATGGTAAAGTACATTAACTGGCCTAGTAAACGCTTTCGCTTACCAGTTCTTGAAACACCGTCCTTGTTTCCTACCCTCCCTCCCCTGGTAGCCCTCCACCCCTTGTTAATCTTTATAGGTAATTCGATTAGATTTTCGTTATGTAGAGGGATGAAGAGAAAAGAGGGTGGAAGGGGGTGGGTAGGGAAGTGAATGTATGGCTCATCAATTTTTCAGACCATGCATGCACACTTGGCAAACCTTCACATACACAAGTACACACACATACATATGTATTCGATTCGATAACCGTTAATAAAGGAACAGACCACAGTACAAAGCAATGGAATACCGTATGTTTCTATTTTAAATTCATTCGTACCAAACATTTTATCCACCTTTTCTTCCCATCCATCAATCAGCTACTTTTTCAAGAGTGTGTAACTTCACTGCCTAATCTCTTTTTATCCAAGATTTTAATATTTGTAAATTGAATGATAGTCTGTAAAGCTCAATTGATGAATTGTTTATATAAGTTGAATTAATCTACTTGATAGTAATTGCACAAATTTGTATAGCTTAATGAAAGTATGCTTGTAAATTGAATTAATCTTTTTACTTTGTTTTGTATTGTATATAATTCAAGTAAGACTCGAGCTATAATTATTGGACATAAGCGTTAGTTAACTCCCTTAATAACAGTAATCTTTCAGTTGTTACCCTTAACAACACGCTAATCCCTTATTCATCTGTCGTAAAAAATCTTGGCTTCTTTTTTGATAATAATCTAAATTGGAATTTTCAAGTTAAAGAAGTGATAAAAAAAATCTGTTCCTCCATTCACTGTTTGAGTCGCTTGAGAAACTTCTTGCCCCAGCAACTAAAACTTACCCTAGTACAAACCCTAGTAATGTCGCACTTCGATTATTGTGACGTTTTGTTAAGTGACCTAAGTTCTGAACTGTCAGTCAAGTTACAGCGAGCTCAGAATATGTGCGTCAGATACGTGTTCAACATCCGACGATATGATCACATATCACCGCCCTTCGCAAGTCTTTCGTGGCTCCGACTTAAAGGACGCAGAACTTTACACTCTTTGTCTTTACTCTTTCGAATTCTGCACACCTCAACACCAAATTACCTTTCGTCTCGTTTCTCTTATCTACACTCTAACCACGACGTAAATACCAGATCACTTATCTGTGGCACGCTAAGTATACCTCTTCATAGAACATCTTGTTATTCATCATCTTTTACAGTATCCACCTCGCGTCAATGGAATTCCTTGTCACAAAGTATTAGGGGCTGCAAGACAATAAACACCTTTAAAAACAGCTTAAAAGATAACCTTCTTAGCATTTCACTCCAATCATACTGATTTAAACTACCACAGACTACATTGTTACTTCTTTCTTTAGACATCATCCTGACAGTGCTGTATTTTCAAAATTGTCTCATAATAATCTCTTTCTATTATCTAATATTATTTGAAATATATTAACATTCTATGTATTTTAGCTTAATTCTGCTACACAGTTTATTTCAGTGTTTAATTAATAGTCCATGGTATTTTGTTGTTTAATTCGTAAATAACTCTTGTATACATGTAACTCTCATCTAAATCAAATTGTTGAATTCTTTTTAAGTTCATGCATATGTATATACATTTTTTTGCTGGTTGAGTGGAAGAGAAGGCCTTACGGCCTTAACTCTGCCACCTAAAATAAATAAATAATAATAATAATAATAATAATAATAATAATAATAATAATAATTATTATTATTATTATTATTATTATTATAAAATATAGCTTATATCTCGCAATGTATCATTCTCAACTACTTTATTGTTGTTTATGTATAAATATCCAACCTTTTCACTTATTTTCTTAGATCTATTATAGAATATGTATGAAAACTTCGCTATTTATTTCACTTAATTATTTTAGTTGTTACTTATCCTATGACTTAGTCATCTTCATTGTACTTTATATCTAATAACCTGCTTTACAGGTCACTTCGATAATTTTCCACTGTAGTTCAAATATTTCGCCTTGTGTAAAACTTAATTATTTTTTACTTAGCCTAAATTTTAAACACCCTATCTTATATGTTATTAATTTATATTTCAGTGTTGTTTTTGTCTAAATATCTGTATTTGTACTATTTATTTCTGTAGGCTACATCTCATCTTGTACCTTAGTTCGTTTTTATTCCAGTTTATATCCAATGCCTCGCCTAGTATCTTATTAATTAATTTTTTTTTTCCATTCATAAATATCTCAATTGTAGCTATCTTTCCTTCTTACAATGTCCTTAATGTCTAAATATCTCACGTCGAATCTAACTTCTTTAAATTTCAATATTTCTTATGTATGTATTTCTCTTCAAGTCTTACTACTTAGTGATTCTGTTCTAAATTGTAGATCAGTTCTAATAAAATTCAATTCAATGCTAATTCATAATTGAAAGCAGATTAAGTGAATGTGTTTAGTGTTTTCTAGTAACATATCACCACCTACTTTGTATTTAAAATGAAATTAATTCTAATGTAATTCAAAAATAATTTATGTCGCGTTAACACGTATCAAGTAGGTCTATAAATTCTTGTTTCATGACCATATTGACAATATAAGGTTTTATGAAAATTTCATAAATATTGTTCTTTCTGTCATGTTTTAGGAATAATAATCTATAACTGTATTACTTAACAGTTTTAGCGGACAGCCCAAAGACCTTTTTTCCTCGTGGATGGTAATGTAGCATTTGGAAAGGTATTTTTTTAGATGTAGGGTAATTTTAAGAACAACGAGTGTTTAATTCTATCTCGTGTCCCTTTTTTCATGTCATGATTTTAATACAAATAAGTTATTTCTATCCAGATTCTTCATTACGAAATTAAAACGATTTTTTAAATTCATTATTTTACGACGCTTTATCAACTGCTATGATTATCTAGCTTCTGAATGAGATGAATGCCAGCGAAATAAGTCCAGGGTTCAGCATTGAAAGTTACCCAGCATTTGCTATTAATGGGTTGAGGGAAAACACCGGAAAAACCTCAACCTGGTAACTTGTCCCAACCTGGATTAGCATTTCCTGTGCATCTGACACGAGTTACACCGCCATGAATTGATCCCCATTAACTTTTTTTTTATATAGAAACAGGACATACAATGACTATTTCGTTTATATACGTCATTCCATTTTCAACCAATGAAGCGTAATGAAATTCTGAATTCCAACCAATCACAGTCACACTTTGCGATAATTTTTGCAGCTAGATTTATCGCTATCAATTTATCGCATGGTCGTTCTTTTGTTTAGTCGTTGTCGCCAACTGTTTCCCCGTAAATTGATGATCATGTATACATTAAGATGCAACTACACGGTTAAACTTTTCTTTCAACTTTTAATCAATGAATGCAAGATTGATATTTAATATTAATTAATATACTTACGCAGTGAAGACGACGTTCAAAACGACGCACCATGTAGACACAAAATCTTCATGCATCTTAATTGAATGTACCTTTTAAACTCGATTCTTTCAATATTCTTCCCAGATTGCACGCATACGCGATTGGAATATTGAACTGTGTCGATGCAGCTTTAGTTCCGTTACACACTACAACGAGAATGCGTTTGTCAAGCTATAAAAAATGCTTTCCTGTAGCACGAGTTACGGTCGAAATAAGGCTCAACTGACATTGGTCCTGCTCCCACAGATAACTTAACCTATAATTGTAGCCTATAAAATTAGTTTTTTGTGGATGAAATTAAACGATTAATAGAAAGTCAGATGTTCAAATTTATGTAACATCATCGCATATCAAACCCAAAGACCTTGCATAATAATAAGGTCTTTGATCAAACTGCCTTCCGTATGGCGTAATAAAATTCGTGTTTTAATTAGGCCTATCTATACAGAGATGGCTTCACTGTGTAGCAACATGTCTCGCTGTGAATACATAAGCATTGGTATACCTATAGCTGTCCCCACTGTTACTGTTAAATTAAATTATGATTTCAGCAGATAATGAAAATGTATTTATGTTATAATAATAAGAGAAAAGTGCAGTACATGTAATTAACATTGTTAAACCTGTATTTCGCTTTTAGCAATTGGCATTACTGAATAATAACATCGAATTTCTTTATTGCAGTAATCGATATTAATCTACGAGTATTTCAACTTCACAATGTCTGAATAGGTTAAGTATTCGTTAATGTAGAATTATTAACATTTTGTGTTCGAATTTTAGGGATATATAATTTACATTTTTATTTTATTCACGAAATAGTCCTAATAAATGTCACTCGATAAATCTCAGACCTCTCGTGACATTACTACGAATAATAATAAACTAAAAACTATACATTTCGTACGAATCTCTCTATAAAATGTACCTCTATTGACATTTTCATCTTATAATATCCTTTCTTTATTTGTAGCTTCCTATGCTACTTTCCCTTACACGTAATGAAACCTTTATTTGAAGAATTAAAATAGCTTTAAAATGGGACCGTAGCAAACACAACATTACAACGCCAGTACAATAAAGAGTAGAATTTATTCTTCTACCGAGAGGGTAGAATTGAAGCAATAACACAATATTGCAGAAATGTTAATTCAGTTGAAACTACCATCCCTTTTTGTGAAATCCATAATTGTATTATTGAATATTTACTAGTTACCAACTTTATAAAAATGTCACATAAAATATATTGACTACATAAGAGAGGGCATTTCAAACTAACAATACTTTATAATGATTGTCACTTGTTTCGTGCGTGCGTGTTCCAGAAAACAGGAACGCTGCCATGTTTATGGTGGCAATTCTCTAAAAATGGACACCCCGCATATATATAAATATTAAAAGTGCATTATAAGTCAACCACCCACCCAACCCCTTTTAATACAAACATTTATTTTATTGCTAGTATTTGTTATATGTTATAAAATGGCGCACGTGTGATTATGAATGTAACTAAAATGGCGACACTATTACACCGACCTTGCGTATTGTTTTCTAATATATTTAAACTGTGTAATGCTTATAAAATATTGGAAAGAATATGATTTAATTTAGTTCAAAATTAAACATTTTGTTTCGTTTGTTATGAAATATATAAAGTCATAGTGTAACATATAATATATTATTTGTGTATTAATTTTACAAAGCGATAAAAAGACAAAAATAAAAGCGAATATTTAATCGGAAGGGAGATCAAGTGGAAAGAGAGAAAAAAAGATAGGTTAAACATTAAGACAAACGAAAACATGGGCGAGAGAATAAAATGAGGTAAGAAAAAGAAAGTATGACGAAAAAACGAAGGAAGAAAAGGGATAAGAAGAAATTAAGGATAAAAAGGAAAGAAGAACGAAGAAAGCTGGAAAATAGAGAGAAATAAAAAGAAGAATTAATAGAAAGAAAGGAAAAATGTGATAGAGAGAAAAAGAGAGACGAGAAGATAAAAATCTAGACGAAAGAAAAAATGAAAGAAAACAAAAGAAGAAATGGAGGCGAGAGAAAAATGAAGAAAGCAAGAGAAAGAAGAAATGACGAAGAAACGAAGGAAGAAAAGGGATAAGAAGAAAATAACTACGAAAAAGAAAGCAGAAATAAGAAAATTAGATAAAAAGAGAGAAATAAAAGAGAGCATTTAATAGACAGGAAAAAGTATCAACGAGAAAAAGAGAGAAGAAATGAAAAAGATTGAAGCGAAAGAGAAAATGAAATAAAACAAAAGAAGAAATGGACGAGAGAAAAAATTAAGTAAAAAATGAAAGAAAAAATTACTAAAGAACGAAGGAAAAAAGGATAAGAAGGAACTAAGGACGAAAAGGAAAAAAACGAAAGAAATAGGAATGAGATATAGCCTAAATAAGAATAAATAAATATCGAGAAAGCGTGAAAGAAAGCAGGGGGAAAGGAACGTAAAAAAAATAAGAATGGATAGCTGCAAACACAAAGAAAGAAAAATTACAAAACAAAAACAAAAAAAGGTATAATAACGAAAAATAGCCACACAAACAGAAAATATTAACGGAAGAAAGGAAAGAAAAAAACTTACTAAAAGTAAATGTAAGAAGGAATGTAAAAAATACGAAAGAAAGAATGGAAGAACAGACGAAAGAAGAGATAAGAGAAAAATAAGCGAACTTATACAGAAAGGAAGATAATTGAAATGAGAAAGAAAGAAAGAAAGAAAGAAAGAAAGAAAGAAAGAAAGAAAGAAAATAAATCCTCGAATTTCATCTACTCGTTTTGGTACAGACGATGCTGCCATCTGCAGAAGAAGAGCTGCTGGTTTATTAACAAACAAAAGAAGAGAGAAACAATCGCTTGTAATATGAAAGTACTGTAATTTAAAACATATTGACTTATTGAGAATAGCGTGTGTGGTAGAAAACGTTTTGTAGTCTCAAGGTCTTGGGAGATAAGAGGTTTCCTGATTAGCCGTTGATAGGCTATCCTTGGAAGGACATTCGAGAGGTCGAAGCACTCCTCTGTTCAAACTAAACGACATCTCTCCACCTTTTACCGTGTTCAACCTTCAAACAAGCAATTCCTAACCTCTCTTGGATGCGGCGCCTACCGCAAAGTAAACACAACAAACCAAATCCAAGTTGTTAGGACTTGTTTTTAGAGGGAAGGGAGTTTTTCGAACCGTTATGTTAAGTGATGTATTTCGCTTATCAACGCTCTATTATGTGCAGTACCTGGTCGTTACTACGAATGTACGAAAGCTGGACTTAAGACTGAAAAATACGTTACAAAAGATTATCAGTGCCTATGACAAAAATAGTAGTAGCAATTCCCAAACAAAACACTTTCTGAAAATTAGTACGACGCATTTCATAGGTATGAATTGGGCTTTGACGGTGATTAGAAACAGAAATAGATTTTTTGTACGATCGTGTTTTTTGTTGTATTTACAGCTATTTTTGTTAGGCCTTGAAAGTTAGAATTCCCACTAAGAAACTTGTTGCTAGGGAAACCATTCTTCATAACATAAAGCTATACTGAAATAGACCCATTACAGTACACTTATTGTTACTTAGTTACCATTACAGTGCAGTTTTGCGGGGGCTTTGGAATTATATTGCTCTATACGAGGTTTCCACGTTAAGAAAAAAGCATTGGTTTTATAGGCCTTGCCTAATACATTGTACATACAAGCTATGTGGTAGGTAGGTGTTTCCATGGCAACTGGTCATTTGATGGAATAGCCTCATATGCCCAATGTTTTTTTTCTTAACGTGAAATCCTCTACAAATGTTCAATGTAAAATATAGCCTATTGTATTTGCAATTTTAAAAAATATGATCGTGCAATGTTTTACAATAGGCCTACACGTTCGTAAAGTGCATTACAAAATCTAGGAAATTGAAAAACCCGCTCTGTTAGTTTTTCAAAAATTTTCCTCGATTTTGTAAAAAAGACTTTCTAACCGACCCAATTATCTCCTGACTTAGTTGCCTCATGAGTGATGCCTTATTGGTGTCATATATGAGGTCACCTACCTTCGGACAGTTGACTAAACAACAACAACAATCACCTTGTTGCAGTTTATACAAAATTTAACTATAATGTCGTTGTCAACCCTCCCCCCCCCCCAAATAAAACCTACAATAATGGCGCAACAATCTCAATTTCGAAATAAGCTTTACCATTAGCGACGCATGGAAATGGCTGTGATGGGGTATATGCTACTACTGCTTCAAGTAATAATAATAATAATAATAATAATAATAATAATACTAAATGGCTTTTAAGGAACCCGGAGGTTCATTGCCGCCCTCACATAAGCCCGCCATTGATCCCTATCCTGAGCAAGATTAATCCATTCTCTATCATCATATCCCACATCCCTCAAATCCATTTTAATATTATCTTCCCATCTACGTCTAGGCCTCCCTAAAGGTCTTTTTCCCTCCGGCCTCCCAACTAACATTCTATATGAATTTATGGATTCGCCCATACGTGCTATATGCCCTGCCCATCTCAAACGTCTGGATTTAATGTTCCTAATTATGTCAGATTAAGAATACAATGCGTGCAGTTCTGTGTTGTGTAACTTTCTCCATTCTCCTGTAACTTCATCCCTCTTAGCCCCAAATATTTTCCTAAGCACCTTATTCTCGACCTATGTTCCTCTCTCAAAGTGAGAGTCCAAGTTTCACAACCATACAGAACAACCGGTAATATAACTGTTTTATAAATTCTAACTTTAAGATTTTTTGACAGCAGACTGGATGATAGAAGCTTCTCAACCGAATAATAACAGGCATTTCCCATATTTATTCTGCGTTTAATTTCCTCCCGAGTATCATTTATATTTGTTACCGTTGCTCCCAGATATTTGAACTTCTCCACCTCTTCAAAAGATAAATTTCCCTAATAATAATAATAATAATAATAATATTAATAATAATAATAATAATAATAATAATAATAATAATAATAATAATAATAATAATAATAATAATAAATCTTAGTCTGTGCATAGCTTACTATGAAAAATATTTAATACAGTACAAACGTAAGATAAGCGAATTTTGTTACAAATAGTGTAGCTGGCGTTGTGTAGAAAAGGAAAAAAACAAATCCTAGAGAATAATATTAAAATATTTGTCATATCAATGGCCACGAAATATTCACAAGACTCTATACAGTTTCCTCATAAGATTAGGCAGTGAGAGGGGGATGTGGTGAAGGAAGCAAAGAAGAGAAAGACTTCCCCACCACTGCCTCAACCATTCAAAGCTACGTACAGATGGCGTGCGTGTGTGTGTATACATGCGTACACACACAACGTATGTATACACACACATACTGCAGCCATCACCTTCATCGAACCAAGTATTGACGCGTTCTACTGAAAGTGTATACAATGTCCAACCTCCAATCCATTTCTATTCATTAGAAGGCGTGAGCAATTGTCACAAATATATGTCTCCAACCACCCGATTCTTATTAAGTACCGGACCGGCACACTTGGTACAAATTACAGCGTTCCTTGGACACCTCCTCAAATTGCTCTATTTAGATATATTCAAGCAAAGACAGGTAAACACAAAGGCAAGTCGCTTAAGATGTTTATATTCCAAAGTAGTAGGTACGTAGGACACTTAACACCTGTGGTTTGTCTTTTTTTTTTTTTTACTTCTGTCAGGATTTATGTACGTAGGCCTTACATACTTGGTAGGCCCAATTGTATTTTTTTACTGATATGTAAGATATGGAAACAATGGAGCAATAGTGTAATGACAATAAATATAACCGTCAGTTAACGACTGATGAAAATAATAATAATAACAATAATAATAATAATAATAATAATAATAATAATAATAATAATAATAATAAATAATAATAATAATACTTACTTACTTACAAATGGCTCCAGTCTCTATCATCATACCCCACCTCCCTCAAATCCATTTTAATATTATCCTCCCATCTACGTCTCGGCCTCCCTAAAGGTCTTTTTCCCTCCGGTCTCCCAACTAACACTCTATATGCATTTCTGGATTCGCCCATACGTGCTACATGCCCTGCCCATCTCAAACGTCTGGATTTAATATTCCTAATTGTGTCAGGTGAAGAATACAATGCGTGCAGTTCTGTGTTGTGTAACTTTCTCCATTCTCCTGTAACTTCATCTCGCTTAGCCCCAAATATTTTCCTAAGCACCTTATTCTCAAACACCCTTAACCTATGTTCCTCTCTCAGAGTGAGAGTCCAAGTTTCACAACCATACAAAACAACCGGTAATATAACTGTTTTATAAATTCTAACTTTCAGATTTTTTGACAGCAGACTGGATGGTAACAGGCATTTCCCATATTTATTCTGCGTTTAATTTCCTCCCGAGTGTCATTTATATTTGTTACTGTTGCTACAAGATATTTGAATTTTTCCATCTCTTCGAAGGATAAATCTCCAATTTTTATAGTTCCATTTCGTACAGTATTCTGGTCACGTGACATAATCATATACTTTGTCTTTTTGGGATTTACTTCCAACCCTATCGCTTTAGCCTACTTGCTTCAAGTAGAATTTCCGTGTTTTCCCTAATAGTTTGTGGATTTTCTGCTAACATTTTCACGTCATCCGCATAGACAAGAAGCAGATGATATAATAATAATAATAATAATAATAATAATAATAATAATAATAATAATAATAATAATAATAATAATAATAATAATAATAATAATAATTTATCAACATAGCCTACTAGTCCGTGATATAAAAATGACTTTTATAGCTTTTTACTAAACAAGCAACTTAGTAGTTGCTAGGTTACGTAACAATATTGTCTAAGATTAGCCAATGACTTTGTAGCAATTCACCGGAAGTTCTAAAGCGAGATATTTATAAATGAAAAACTTTGAAAAATTGTCAGATAGGTGGGATAGTTAGGTATAAGTAACCAGTAATGCAAAATGTCAAAGTTAGATGGCGAGATATTTATACATAAACAACAATGGACATATGCAACGCCTATTTAGACATAACCAGTAATAAGTAAAGCCTGGATGTTTGGCAAAATGCTTTGTTTTCACTGGGTGGAAGTAAATCATTATTTGCATTTGGAGTAAATCAAAGTGATAGGGCTAATTTTTATTTTGCTTATTTTGCCTTTTTAAGGTGTTTCTTACTAATAAATGATTTTTTTTGTCATTTTAAAGCAATATTTCTTGTTTATTTGCAATTTTCTAATTAATTGTAATGCAATGTGTATGAAATTTAAATATCTGAAACAGTGACTAACTTTACTAACAATAGTAAATAAAAGTAATTTATTTCGGTGTTTAATCTGCTAATAATCGTGCTTTAATACTATTGGTGTAATATGGATAATGATCGACAATCCACAGTTACAAATATAATATTGTCATGTCTTCACGATACTAACAATCAGCTTTATAATTTTAAATATTAAGCTCGTTCTCATAGAAGTTGTCACGTAGCATTTTCAATTGTTTGCTTCCATATTTTCAAATCTTACCGTTACAATTTTGTGCTACACGTGTTTATTATTGTAGGAGAAAGAAATTTGAGTGAGGAACAGTCAGTTATTGTCGGGTGACAGAAGGTATAAGATCGATTAGCTAGAAAGCCTAAATTCAGTAAACCATTGAAAAGTAAACTTCATGCTTACGTTAGTGAATATGGTGTCCATGTGTTTTCAACCGATGGAACAGTTTTGTTATGTAAGGTTTGTGAAAAGACAGTTAATCACGAAAAAAAAGTATTTTATAAGTCAACATTTGTCACCTACGAAGTAAATATGTGAGTTATGTTGATATAACTTAAATTTATTGCTAAAATATATTTTGCCCTTTTAAAATTTATAGTAGTAGTAGTAGTAGTAGTAGTAGTAGTAGTAGTAGTAGTAGTAGTAGTAGTAGTAGTAGTAGTAGTAGTAGTAGTAGTAGTAGTAGTATTTATTTATTTAACCTGGTAGAAATAAGGCCGTCAGGCCCTCTCTGCGCCTGTACCATGGGATTACAACTATAATATGAAGAATAAAATTACGATTAATATTAAATTTACAATTACAATTACAATAAAAATTACAGTACGACAAGATTATCTGATTAATGAAAGCTAGACATTTTATCATAGAAGTTAAGAACAAAGAATATTTTTGTATTTACTGAATTACAAATTAAACCTACAATAACAAAATTCTATAGCGATGAAATTACCGGATATTGAAATATTTTGCGATATATTAAGAGAACTATTTACAAGAAACCATGTCTGAACGAGTCTCAATTACTGACCAAGTGCCTAGTAAGTTTTCGTTTGAATTCAATTTTATTTCGACAGTCCCTGATGCTAGCACGTAACGAATTCCAGAGTCTTGGCAGGGCTATTGTGAAAGAGGAATGAGTATGAGGAGGTGCGATGGTATGATATTGTTAGTATTGTTTCATGGCGAGATTCTTTATAATGCCTTTTTCAAAAATTATTACGCCTTTTTTATGTTTTATTGTCTTTTTTGCTTGCCTATTTTAACTTTTATAAATGCCTAAACATCCGGGTTCTAGTTATAAGAAATATTAAAGTCAGATAATTACACGATAAGATATTTAGACATAAACAACCATTAACAATATAGATATACGACTATCATTTTATTGCAAGACTAATAATGTTGCCGAAAAACTATTGATCTTGGTTGAAAAAGAAGTCCCAGAAACCTAGAAAGTTCTTCGTAACTATGGAAAAAAATTCAGAAACTAAAATAGGGTTACAGTCATGATTTTCAAAGCGTATTTCCAAAACGAGTCCCGCGCCGTGGCGTCGCGGTCTAAGGCATCCCGCCTAGGACTCGCGTTACGGAATGCGCGCTGGTTTGAGTCCTCACGGGGGAAGAAATTTTCTCATGAAATTTCGGCCAGTGTATGGGACCGGTGCCCACCCAGCATCGTGATGCACTCGGGGAGCTATGATAGGTAGCGAAATCCGGTTGCGAATACCAGCTATAACGGCTGGGGGGATCATCGTGCTAACCACACGATACCTCCATTCTGGTTGGATGATCGTCCACCTCTGCTTCGGCATGTGGGCGTGAGGCCAGCAGCCGGCTGGTCGGTCTAGGCCCTTCACGGGCTGTAGCGCCACGGATTATTATTATTTCCAAAACGAAATAAAAAAGTAGTGTATTACGAAAAAGGCATCCAAAATTTGCTAACCGTCTATAAGAGTGCTCAAGGAAAAAGTAGGATGATCCAAGTAATGCCTTTTTTGTCTGCCTATTTTAACTATTATAAATGCCTAAACATCCGGGCTCTAGTTATAAGAAATGTTGAATTCAGATAATTAGATGACAAGATATTTAGACATAAACAACAATTAACAATATAGATATAGGGCTACGACTATAATTTTATTGTAAGACTAATATTGTTGCCGAAAAACAACTGATCTTGGATGAAAAATAAGTGCCAGAAAGCTAAAAAGTTCTTCGTAACTATGGAAAAAAATTCAGAAACTAAAATAGGGCTACAGTCATGATTTTCATAACGTATTTCCAAAACGAAAAAAAAAAAAAAAAAAAGAAAAAAAAAAGTTTATTACGAAGAGGGCATCCAAAATTTGCTAACCGTCTATAAGAGTGCTCAAGGAAAAGTATGATGATCCCAGTAATAACAGGGCACAGGTAGAACGTTTTTTAGAAAAGTCTAGTGGAAGCGGGCGGGAGGTTCGGACGGGCGTGGTGAGCCCCCCTGCCGGAGTGTGGCGGTACGCGGCGGTGGGAGGAGCCGAGATCGGAGTGACAATGTGACTGGCCACAGCAGCCCGGCCCTGTTACCTTTTTAACGACGCCGGACCGAATACTGCAGTTTTGCTGCAAGATAAAACCAAACATACATTCGTCTCCCAGAAGCTCGACTGGCATTGACTTCTAAGATCGTTTTAGCCACATTTAGACTGGATGTTGGTTAAAGTTTAAAATTTTTTTTATCTTACGACGTCATATCGACTGCACAGGTTTCTTTTGCACGATAAACTTGCGGTGAATTTTCGATCCCGCTATACACAGTGAACGAGAAAGAAAAAAAATGTTTAAATAATTGAAAATAACTTCAAAATTGTAGCACGCCACTCTCAAAACAAGATATCATCACTGCGAAAGCTATGAACCCACCTAATCGCCTCAAATACTTTCGTTTCTTATAACCCGATCGATTATTTTTCACAAGAAATCATTACGTAATACAGGGATACCACAATTGTGTTGCAATACGCGGGAAATCACTCCTTTCTTCGGTACATAGTAGAAACCTGTCTACCAAAAAGTGTATACATCTACATGCAAGGCATAGGCTACCAGAAGTCCAAAGAAAGTAATTTTTTAGACTATTACACTTTTACTACGTCATACTACTTTTGACCAATAAACGGTACGAAACAAACGTGTTTCAATCAATCATGGCTGCTTATCCTACAATTTTTATCACCTCCCTAGCATTTGTTTGCTCTTATTACCTCCCTAGCATTTGTTTCTTTCTTTGGCAACATTGTACTTTCAATAATTAGGACCTACCTTTAAAAAATGACTCAAGTTTAGGCCTATTTCATCATCCTTAATTAAAACTTTTCTATTACTTATCTTGTTTATAACATTTAGGTTATGTTATAGCTTCTGCTGTATAAGATTATGGATAGTCACGTATCAGAGATTGTTTAATATATATTGATAATTGAAGTGGAATGAAACTGTTTTAATAAAAATGAAACTGAATCAACAAAGCCTTCTTGACTAGTAAAATCGTCCATAGAGTTGAATGAAGATTGTATAATTGGCACAACTGGTAACAAGAGAGCAGCTAATCATAACACACTACTGCCATCTAGCGGAATATTTGTAATGATGAGATGGTACAATAATACATTTTCAAGACAGTTCAGTATTTTAGTAAGCCAATTAATATTTTATAGTATTAAAGTACTTTATTTCTTAATGAATGAATGAATGAATGAATGTATGAATGAAAGTGGGAGAGAGGAGGAATTATCAATTACAAGGTACAAGATGATAATAGCGCCCTTTCAAGATCTCTTGTGACTCTTACCCTTCATGTGAGCTCCTAGACTAAAGGATACTTGTCCCACTTCGATCACACCATTCCACTTAAGGGACTTAAATAAACCTAGAAAAACAATAAATAGAGAATGAAGAGAGGCGGACCGCTTTGAAAACCACGAGCTACGATGTTCTTCTTTCACTCCTGTTTCCATGGTAACATGAGTGACATCATTTAAATCTTTCATACCAAAAAGCTACAGTTTTTTTTTTCTTTTGTACCTCCAACCTAGACAACCACTTCTAAATTTTAACGACATCATATCAATAAGACTCTATTTTCTTGTGCGCTTTGAATATAAAGTAGGCCTAACCCCCGAGTATCTAGTTAACATAATAAAAAAGTGATTTCAAACAAAGACGAAGTTCAAGATAATTTTCAGAAATGGGGGACTTATTTTTATTTTTATTTTACTCGGTCATTTTACGACGCTGTTTCAACATCTGAGGTTATTTAGCGTCTGAATGAAATGAAGGTGATAATGCCGGTGAAATGAGTCCGGGGTCCAGCACCGAAAGTTACCCAGCATTTGCTCATATTGGGTTGAGGGAAAACCCCGGGAAAAACCTCAACCAGGTAACTTGCCCCGAGCGGGATTCGAACTCGGGCCATCTGGTTTCCCGGCAAGACGCGCTGACCGCTACTCCACAGGTGTGGACGAAATGGGGGAAAAAATCTTTAATTTTAACATCATCATATCAACTATAGATCTTAATAGTTTTCATTGTACAAGTCCATATCTATGGAATAACGGTTAGCGCGTCTGACCACGAAATCAGGTGGCCCGGGTTCGAATCCCGGTAGGGGAAAGTTACCTGGTTGAGGTTTTTTCCGAGGGTTTCTCTCAACCGAATATGAGCAAATGCTGGGTAACTTTCGGTGCTGGACCCCGGACTCATTTCACCGGCATTATCACCTTCATTTCATTCAGACGCTAAATAACCTCAGATGTTGATACAGCGTCGTAAAATAACCCACTAAAAATTGGTCGACAAGAGTAAAAGAAAACCTCCAATTGATGTTTAGAAGAAACATTCTTTAAAAAATAAATAAATGAATTTACATTAAAACGGCATGTTATGTAAAGTAGCCCATGGCAGTTTTAATAACGATAAAACCGAGAAAAAAATTCTCTAATTGGTTAAGTTTAAAAATAAGTTGATATGTCGCAAATTATGACTTCTAAATTGATTTCAATATGGGGGAAAAAGTTTACATTTTTACTATATATCGTAGACCTTAGGCCATTTCAATTTTGGTACGCGATTGAATGTAGCTAACTTCAGGCACAGTAGCAAACAAAGTCTTTTAAGGTAAATTAATTATTAAAAATATTTAAGCAATCTTCTGACTAATATTAAATTTCAATGACATCGTATTGATTCCACTGTAACAGTTTTATTAACAGATAAAGTTAGAAAGACACTTTCGTCTATATCGGGAAATAATTGTCTTCTTTTGTATATCACAGAATTCTTAACTTATTTTCAAATTAAATAATAAAATACTTCATTTTAAGAACGCCGTATCGAATATATAGGCCTAGTAGTTTAAATATGACTATTACACTTTTACTACGTCATAATACTTTTGACCAATAAAACGGTACGAAAGGACGTCTTTCAACGAATCTTGGCTGCTTATCGCACAATTTTATCGCGTCCCTAGCATTTGTTTAATTTTATCGCTTCCCTAGCATTTGTTTATTTCTATCACTACCCTAGCATTTGTTTCTTTGTTTGTCAACATTTCAAACTGCACTGGTCTGGACGTCAAAAAGCAGAAAATTACAAACCACTCCGGTCGATGCACAGCAGTTTCAAATATGACTCGCATTGGCATTCAAGAACAAGAATTAATAAAGATCACTGGTCATAGCTATGCATCTTCCCCGAAACCCTATTTACAAATAAATGAAGAGCACCATTCGGAAATCCTAAATGAGTTGAGGGATACACCATGTACATCAACGAGTTCCACTTCTTTTACGCACACGTCCAATATAACATCAACTGAACCACCAACAATTAAAACAATCAAATTTGAAAATTGTACTTTCAATAATTGTTTCTTTTAAAATTATTCATGTTTATTTTATATTTCATCGTCGTTAATTAAAACTTTTCTAACACTTGTTTATATTATTTAGGTTATGTTATAGCTTCTGCTATATGATATTATGGATAGTCACGTATCAGAGATTGTTTAATACTAAGATTTATTGAAAAACATCTGTCAAGTGACGTTGATTACTGGGATCCGGATGATTGAAGTGGAATGCAACTGTTTTAATAAAAATGAAATTAAATCAACAAAGACTTCTTGACTAGTAACCGTCCACAGATTTCAATGAAGATTCCACAGTTGGCAAAACTGATAACAAGCAAACAGCTAATCATAACACACTACTGCCATCTAGCGTAATATTTGTAATGCTGAGATGGTACAATAATACATTTGAAGACAGTTGTATTTTCGTAAGTCAATTAATATTTTATTGTATTGGAGTACTTCGGTACTTCTAATCTTTATATACTTTCTTCTAATCGTGTAAGAGTCAATTAAATCCCTTTAGTGAGATTACTGTTGACAAAAAAACTACAAATTAACCTCCTATTTTATTGATCACGTTTAAAACTAAAAAAGATTTGTAAGAAATAACCATTCGTGAAGTTGGTTTGTAAGGGAAAGAAACATTTACATTTTCAACACGCTATTAGGTTTAAAAAATTCAAGTGGACAACTTAGAAATCTTCTGAAGGTCTCTGCCCCATGACTTCCGGTACTTTTGACATTAATTATCACACAGGAAAGGGGAGGTCCAACGGAAGGGTACTTCGCCTAGCCTCGAACTTCATTAGCCCTATTAGCCTGCCTACTGAGCCATGACAGAACTTTAAGAATTGCTGTATTCTTTTACGTAAAACGACTATAATGACACGTTATTATTTTCATAGCCAAAACGAAAGCAAACATTCTTAAACTTGCAATGGACTGCAAATTCGTAAGCATCGGAAGATGGCAGCACTGTACTGCACAGAGATTTGTTTGTGTCTTAAATTTAAGTGCTCTTACATGTTCCGTTGACTTCCTAGCCTTCATAAAACCTCTTTTTTTTTCTTCTGAAATTCAAGTTACAATTTTGATAGTTGTATGATCTCATTAATTGCTAAGGGAATAAAAATAAACAAAACAATACTTTATAAACCCTGCCATTGTTTCTTAATCTGTGTATCATTATATGATAACGGTTGCTTGAAAAGACGACAACTTCTGTTTAGCTTCCAGTTCGATTCCAGTCAAACACAAGGAGATCTTTAAGACCAAAATGTAAGATAAATGAAATCGATCGCCGGAATCAAAGAAGCCTCATTCTTGACCCCACTGTCCGTTCTGAGAAGGATGATCAACAAGCCAATAACGTTAACGATGAAAAGAAGTCTATTTACAACCCATGTATTCCTCACTTCAGTGAGAGATACAAAATTAATATTAATACATGGGAAGTGAAAGGACTTCTTTTTGGCGCAAGGGGAACTTCATTTAAGTTAACCAAAATCATTCTCCTTTCTCTTAAATTTTCTAATGAGGACATTAACAAAATTTGTTTAATGGTATTGAGAGATTCATTATCCATTTTACACAATCACTTGTATAACACTGCGTAATTTTTTTTTTACTCCATTTCATTACTCTTCATTGTATTTTCATCTCATATTTCTCCGAAATCGTATTGTATTTTATTTTTAATTTAACCTCTGCTTTGTATTCTGGATCCTAGTGGTCAGCCGTAGATTTCGGCGGCCAGATGTCCTAAATTGTGGAATTTGTGTGGGACAGAGTTTCCTGTATTCCACCACGTGCAGAAATTTAACGCTTCTAATGTCTCGGAACTACATACAGATTTAATCTTCGGAACAAATTCATACGATCTACGAAATTTAGGACAAAAATCTCACACACATCGAATATTGTATTTAGAACGGAACATTCTTACGGAAACAAAAATTATTTTCCACTATTGTTCTGCGAATTTTGACGTCATCGAGTACATTTAAATGACACTGAATAGTTTTACTACTCGTAATCAAATTTGAGAGAGCATATAGCCTATATAATATATATAAGTTATCGTAACGCTGTGCAATACTTCATATGTTTTATGCAGAATCACCATGGTTACTGATACTATGATAAGAATTTTAATGTTGTTATATTTTGTTAGTCCTTGTGCTATAAAAGCTGTTCTACTGAAATCACTTAAAACATCATCTTAAAACTGCAAATGAGAGAACTGAAATCTATTCTACTTAGAGTTGATTGAGAAATACAGTAGGTGGCCTATTAGGATGTAAAAAGTAAAAAAAAGGTATCCCCGTAACATACCATGAAGGCACTAGAATGAGGTGGTGTGGTCGGCACCACGCTCTGACCGCCTTTTACCCCCGGGAAAGACCCGGTACTCAATTTTATAGGAGGCTGAATGAACCTCGGGGCCGTTCTGAAAGTTTGGCAACGAGAAAAAATCCTATCACCACCTGGGATCGCACCCCGGACCTTCCAGTCCGTAGCCAGCTGCTCTACCAACTGAGCTACGTTTGTTAAAAAGTTTGTACGTGTTTTGTCATTAAATTCTATCATCATCAGAATCTCAAATCTCTTATTGTCTGTTAAGAAAATCTTGTTTTATATCGATTTCATCAATAAACTGTTTTCACAACAGAGGCTAACAAAATGTATCTACGATTAAATTGTTACCATAGTAACGATAAGCATTGCGCTTCTGTATAAAACAAATGAAATACTGTCTACATAAAAAGTATGCTCTTTCAGGTGATGTAAAAAAAAATATAGCATGTCATTTAAAAATGTCCTGGATGACGTCATAACAGTAGGCGCAAAAGAATAGAGTAAGCCTATTTCTTTCATAATATAATACTTGCCGTATATGAGGTTTTTGTCTCATATCCCTTCATTTAATTTTAATTACAATGCCGCCACGATGGTCTAGTGGCTAGAGCGGTGGATTTATAATCTTCTGGGCCCGGGTTCGGTCCACGGCGTATCCCCGATTTATAACTTGTGTTTGGCA